>NC_091138.1:42702426-43067701 GCF_041381155.1 Argopecten irradians
GTGAAAGCATTCTTAAAGAACATGTGTTCTAGGAAAGTGAAAGCATTCTTAAAGAACAGGTGTTCTAGGAAAGTGAAAGCATTCTTAAAGAACAGATGTCCTGGGAAAGTGAAAGCATTCTTAAAGAACAGGTGTTCTGGGAAAGTGAAAGCATTCATAAAGAACAGGTGTTCTGGGAAAGTGAAAGCATTCTTAAAGAACAGGTGTTCTGGGAAAGTGAAAGCATTCTTAAAGAACAGGTGTCCTGGGAAAGTGAAAGCATTCTTAAAGAACAGGTGTTCTAGGAAAGTGAAAGCATTCTTCAAGAACAGGTGTTCTGGGAAAGTGAAAACATTCTTAAAGAACATGTGTTCTGGGAAAGTGAAAGCATTCTTAGTCTTCCTTCTAGTTCTTGGACGACACGCTTGAAATCTTGGGCTGTCTATTTTTTCTTTTTTCTTTTTCTTTATTTAATCATTTTAAATGAAAGTATGTCTAACGACAAGCTACTGTCCTCGAAAGACGTATAATTACAAAAAAAATGACTGATTTTGATTGCTCAGGCGAGAGTGTGACATAATGTGAAACACTTATAGAGTTATTTTGGGTTAGTTGATTTCGTAAAGGTCAAATAACGGCTCGAGTTTGATTAATCAAAACGAGGCTATGACGTAATTAGATATGGTGTATTATATGACGGATCGGGATATTGGACTAGACAAGGTCATTGTTCTAGACATATTGCTTTACGCTCCCACGGATAAAACTGATAACTGACGCAGAATATGTCTATTTACACTGTAGCATTTACCTGGAATATTGCCTTCTCAGATTAATCACCCACGTGGAATTTGAAATGATTCACAAATTGGAAATATAGTTATAAAAGATGTATTTCAAATGCTGCGTCTATTGACAACCTGTAATGCTGACTTTGTATATTCAAAGGCACCTGGAACATTCCTTAAAGATGCTCATCGACTGATAAATAGTATTTTTTCCTCAATCAAAAACAGGAGCAGATGAGTTAGTGTTTTTCTTCAGTTACAAAAAAAACTTACTTTACACCATTACAATCCTTGAAAAGTAAGAGCTTTCAATTTTACTTCAAGATAAAAATATTGAAAATAATTAATTTCATTCCGAAAAAATTCCGTGGTAATATGTCTTATATGGAATAATGTACTGATTGGACATGCAACAAAAGCAAAATACATCATTTTATATCTAGTTTGCATATTAATTAGACATACATATACACAATTAAATATCAGTTATTGTTTAAATGATGGCAAAAATAAGGCAAACACATTTAACTTAAGATTTTCTCCTTGATTTCTGTAATGCTTTCTATCGAATAATTCAAGGTACGGGATTTCTTAAAGTTAAGGGATGTTGAATAGATTAGTCTCATTTCCTTGAACCTCAAAACACATCGTTCCACGTTCGTTTACGACAAGAGGCCTTGACAAGTTTCATTGTGTTGTTGACAATATATGCCCAATTTTTCGTGTACCACAACAGACCTTGAACCATTTGTATTTGATACAATCCACCGGTTTTTTACTTGCTGTGGGAGCTCTTCGCTTTCAATAGTATTATTCCTGATCCTAAAAAATAATCAGCTTAAGTCACCCAAAGGACTCGTGTTAACACACAACAGGCTCCTTCGGCCATTCACTGCGCTTGATATACTTCAGTCAATGTCCTTCAACAAAGGGTACTTCGTTCATAATAGATACCGCATATCTGATTATTTCACGGGGAGATATTTTTCGATATTTTTCAGAACATTCCCATGTTCAATAACGTTGTAACCGCTCATTGTATTCACTCATAAATACCTTGAACGTCAGATCGCGAAAATGTAAAACCGCTGAAATTTGATTTTTCCCGTTTTTACTTGAAACTGCGAATATTATGACCCGCGTAATTACCTTGCAATGGTATACAGTATATGCCTTAGGAATATTTTTACAGAGATATTATCATACAACCATTACTGTTGATCAGAAACAAAAATAGTAAAAAAAATAAACCAATGTTTGTCATGGTATCCAAAAAGAATGGACAAAGAAGTAATTTCGATAGTGTGGACAAAAAATTGTCGAATATCCTTTATCAAGACACAAGAATAGCACATTAAATTACATCTTAAGGAAGGTCACAAATGTTTAAAAAAAAAAAAAAAAAAACCCAAAAAACCCAAAAAACCATCAACGTCATCGTTATAAAAAGGGGAGTGACATTTCTTGGTTTTGTCACTCGTTCACAGCTTATTCCGTCTTTGCATATAACAGAGTTAGCTCCCTTGCGAGAAGGTCTTCATTGTGACGTCATTATTTTGTGAGCGCAATTCACGTCGTTATCTCTGAAAATCACAACGTTACATTCGAAAACAAAATGCCTACCCACAAGTGCAGATAACTCTGAATTATGTAAATGAAGAATATATCTTTCTTATTTAACAATTAAAGGATTGTTAGATTGCATTTATTGGAGATATAAATGCAATCTGGGTGGCAGATAAATAGAATAGCGCCCGTTAACAATCCTTTGATTGTTATATTTACATTTTACTTTCTAGTTCAAAGTAAATCATAATTTAGATGCGAGTGAACATTTGAATTTCCTGCTTCAGCCATTTAACCTCAACAGCCAAGTTCAATGCGATAAAAATAGTCCCTATAAAAAATGAAAAGATAACAAAATTTCAATGTTTTCAATAGCTTTTCAGTTTACTTTCAATTATTCAGACATTTAAAAAAAAATTTTTTCATAAGTTTCATAACCAAAATGGTAACGGTAAACAAAGACTCACATTCATTTATGTAGATATTACTACACCAAGTCTAAGGCTGCATTTATTGGCTCATAATGCAGATCACGATTATCATTAGAGTAATGGGAGTCCCAGTGGCAAAATGTAAATATATGAGGATAAATTACCCTCCCTACATACAACAAAATGATGTTTGAAGCAGTATTGTGTTAACGTCACATGCTATTCTAATGGAAAGCATACCCTTCTTATACAGTTTATTATGGTTGTCGACCCGAGCGCTCTCCAACATAATGCCACAACATACCCTTCTTATACAGTTTATAATGGTTGTCGACCCGAGCGCTCTGCAACGTAATGCCACAACATACCCTTCTTATACAGTTTATTATGGTTGTCGACCCGAGCGCTCTCCAACATAATGCCACAACATACCCTTCTTATACAGTTTATAATGGTTGTCGACCCGAGCGCTCTCCAACATAATGCCACAACATACCCTTCTTATACAGTTTATAATGGTTGTCGACCCGAGCGCTCTCCAACATAATGCCACAACATACCCTTCTTATACAGTTTATAATGGTTGTCGACCCGAGCGCTCTCCAACATAATGCCACAACATACCCTTCTTATACAGTTTATAATGGTTGTCGATCCGAGCGCTCTCTAACAGAATGCCACGACATACCCTTCTTATACAGTTTATAATGGTTGTCGACCCGAGCGCTCTGCAACGTAATGCCACAACATACCCTTCTTATACCGTTTATTATGGTTGTCGACCCGAGCGCTCTCCAACATAATGCCACAACATACCCTTCTTATACAGTTTATAATGGTTGTCGACCCGAGCGCTCTCCAACATAATGCCACAACATACCCTTCTTATACAGTTTTTAATGGTTGTCGACCCGAGCGCTCTTCAACATAATGCCACAACATATCCTTCTTATACAGTTTATAATGGTTGTCGACCCGAGCGCTCTGTAACATAATGCCACAACATACCCTTCTTATACAGTTTATAATGGTTGTCGACCCGAGCGCTCTCCAACATAATGTCACAACATACCCTTCTTATACAGTTTATAATGGTTGTCGACCCGAGCGCTCTCCAACATAATGCCACAACTTACCCTTCTTATACAGTTTATAATGGTTGTCGACCCGAGCGCTCTCCAACATAATGCCACAACATATCCTTCTTATACAGTTTATAATGGTTGTCGACCCGAGCGCTCTGTAACATAATGCCACAACATACCCTTCTTATACAGTTTATAATGGTTGTCGACCCGAGCGCTCTCTAACATAATGCCACAACATACCCTTCTTATACAGTTTATAATGGTTGTCGACCCGAGCGCTCTCCAACATAATGCCACAACATACCCTTCTTATACAGTTTATAATGGTTGTCGACCCGAGCGCTCTGCAACATAATGCCACAACATACCCTTCTTATACAGTTTATAATGGTTGTCGACCCGAGCGCTCTCCAACATAATGCCACAACATACCCTTCTTATACAGTTTATAATGGTTGTCGACCCGAGCGCTCTTCAACATAATGCCACAACATACCCTTCTTACAAAGTTTTATAATGATTGTCGACCAGAGCGCTCTCTAACATAATGCCACAACATACCCTTCTTATACAGTTTATAATGGTTGTCGACCCGAGCGCTCTGCAACATAATGCCACAACATACCCTTCTTATACAGTTTATAATGGTTGTCGACCCGAGCGCTCTTCAACATAATGCCACAACATACCCTTCTTATACAGTTTATAATGGTTGTCGACCCGAGCGCTCTCCAACATAATGCCACAACATACCCTTCTTATACAGTTTATAATGGTTGTCGACCCGAGCGCTCTCCAACATAGTGCCACAACATACCCTTCTTATACAGTTTATTATGGTTGTCGACCCGAGCGCTCTGCAACATAATGCCACAACATACCCTTCTTGTACAGTTTATAATGGTTGTCGATCCGAGCGCTCTTCATTATAATGCCACAACATTTCCCTTTTGGTCTTTCTGTGATAATTTCACAAGGGTTATTAAATATTAACCAAACTGTGTACAGTTTAATCTCGTGTGATATAATGTCCGGGTTCGTTTAATCACTTTGAGCATATCAACCTCTTTATTCGTTAAGCATACTGCTGCGTTTCTGGTAAACCATAAAATCATCATCTCATCGTTATTGATGTTAAGTTATCAGAGGATTTTATGCTCCTAATGGAACTTTGATGATGCAAATATTGACTTCCTCATCTAGTCAGATATTTTTCTATTACGTACATATAACGTTCATTTTTTTTCTCATCGCAATTTTTAAAGTTTCATCAGTCCCAAGACTCTAGGGATTGTCATGCTGCAAAACACATGGACTGTTTTAATAAGATTTGCCTGTAGATCTTTAACTAACGTCAGTTTCAGGTTTTAAGGAATCCCAAATGTACCATGATGCACAGAAGTTGGAAATACTGGTTTTTAGATTTTAATTTCCCTTGTCAGTTTCTGGAAACATGATTATAAGAACTTTGAAAAACATCAAAGAAAAAGTAGAAATACAACATGTCAAGATATTGATGTCTAAAGCTTAATCTAACAAGCAGCATCACATGATATAAAAAGAGACAAAATGTTAACATTTACCGGATTAGTTGAACAAGATTGTGTTATCTTCAGAAATCTTTTACGTGAAGAAGTGTTTCAGAGATTCAAAATTCTCAGAAGAATCATAAACATTTTTCTTGTTTATTTTTTGAAAACTGGTACTGCATTACTTTCACAATTTTGTTTACGATATCTTTAGAAATGTTTTATGTGAAATTTTTGTCAGAGCGTCAAGATTCTTAGAAGTACAATCGAAAAAAGGAAAAAAGTTAACATTTTCCATGTTTATTTTCTAAAAACATGTATTGGATTAGTTTCACGATATTTTTTACCATATCTCAACAAATGTTTTATGTAAAGAAGTGTTTCAGAACGTCAGGTTTCTTAGAAGTACACTGATTTAAAAAAAAATGTTTCTCCATGGTTTTTTTTTGACTACACGTACCGGATTAGTTTCACGATATTCTTTACCATATCACAAGAAATGTTTAATGTAAAGAAATGTTTCAGAACGTCAGATTTCTTAGACGAACACTGTTTTGTTTTTTTAAATGTTTCCCCATTTTTATTTTTTGACTACACGTACCGGATTAGTTACACAAGATTTTTTAACTACATCTCCAGAAATGCTTTTTCAGAGCGTGAGGATGTTTAGAAGTACACAGAACCTTTCCGTCTTAATGGACTGATTAATTACCAATTAATTACCACACGGAATGTACAATGGTTAAAGAGATTACACAAGATAAAACCTACCAGATCAAGTACATTTTATCAACGTCATGATATAGGAAATAGAAAAGCCTATATACCTCAAAGCATGATATTAATTTAGTCCATTCCGTCTAAAAAAAGCGTAACATTTTTTTCCTTATTTTTTCCTAACATTTAAGGAATCCCTTAACTTCAAATTCTCCATAGGAAAACATTACAGATTTTAAGGAAGGATCCTTTAATTAAGATTTTTCCTAAACCTCTGTAATGCTTTTCTATGGAGAACAAGTTAATGGATTCCTTAAAGTTAAGGAATGCTCGTCGTGAAACTTGGCCCACAAGGTGTAAAAAGTCGATACATTGTATAAGGATTAACTTGAATACTTTTTTATGTTATGGAGATATAACACAAAAATCTGAGTGTACTCTAAATAAACCGCGAAGAGTACACTCAGATTTTTATGTTATATCTCCATAACATAAAAAATTTATTCAAATTAATCCTTATAATTCAATTAACTAAAGATAATCTCTTCAATACTCAAAATACATTTTTGGACTATTTTGTCTATGAAATCATTACGCCGTCATCTAAGCCAATCAGTAGCGACGTTACAAACGATGACGCCATTTTTTCCTTTATGGGCTGATAAAGTAAATTTTTAAGCCAATGAAAATGCTGGTAACAAGCAAAATTGAATTATAAGGCGGTATGCCCTGTAAAATTTAGTGATATATAAAAAGCCTATAAATCACCTCTTTGGTACAATTAAGTAGAACATAAATTGATCGAAATTGTGAATGAATCATGGCTGTACAATTTTCGCATATTTTGCCAAAATTTACAAGCTACACAACAATTTACGAGTCAGTAATAATACCTAATGTTAGTCATGATGCATACACATTTTTAATTATTTTGATTTTGCTAAAATGCACATAGGCAATTCTTTTTTTGGGTAAATTTGACTTCCAAATTGTCTGATACGATAATTACTTCTCACTCTAATCTATAATATGTAGGCTAATAGTACTAAATCGTTCCCTGTATTTATCGTCGTACAGAAATCTAATTTGAGATAACTACCACACGGGATTTCCGATTATGATTAAAAAGAAGGCAATCTCGACATGCTTTGTTTTGATAATAGCTATTTTTTCTTCATGATGAACCCCACTATTCCCAGTTGTCTCCCCTGCTGAGAACATCATTGAAATGCGTTAATGTTTGTGTCCATCATGTAAAATCTTGGCACAAATATGTCGTGGTGAATAGTATATTGCGAGCAACAAAATATATCATTGGTTCAGATAAGCTTTGTGCGAAAACGAAAGGGATGTATCAAGATTAATTCTCTCGAGATAACTCGCAATAACAAAAACAACAGGCAGTCATGTGACCTCCTGCTGTGCTTGCTAAGTCATTGTAAATTTGATTTGAAAAATAATAAATCTTTAATTCAATTCTACGGAATAATCAGAAAGTTCCATACCCTCCCCACCCACGACAAAATTATATAAGAAGCAATACTCCCTTCAGAGAGTTCCATACTTTATTTTTCTTACAAACACATTGTATTGACTTTTGATATAAATTTACATATATATGTGTGTGTTAAGAGAAATAAATACATTTGTTAAAAAAATACCGTAGAGCCACGATTCATTTGAATTGAAAAAAAATTAATTTTGTGGTATGACTTTCGGGGTATTTTTGACTATACCATGTTTCAAAAAAACGCAGATACAATTTTCGTGATTAGTCATGCCTTGCGAATTTTGAAAATATCGTCCTCGCGACAATAACTGAATAAACAGAATATAAAACTATCAAGGATGATGATGAGAGGGAGTAATGATTAAAAAGATTTCGAAATAACTGACAATGAAAAACAACGCCCTGTCGCACACCGCTATGAATACCAAACAAATCGTTACATAAGTATCTCCCCTGACACTCCATATGCATTTCTAATTAAATCTGCGCCCACGTACACCGTAACACACGTCACGTACGAACAGAAAAAAAATGAGGATTATTGGATTATCATTCAACAGATATTCCCAAATGAACTCATTATGAATTCATTAAATAGCTTGCTATAGCAGTGAAGATTTATCGTGGAATTTGAGGAAACCTTCTAGAACGATTTACTTTCATATATAAAGTAATGTTTTCTTTTTAAAGGTCTTTTAATTAATTTCCATTCCCCTCAGTGTTGAAGTGATATGCCTTCCAAACAATTTGTAAGAAATTTCCGTGAAGAATTGATATAAAGACACCGTTTTTGTTTTTAAATATAACTCCCGAGAGAATGTTTTCGAATCCATTGAGCATCTCGTATAAGATTTTAAAATGTGACAAGAAATACGGTTTATCTCTCAACAATACTCAATTAAAATTTTAATTATGAAACCTGCATTATGGCAATCGTTTACAGCTGCAATTAACATTGCTCTTTATATGGATTTTCCACATCTAATGTGGATACTTTGTTAGTACGTTTTAACAATAATGAGGCTCAATTGGCTTACTGCAGACAGTACATGAACTTATAAGGAAAATTATATCTATATATCATATGAAATTACTGATTCATTGGGAATACGCAGTTGATAACGTTATAGAATATTTAAATCTTGAGTTATCTAAAAACTATTCAGCATCATTTATTAGATGAACACAATAAGTTTTTATCTAAGTATGTAATTTTCTCTCATACCTACCGGTGTAATACTGGCTGGTCTCATGTAATACACACACGTCGGCTGAGGCTGTATAGCATGGCTATCAATGCAATACAACTTAATTATGTCACTGCGTAAACATTTTTGATTTAATTTACTGTTTCCGATGTAAATTTTAACATATTCTTTTTTAAACTTTATAGGCTGGTTTTACTAACAGGAATGCAAACAACAGAATTTGCGTTAAAGTATCATATTGTGTTCATATATTAAGAATTTATTTGCAGTCGCCGTTTTCTTCGAACTTATTTCTCAAAATGGCGGGCGATCTTAATTGTAAAACTGTAATTAATATGATCCCTGACTGATTTTGCACCTTTTTTTTTTTTTTTTTTGTATGATTTTTTAAAATAATGAAATGTGTTCAAAACGCTTTTTGTCAGTCATTACACATAATAACAATAAACATGATTTTAATAATGCAAATTAAAATTTAATCAAATATTCTATTTCTCTTCTTTTCCTATTTTGTAGGATGGTCATGACCGACACCCACCATCAGAAGCTCAGTTCGCCGTGAAACCAAAGTCACAGAATCTTACAAAGAATGAGGTAGGTCACAATAGCTCTCCTTGTCTCACGCCATTGTTAAAATCAACTTCAAAAAAACCGGATTTGCCATTATATCAAAATGGACGATGGCGTGGGATAATTGGATTTTTTCATCATTAAAAAAATCATTGATAAAGTGACCAAAGAACATATAAGATTAAATACATGTATCTTGATGCATTACATGCCCAAAATGAACAATGCAACTAAAGCCGAATACAGAAGCAAGTATTCCTTTTGTAGGCATATCCTAAAAATGCCAATGGATGGTTGATATAAATTATTTATGTGGATTAATATATGTTAATTCGGAGACTTTTGTATATTTTGTTGTGTCCTCATGCGATAGTGGAAACATTTAAATGATAATATATCCAACAATACGTGTATTCAAGCATGTGTCGCGGGTCGAATGTCTTTCGAAGAAGATAATTGTCGTTTACAAAATCCAATTCTTTGAATCCACCGATGGAAGCTTAAAAGAACGCCGTATTTTGAACAAAAATAACACAATCACAAGGCGCTGAAGATCAAACGGGGACCTATACTAAAGGTTTAAAAATTTATGTATGCAATTATTCTGATAACAACAGTGAAAGAAAGAGAAAATAAGATCGCTGACTTTTATACAGAAAATCAAGATAGCTTCACTTGTTCGTAGTTTTAAGACCGTTACATACGACGAAGCAATGCTCATGGGATTTCTACAGCTAGGGATAGGAACGAAGATTTAATTAAACCAGTGACAGTAAAACCGGGATCGTATCTTCTGATGGGAATAAAAAAAGTTGGCGGAGACGCTCGGCACCTGTAGTGGAAGATATTTATAGATTAAACAATAGGTTGTCATTTGTGATTGTTCTATCACTACATGTGGTGTTACGTAAAAAATACTTCTTTAATCATAGTATAATAATTTGAAGTTTACACTACGAAGGATTCAGTACATGGTTTACTTATTTAGAACAGACGCTTTAGTTACCGCTGAATTCATTCATATTGTTGAGCAGGTAGTTTTCGCGTGTAGTTAGATAAGGATTTATAGAATCTTACATGTATCTGTCGAGTGGACAGGGATATCTCGGCCCGAGTGACAGATTTTGCCCGCAAACCCTCGGCCTAAAACATTTCTTCCATGCTTGACAGGGTTACTCCGCGGTTGCTAGGCTTTCTATTACCGGGGTAGTGAAAAGATAGCTCACACACTCAGTGTATAGAGTATGTTGTATATGTGAATGTCTGTATGTTTTGGGAGACTGCGGAATATTCATCTTGCTTCACAAAACGTATAGACATTCACACACCCACACACATTTTATTTTGGGCATCGGGAAACCCGAAACCCAGGTAAATTTCATATGTAATGTATTCTTACCGTAGTCCTCACTTTGACAATCTTGGAAACCACCTTAGGGAATTTGGATCCCACATCCACCCCTCACTTAGATAGATTTTTTTCGCCATCGTTGCTTCTATAATGAAACAGAAGAGGTTTCGCAAATCTGACATTGGTTGCAAGGTTGTGTAACGTTATCATTTTTGGTGAATATTTGCCAGCATTTCGAAATTGCCTGTAAGCTGTGTATGAAAGCGGGGTAAGATTCCATCATGTCTTGCTTCGTTTATGGAACAAAATCAAAACCTTACAAGGTATCGTGTGTTCCGGTTCTTAATTTCTCCGACAAAAAATCTACAGTTTGTATCTTTTGTAGCTTTCCCTTTCTTGGTAGACGTCATCACTTTTTTTGTTCAGACGGTGACAGACTAATTAGGAAAATGTTTGCTTTCTGCATACCAAACCAGTTTATGTGACTTTTTTTCAAATACATCTTAGGCTTTCTGCGTCGTGGAACACGGCTTGTAATTAATTAAGCTTTCGTTTTGCAGAAAACCTTGATCACATTAAATAGGTCGAATCCGGAGCCGACAGCGGGAATGTAGCTCATGTCAGTGCATCCCGGTCTCCTTCCATACGTCATCTTACGCCGCGATAGGCTGTCAACATGTGTCCCTAAAACACATTGTATGGTGTATCATTTTTCTTAAATGCTTTATGATGAAAATATACCAGAAAAAGGACCCCTTTTGTAACTTTAAAACTGACTTTTAAAAACGGGTTATTTAATTACATATAGAAATTGGGCTTTTCCTTTGAGATTTCCCGACATATTCCCACAATCCCTCAACCTTTGGGTCTTGAGTTCGAATTCGAGTTTGGAGTATTTGACAGTTACTGAACGCTTGTCGGTGGTTTTCCTCCTGGCTCCCCGACTTTCATCCAAGACCTAAACTTGTCACATCCTAAAATGGCCATAAATGTTAATAGGACATTAAACAGATCAAGCCAAACATAGAAAAGCATTCGTATACATACATATTATCTCTTGAGAAACGTAAAGATTGATGAGTAATTTAAGTTTCTCCCAATTACAATGAATTAATAATCGTGTTTATCATCAAGACGTATTGATCGTGTGCATTATAAATTTCAGACAGGGATAGCGATAGCTTAGAAAAAATGGTCAATCAGGCATGCCTTAATGCCACACTTGTACATATAAAACATTTAGTGAAATGTGTTAATGTATAGATGAACATGATAAAAGCACTGAGATATTTTGCGCTTAAGACAAAGACATGCATAGAGATCTTAAGATTAGATTAGAAAAAGTAAGTAGCCTGCTACAGAGACAACAGAGACAACCATACAAATTAGAAGATACGATTCGCAAAATAGTATATAGGCCCTGTCTGCTATGTCTACTTTTATCTCAATATCTCGCCATAAAGATACCGTCTGTTGTTAATAGGTTCAATTGAAGCGATACCTTACTTGAGTGAAGTAATATTGTTAGGTTCACTTATGTAGTATTGTGCTTAAGTGGAGTAACACGGGGAATACCCATATGCAAAAACATGTACCAAATAAATTTGACAGTATTCGACGACCGGCTGCTAGTCATTAATGATAAAAACTGTGACACCTTCTGTAAGTCGACTTCTTTATCTATCCATGCAATCCATAAACAACCTTTTGTGAATGGTGTGATCATCAGTATACGGTCTTATCACATGGTGCAAAAGTGAAAACGGACACGTCATCAATTTTAGCCAGTATTCCTTAAGTGTGACGTTGGAGGTCAAGCTAGAACCATGTGGGTGCCAAACTTAGATTTTATCCCAAAAGTAGCATTTACGACTCGAACGCGCCGATATATATTGAAATAATGTTTGTTTGCCCGTGTCTACCGCGCGTACAGACGGCGGTTATCAGAGTTAATCAAGATAAATGCAGCTATTTCCGGGAAAGATACTAATATATATCTATGAAGTGCTTCTCTGTGAAGTGTTTGGGAACTATCCCGTATATTTTTCCTTGTGTTTAGCGTTGTAACGTTTGCTCTTGGAATATACGATGGCACTGTAGATGTATTTATGGTCTTAAAAGGTCGTTAATGGGGCATGGTATTTATATAGATGTATTCGTCAGTTGAGTAATAATGCACACATGATTTCAAATGTTAATTATAAGTCGTCTTAATGACATGCCTCTGTTTTATCGAGAGTACTAAAAATAAAATGACTTATCTGTCCTTGAAGAAAAACATAGCAATGCTGGAGACTTTGTTACGTTATATAAATAAGACTTATATTACCGAAACTATTACGTATTAGGTATGGAAGTCTTGATCATAATTTGCAATACCAATTTGCTGGAGCAGGTATATTGGATCTTATAAATTCAAATAATGAATGAAGCGAACACCGATATTGCAAAGAAACTCAATATCAGAGCTGTAAGAAGATATTTTACCATGGTAACCATTTATAGATAATTTTAATGAGTATTTCTAAAGTTTACTAGGAACCTTTACTTTGCTTCATGCTCGTGTTTTACGAGCGGGTGTACGTGTTCTTATTGCATTAGTGGTCATTTTCCGTGGTGTTATGGCTAATTGACTTCGTATTTTATAGTAAAAGAATGCGTCTTTCATAGCTTCATCCTTCCAGGACTTAATTGTTTTGGAATATATTGCTAGTCATGTAATTATACACCGCAAGGTTTATTGTTCATAGGATAATAAATCAAAGACTTATCAAATTAATCATCAAATTTATCACGTGAAAATTCAATCAACTTTAGCTGTGGACTTTGATCCTCTAGAAATATGTTCTAAGATAGCTCCATATTGCGGATTATGTTCACGAGTCAAAATTTTAGCAATTTTTTGACTAAAAATCATTATAGATTTCAATCACGTGCTCGTATTTTTTTTTCTAATTCAGCAAACGACCGATAGGAACAGACTTAAAGATGACTTGGTTCGATGTTCATATCTGATGACTAACACGGGTCGAATTACAGTGCAGTAGTTGACTCTCATTTCGCCATACGACAAAATAGCCAAATATACCTTCATGGTTTACATATATTTACACAAATAATTCAGCAATTTTTGTCTTATAACTTTATCTTGATGGTCCACAATACAAATATGATGACAATTTAGTTGATATTGATAAACATTTATTTATTTTGCATCAGAAACGTAGTGGGCATTCAACTTTGCACTATTGAGTAATGTTAACCCTTTAGAATATACAATAACATTTCCATTGAAGCACATATGAATGCCAATCATGTTAAAACAGAATATCTTGATATCGAATACATGGTAGTTATTCTAGTCCTGTAGGAGGACACATTCCCCTACCTGTTATATAAGAACAATTTTCTTTGATTATGCGTCCATCCTGCCGTAAACTCAGGTATTGAGCCAGCTAAACCTGACCAAGATTGAAGCTGACTGTCTGGCTTCCGCTGAAGACCAACCCAAAGTGATCTGAGGGTGATCTGTTAACATAGAGAATCACACAGACAAAGGTAATCTGATGTTAGCAGACGTAACATTGGCCATATCATCTCATTGATACACACAATAAGCCCAGTCATAAGGAATATTACCGCGGAGGTGTTTGATAATCTGAACGTCTGCTTGATGTCGGATATTATATATTTAGATTGTCGTTGATATTGAGAATATCATAAACAAACAACGGTCATGATCCTTTGTAGTAATACAACAAAATGTAAAACTCATATAGTACCGTACAATTTCCTGTTATTTTGCATCGCCTCATTTTGATGTATTTTGCGTGGTCGTACAAAAGGACAATGTGACCTTGATCAAACATCAAGATTCATTCAAAGGGCCATGCTCCTGGCAATTGAATCACCAGAACTTAACATGTAATGAAGCGCTTTTAGAAAACGAACCTAATTCACTTATATGCGACATTAAATGCAATGTAAATTATTATTAAGTCATTTAAGCTATCATGCAATGGAAAAAAAGAACAAAAACCAATGGGTGCAACGGGTCTTGCTGTTTCTGTAATCTAAGGTGAAGGCGCGATGTTTTTAAATAACGGGTAATTCTATTTCTTGATAATAAATCGCATTTCTTGTTAATTAATACTCTCAATTCGATTAACGTCCTGACAACACTGGCGACAAATGATAGTTGTCAGAATTATATCCTTTTATAACGCATCAAAGAGTGCAGAACGTCACAATATAAATGAAATGATTTACTGTGTTTTTGAAAGAACAATTTAAAAAATACAAAAATTAATAAATAGGACGAAATTAAAGTTGTATTTCTTGTAATTTTCACCATCACAATTTCTCATAAAACATACAATGTGTGAACATGGATGCTTATATATGATGGTTTAGATCCATGAAAGCACCAATATACGATTGACATAGCGGTTATGTCGCATGAAATATCACACGTTTTGAAAGAACCGCCACAATCAACATCATGTTTCAAACTTTCGGGTAATATCGGAAAAAAGAGTTTCATCACATGACCGTCATCGGCGATACCCGTTAAGATCGGAACCTCCCGAGCCGTATCACGTGGTATATATCGGTAATACATATATCGGTAATACCCGTACAGATCGGAACAGATCGGAATAGTTCGGATACTTCCGAGCTATTTTAAACATGTACACGTTAAAAATCTATATTTTAATTTAGCTGTTTAATAACTTAACGAATACGAATTTTACAAAAGTCGGAAAATATCGAAAGTTTAAAATCTAGCGAGGCGAAGAAAAATAATTAAAACACTCTCAATACTTTTTCTATACCAAAAATACAGCAAGTCACAGACCAAACAACTTTAAAGAAAGACATTCTTTCTTGGGGAAAACAGTCACGAAATGTCGATAAAACATAGGTATGTTGCCATTTTCTCTCGGTCAACAATCATTTATTTTCATATCGCAGTGTTATATTATAGTAAGTTATCATAGTCATACCATTATTTTGGAAGTGAAATTCTCTGAAAACGTTTATGTTACACTATACCGGATTACCTGTCTTAGTACCAATCCCTATTTCTATCAGGCTAATAAATACAAACGCAGGTCAGGGTCGGCATTTCGAAAAAGGAATATCCACTGAGCGTTATAGATTTTAGCCCATTAAAATTAGCAAGATCGATTGATTAGCCCTGACGTGACGTTTTAAACGCGACACTTTACAATCAATACCTACCCTGAAGGATATATACCTCTTTAATATGCGGAATAATTAGTTTGTTTCTCCAATAAGATACTAGGTCCTTGATTTCCCTCTCGCCATCATTATCCAGTGATAGATATACCAAATATAAACAAACCCAGGAGCGGACACTTTCAAATATACAAAGGGATTCGCAAGAAGGCAATCAACTGTAGCATTTTACTAGATTGGGTATGCACTTCTCCAATTTTAGGACGTGTGTTACATTTAATGACTATCCTTCGAGAAACATGGAAACACAGAGGCGTTGAAAATAACAATGGCATTTAAATAAATTATCGCTTAACTGCATTTTGAGTAATTCTTCAGGGTAAATAAACATATAATGAATTTGAATACTTTTGCAACTGGCCTACAATCAATTTAGGTCGATATTTTATGAATCTCTTATGTTTTTTATGGTTTTCTTCTTCTCTACAAATATCATATCCATCATCGTCGTCGTCGTCATCATCATCATCATCACCTTCATCATCATCATCAATCATCATCATCATCAATCATCATCATCATCATCATCATCATCATCATCATCATCATCATCATCATCATTATCATCATTCTCTTCTTCTTTTTCTTCTCCTTTTATTTTTTCTTCTTCTTTCTGTTCTTCTTTCTGTTCTTCTTTTTCTTTACGTTCTTCTTCTTTCTCTTCCTCTTCTTCTTCTCTCCTTCTTCTTCTTTCTCTTCTTCTTCTGTATCTTCTTCTTTATCTTCTTCACCTCCTTCACAGGTTGTGGGGCTTATCCAATGACTTATAATGAAACATTCATTTAAGCTCCAACGTTGCGATGTACGTATTCCAGTTCAAAGTCTTTTTGAGATTTGTCTCTCTATGTGCCAATCCCGTGATCACCTTGCAATCAACATGCTTATTTGTTGGCTCGACCGTCTCGCAACACGATCACATATAATCAGATATGTCAGCTGTCTGAGATAGATCAGTGAACACGAAGTGGTCTTTTTGAAGCAGCAACCACAAGCGACATATTGGGGAAAAAGCAAATTGTCAACCACATGTCTGCTATTTGTCTGTGATTAGGAAATAAACCTCGACCATTATGGTATATTAGCTGTCATACATCGGAAGATTTTCCTGTTTCGACGATACAGTTGATAGTGAATTGCTGTTATATTACTGTATACCGGAGTGCAATGAAGTTCCGAAAAATCGCACAAACGCCACCAAAGGAAATTACATAATCTAAACATACTGATGGATATTGTGTTCTCTCAACACCGAGATATGGTTTATCCGAAGTAACAAGTATTAGCTGATATCATATAACTTAGTGTCTAAAAAGGATCATGGAATTTATTATCAGCATAAGTAGGCAAAATACCTTCCACTACAGGTAAACTCAAGTGATCGTTTCAGGTCAGTACGTCGGTTCGACCTGAATATATTTTGCGTGTATACAAATAGACTAACAGTCAACGCATCTGTTAAATGGAATGAATATTCTTTATTCATCAACGTTTTCTATTCGCTTTTGTCGCTTTGCAAAAACACTTATAGATAACGGTGAAAATACAGAAATGTACTGCTGATTTGGATGTGTTTATTACACCTACTCGGCAAAAGGAAACTTCATTGTTAACATTGATTTACATAGGGTATTTATCTTTATTTGGTGTGGTATTCCCATCTTAGGCCGTCGATATGTATGTTCTGACGTTTTTATTGTGCGAACCTTTATGAGATAAGTTGACCGAAATTGACATCACCCAAGTGGTCTGGTGTCTGTTATACCGTGTGAAGAGTCAGAAGGGACATTTATCTTGTCTGGTCAAGATATTGGTCAGATAGAAATGGTCTTATCGCTTATGTACGTCTTGTCCAGTCTGGCCGTCTTCTCTCTGAGATGACCACTCTGTTGTCTCAAGGGTTCTTGTCTCTTGTTGTAGAGTTCTGGAATATTTTCATAAATAACATATACCGCACGCACTGTTATACATCAGATACATTCATTTACGCACCCTAGTATCCTGTAATGCGAAAGCAGTCAAACGACTATCTACTGGAGTACAGCACACCAACGCAACACTCTGAAAGGCTAACTATGTTTTCGTAACCAAAAACATAATATTCAATAAAACGACGGCCTAAGATAGGAGAATAATACCAAACAAAGATAGATTCCCCATGTAATCTATTTAACAATGAAGGTTATTTTGCTGTTGTATGGCGCAGTGATCATTTGGGTTTTTTCGCGGCGTACTCTGGTTTCCTCCCACTGGCGCACTACATCATGGGCATCGATAGTGTTTTGTTATATACACAGGGGGCAAAAGCATATAAACGATGTCTATATAGTCAAACGCAATATTTTACTCCAAAATTACCGGCGCTTTCTGACTTGTGACATCGAAAGCAACGTCCTAGTAAAGAGCGACTAGAGTGACTTCCCCTGGAGTGTAATTCAATGGGTTTAATCAGAGATATTCCGATACGTTTGTTTTCGCGGAAAATTTGAATATTAAAACGTATCGGAATACCTCTGATTAGATATGCTTTTGCATGGTATGTGTGTAATTATGGATTATCGGAGGATTGATGCGTGACTATGACTCTAGGAAAAAAGGTATACTATTGTGAAAAAAATAACTTTAATCGAGATGAGGGTAAAAAATCCAATATGGCGACTGTCGTCCCTTTCTCTGTTTTATAGTAAATATCCCGATTTTTTAAACAATTTTTCAAATCTGGTATTTTTGGAAAAAAAATCACATGACTGTCATATATACTCATCAGCCCATCCACCAAATACAAAAAAATGTATGACAATATCCATTTTCATTGAGTTGGCCCCCTGTGGTTATATATCTCTTTCGGAATCGATGTTTAAAAGATGAAGTTTATAGTTTAGGTATTGGTTGATTCCTGACCTTTTGGGGTCCGTGCAAGGAATCAAAGCCTGGACGGGAAGATGAAAGACGCGTGGCTTCCCAACTACATCATCCGATCACCCAAATACTCATATTGTACTATGTATATGTGATATCGATTAAGTTAGACGATTTTATCGACTGTTTTACCATCCAACTGAGATTGTTTGGTTTCAGTTTGATAACAGGGCAGAGTTGAGTTCAAGAACACAATGAAATCAATGATAAAATGTAGCATGAAGCCATATACATACGATTCGTAGTAATTGAATACCGTCTAAAACGTTGACACCAATTGTTAGGGTATTAATTTGTATGTCACTGGTCACTGGTCCACTGGCTGAAGCCTATATAGGCGTGTATCATTACAGGGTCAGTTACAATTGATTGGTCAGTCTTGTGTTCACACCTATCATCAATCTGCCATACTGGCCGGAGTTAACCAATAATCAGAGCGGGATGTCCAGTTCCTAACTTGACCATTCGTGATGAAAACTCATTAGGTCATAGACAGAGCTAATAGTTTCTTTAATGGCCACTTACGTGTCGAGTGTGTGACCAAGAAAGGTCATGTTATTGAGAAGAAACCACATTGACCCTTGCTCAATATTACGTGTTAAGCGTGTGATGAGTAAAGGTTATCTTATTGAACGGAAACAATAGTGACCAATGACTAGATTCACGTGTTAAGGGTTTGACCAAGAAAGGATAACTCACTGAGAATAAAAAATCGTAATTGCTCAGTTTCCCGAATGCCTTCGTATGTTGCAATATCCTTTTAAACATTTCATATTGCATTTCAATCTCAAACTCAAAATATCTGTGCTCTGGTTTCAAATATTATCAAATCATGTATTTGATCGCTTTGCAGAATGATAAAGATACAATTTCTGTTGTCAACCACCATTAAGTGCAATTAGAAAAGCATAAATTTAACAATATGAATATTGAATGTTTTGTAAATAAGGCGATATCCGGAGTAGAATTGCAAACCATTCATCTTAATATCAAAATTTAAAATTATTACTTCTATGAAGAAATCATTAAAAAGTTTCAAAGAGACAAAGATCATTGTGAATAGTCAATTCAATGCCCTTTGAATAAAAGGTTTTGTAGGATTTCAAGCTCATATGCAGGAAAATATCAAAACCATAACGGTTTTATGATAGCTAAAAATGTTTTGATCGTGTCATTTTTTCAGTCTTCATATGCAAAATGACAGCGGGAGTATTATCTAATGATCATATGTTGTGGTATCAGTGATTGGTATATCGATCTAAAAAAGCTTTCAAGTCTAAGTAAACATACAATCTGACTTGGCTCAATCTCGTTTCATATTTACTAAATCCCATATCGTATTATCGACTATAGTTTCAATTTTAGTATTGAGAAATGGCGAATAAAAAAATCTTTGTGAATATGTAACAACAAGAATAAATTGAAGGACGCGGAAGATTTGATGATGAATGGAAGCCGGAGTTCTAGAAATAAATAAAGAAAGAAAGAAAACCATCGACAAAAGGTCATTATCTGGCCAACGTTATGTAGGATGGCCTTTTACACCCGACCAAGAGAGCGAGGGTCAGTGGTAATAACTTTCTTAATCACTCAAGCGTCACTGGCAGATGTTACCCTTAAACAATGATTTATTTACATATTAAATGAATGAGCATATACATCTGTATGTGGTAATATGATTATATATCATACTTAGAGATCGATGTTATGAATAATGGGCTGACGTAAGGTAACGTCAATATAAGGTAAATGGATAATGGCGTGTAGAAATAGATAGCAGCTTTATCGATAAATACAAACGTCTATTATACGTGGAGGACAATCGAGGACGTAGAAATTAGAGTAAGGCCCTTAAGCGACTGATTGTATTGAAAGGTACAATAGTTAAAATAGCATTAAAATACGTGTTGAATTTGCATCATGAACTATCCATCTGTTTCTTCTATAGATAGGTTTAGTTATTGATCGTTTTCATAGTTTAAGAGAATAATGTTGATTTATCTCCATTACGTCTTTCTTGCATAAAATATCGAGATATTCTACATTAAATTATCAGTTATAATAAAAATTTCCTGTTTAAAAAATAGTACGATATATTTTTTATTTACGACTGTAGAATCATACGCTGATTTGTTCGATGTTCCATTTACATCAATCACTCTTGTTTTGTCATTACAAGTTAAGCTAGAAATCACCTTATGGACAATTTACATTTTGTTTTCTGTCTTCTTTGACATGTTGTAAGGTGGTATTGTTTATATTGATTTTAATATGCCCGATGTAGATAATGAGAAATAGATATACAGCACAACTGAAACGAGATTTAGCACGTGTAACCAGTGAAGCGTGTTGACAATCCGATCAGTGTCCAGTTGGTCACTAATGGAGGCTATAAATTATGAACGAATCACATTGGTATAAGGAAACGAAAAGGAACTGGAGCACGAGGGAAATGAACCTATAAATTACAATGGACGAAATACAGATGTTGATTACAACACGGTCTGACCTCTATGGCATAGAGAAAAATCTCATAAATATAGCTTTGTACAGTTGTACTTTCTACAACAAAAATAGTTCTTCTAACAAAAGAACTCTCCGCTTTCTGAGATCCAGTTCGTAGCTTACAGCGAACGCTACGGTGGTGTTCAAAGTAACCGATATTTTTTCTTTGACTTCCTGGTTTCCAAATTATATGAAACAATGATCATATAAATTAATTATCTAAAGACGTGTTTATCGACGAAAACTTTGTCAAATTTGTTTCATATGAGATAGTTTCACCAATAGTAAAATTATTTAGGTCTCCCATAAGTTATGATTTACCGATATGTATTTGAGAATTTAATAAATTCCCTTCGGAAGAGTAGATTTAGATTATCCTCTTCTATAGTTTCCCTCTTGCTCTAAGGAATTCTACTTCAATTTAATCCTCATATTTCTAAGCCATACAAGCGAGCATACTCCTCCAAGGACATGGTATTATGCTTATTAATGAATATGGTTTGATCTTTATTCTGATAAACAGACAGAAGAATTACATGGAGGCGAATAAGTCAATATAACACGATTCTAATAAACCGGGAACTATGATAATAACTTTGTACCAAGGAAACCCTTCAATTTTAATATAATTTCTGGTCGGTTGAGAATCTTTTTTCCAAAAGCTCGAGAGCAGGCGTCTTGCAAACGTGATAAGATAATTATTCGGCATTAAACTTGCATATCCAGCGAAATTTGGGTTTCCGTACTCTATCGTATGTTTGATTTCCCAATTCTCAATTGACATTGTGACTTGAACCAAACTTAAAATAGATATTTATCAGGTAACTGATATCCAGGTACACTTTCATAGTATTGGGTCGGCAAGGAACACCTTTGTGGTATTGGTGTGCAAGGAACACTTTTGTGGTATTGGTGTGCAAGGAACTGGTATTGGTGTGCAAGGAACACTTTTGTGGTATTGGTGTGCAAGGAACGTCTTTGTGGTATTGGTCTGCAAGGAACACCTTTGTGGTATTGGTCTGCAAGGAACACCTATGTGGTATTTGTGTGCAAGGAACACCTTTGTGGTATTGGTGTGCAAGGAACACTTTTGTGGTATTATTATGCAAGGTATACTTTCGTGGTATTGGTCTTCAAGGAACACCTTTGTGGTATTGGTTTGCAAGGAACACCTTGTGGTATTGTTCTGCAATGAACACCTTTGTGGTATTGGTCTGCAAGGAACACCTTTGTGATATTGTTATGCAAAGTATACTTTTGTGGTATTGGTATGCAAGAAACACCTTTGTGGTATTGGTTTGCAAGTGACATCTTTGTGGTATTGCTCTGCAAGGTATACTTTTGTGGTATTGGTCTGCAAGGTACACCTTTGTGGTATTGTTCTGCAAGGAACACCTTTGTGGTATTGGTCTGCAAGGAACACCTTTGTGGTATTGGTTTGCAGGGTACGATGTTGGCCTGCAAGAAGAACGGCTCCTATCCTACTACAAATTGTCAAGAATGATCTGTAAACATGCAGATGTCTGTTGAATATTGTATTATACAGACTGTATCATAGTCCGTGAGAAATAATTGCTGACTCTCGAACTAGCATTGGGGGAAAACAAGTAGAAAAACACAACTTAACTTCGGCTCGACTATGTATCTGGTAACATAGATCCACATAAACCGGGGACCATAATATCCTTATACATAATGCATAGTCGGTGTTGTAAAAACGTAAGACGGTAGCTCGGCATGGCTCCGCTTTTATGAGAAATGTCGTAATTATGACTTGCATATGAAGCCAGTTTATTGTGTAAAAAGCTTGGTTAACTTCAGTTTTCATAACGATAGTAGCATATAAATTAGTTTGAGAGCAACACTGTTATCGATGAGGTGAATGGTATGACAGTGCTGGCTATTCAAGGTTATGACAACAGTACATGGTATCATATTTGTTTGTCATGTTGGCCCGCTACCGTGATTTATTTTGTTAGAAGGAGAATAATATGACCATAAGATATAATTACAAGCCCAATGTCCAGGAAAAGGTTCAAAATACAAATGGATAGGAATTCATGAATGAAAATGAAGAGAGGAACTGTTAGGATATGCAAGTATTTTGTACCTCGATCATTGGTCGGCAAGATTGCTTGGACTAGCTGTAAATAACTCTCTGGATAGAAAGAGATATCATATCACTCAATCATTTTGTTATTTAATGATATAAAATGGCATACAATGTGAATGGGGTTTTAAACAGGTATCATGTTTGTCATTGAAATATGACGTAGCAATGTCTACGACTATATAGTCAATTGAGAATATTTTATTACATTTTTAGCAGTGAAGATTTTACGATGAACATAAAAGCGATATACTTAAAAAAATTGAAAATGTCATTTTGATATTTTCACTCGCTTTTGACCAATCGGAATGCAGCATTGATATTTATATTCTATACCTCGCACTCGTGAAAATATCAAAGTTTCCACCTCACTCGATAATTTATAACTGGATTTTATCAAGAAACAAGGAATATGCTCTATACATTTGAGAGTATTGATGTAGAAACTTTATTGCAATATGCATAAAGGTGAAATAACTGCTTTTGATGCTTCCGCGCCAATAAATGAGGTGAATGCTACTGATGTGTAAACTTTATCACGCGACATTACTAACCATTAGAGACTCTCTTTAAACAAGTACCAATTGAACTGTATTGAAGACTTTTAAATTCAGATAATAACATTAAAAGCATAAATTTTATAACGTTTTTTAATCGAAAATTTAAAAAAAATTTACCATTTAATTGGTTAGAAAAGGGCTGTATAGTGATTAGAAAAAAAAAACTTTTCTAGAAATACACGATCGCCAGTCACACGGTAACTTCAAGCAAGGATTGATCTTTATTTTTACTGCGGATACGGAGGCATGAACGCAGTTGGTAAAACATATTCTATATAGAGTGCTTGTGCTCCATAAATAAATATGTTCGTTGTCAAATAAGTTCATACTATCGTATACGCAGTCCAAATGAAGACAAATCGTTATCTTTACATTCCTGTTCTGGCTGTAGCCAGAACAAATCTGGTAACTACGGTTGTCGTGGTTACTAGACTAAATAAACTGTGTGTACGCTAATGTATACCAAATCAGACTTCAAAAAACAAAACAAAAGAATGATGTAAATATCGAAGCATAAATAACAGCTCCAATTACACAAGTTGAAAATCTTTTCGGAATACAATTTTCCTTGCAGTAAATCAGCGACTTGCTATTTAGTAATGCTTATGACTAAAATGTTTCATTTTTCAAACGTTTGAATTAGAACATTATCTGAAAATTGCATGGTGTTTTGATATTTCTTTCAATTGCAATAACCAATACTATCAAAGACACGGATCAGCACACCCCGACAAATTACTTTATACATGCGTCACATACCCTATACATATATACAGATAGATAAACATGGTTAGACACTACGAATATGATAGACAGTTAATTATCATTATTAGAAGAGAAAACCGTTCAGATCAGACGGTTCAGACCGTAGCAGAAATAGATCAATTGGTTGGATCGGTATGTTGTCTGAATAACAGGGAAGGTCTAATGAAACATTGCAACCACATCGGAAACATTTCTCAATTCCAGTGACTTTGTAACATTTGTTTTTTATTGAACTAAATAAACTTAAATATATACAAAGGTGCAAGATACTTTAGATATTTTAGCGCAGTTAGTTTTTATCGTAAAATGCGGAAAAACTTAAAATTATGATTTATTGGCACGGATATAAATTGGATGGTTCAATACCGAAAAAAAGTCTTTCGTGAAATTTAGCGCTGTTCATGAATTAGCGCTTCATATAAATCCGTGAAAATGCTAAAATGATACTACCACTAAAAGAAGTATGCTTACAGTAATTGTTTTTTTGTGTAGTACGTATTCCAGAAGTACAAGTCTTTATATCCCCGTATCGTTTTATTGTTGCAGTTCGAGCTCCTGTATATCGAGGTGCTTTACACCATCAAACATAAGATAGGGACGACTGCTGGAGGACACTCCCCCTTTATACAGGACCTGTACCAGTATGCCCAGGAAGCGTTCGGTATCAGTCCTGAGGACCACGCCCATCTCCTGGCCAGGGCCACAGAGGAAAAGGTAGGAATAGTTAAGGATTGGTTGATTTATTCTGACCTTTACCGGCCTTAAATTTTTGAGATATTGTTTTCGGCTTATATATGGTTCCACCATTTCTTACAATTTCACGGATCAAATTTTGGCGATCATATCAATGTTTCGCAAAACTGCGAAATATCATCCACGCAAAAATAACCGGGAAGACGGAAGACGGTAAATCAATTCTCAAAAATAAGAAAATCAGGAAATTTCGTTAGTTTTCTTTTACCATAATTTGTTTGTTTTTGTAGCCACCGATTGTTGTCGTGAACATCACAGTCATCAAGGCAAAGGACTTGGAAGCAAAAGATGCCGACGGTAAGCGTACACGTTGTGAAATGTATATCAATGACTTTAGGACAATGCACGGACTCTCTTGGGCTACCAAATCCGCGTAAGGGTCCCGTGTTGCGTGTTTGTTAATTCATTTATAGAAAATAAACGAGTTCGTCGCAAGTCGTTCAATCCTCCTGAAAAAGCCACTATTAATTTTCATTGAGAAGGGCCGCCTATGGTTACATAGGACAGGCTTGCCAGGCACCGCTCCGTGAAACACACGAAATGACGTCTAGGAGTAAGCAAACAAGTTTAAAATTTAAACCCAAAACCCGTTCAAGACGTTAGATATGTTTTAGGGGTAAAAATGCGTCACCACTAAGGCTTTCATTGAAAGTTTCAAAGAATTGGTTGAATTCAATAAAATGACATTTCAGATGTCAGAAATGTGTTTATTAGATACATACTGTACAGCGTCTTGGTATTTTATTTTCTGCTATTATGTAGAATTACAACATATACACATATTGGCTATTGTTTTCCCCATCCACAATGATTCCGCTCGCAAACGATTACACATTAATTGCAAAGAAAGCATAACACTTGTTGTTACCATTAAAATTTATTTTATCTGCAGTTATTACAACTACATGAATCGGTTCACTGCGAAATTCATATCCCGCGAATAATTCCCATTAAGAAAAACGCGAAATATGAACCCCACACATTTTGAGCGCTATGCAGTAAGGTTTTTAACTAGAAAAATAAAAATGTAAGCACAAATCCATAGCACCAGCATTATATTATGAAATAAAAATTCTGGTTCAAAACCCTTTTCATGATAGTCAAGTTGGTGATTTAAAAAATGCTGGAACGTAGAAATATAACACTTTTGAATATTAAGTATGAATAAATGTTAGTTATAATGATAGGGGCGTTCGGAGAATTCATCCAAATTTTTCCGGACTCTCCACGCTTAACAGTTCTATGTGTCCTTGGAACCAGATTGCCATTATTCGGAATTGTCACGTGCATCGGTAGCACCTGCTTATGTGCTCCAAGCATAACAATTTAATGGCATGTTAAATGCTGCTATTTTTGTTATTGGTTATTCATCTTACATGCAATACATCCGAAGAATTTGACATTTTCCTAGGGGTTAGCACTGCCGCCAGTCTTGAGTGCGTACTATTTTCGTTCGTCGGTTTCCATCGCTTTCTATTGCTTCCTTCATCCATTGGAAAGTCTGACTTAATTGCTTCCGGGAAATACACGTTCACTCCAAGAACGGCTTTGTCATTTCGACATACGCATATATGCCTACAGATAGTTTGCCTCACCTCTCATGAGTCCTTTAAAGGTAATCCGTGCAGGTTGTTGAAGATATTACCAATTGCAACTTATGTCTGTAACCATCTATCTTCAAAGGCATAGACACCGAGCTCATTTTGTAGTGTAATTGTCGATAATGCTTTGCGTGGATCACAGACTTTCAAGTGACACTATACAGCATTAATCATCATCATCATCATCACGAATAGCTTAAGCGTTATATGCCCGTAAAAGAATATGATTTAAAACGGTATCATTAGTATGGGAGAAGAGAGAAAATACATTTTACCACTCGTAAAATTATTCGCATGTTACAACATGGTTTTGTTTTGTTACCTGATGCAAAATCTTTTGGCATTGAAGTAATATACATTTGTCGAGTCTAAATTGTTTCGTTATTACGTATGCAACATTCATTTAAGACTAAAATATCGATAACTCCCTCCATATTTCCAACGTAAAACGCACTCTCTATCAACGTTCTGAAATGTATCACTTCACTAACACTTTATATCTTAAAGGGGCTCACAAAACGACTAGACATGAACAGAAACAATTTATGCCGTAATTTACCATGTCATATTATGGTCTTTCGTCCTGAAATAAAAAAGACCGCAATGTACTCTTGGAGAGATTATATATATGATTTTTAAATGCATAAAAATCATTTCTGGCAAAGGGAAAATGTCGGTCATATCATAAACTTGTATTGTGATCTGATAGGTTAAACAATATGCATTCAATGGTTTAACAGCTGAAATATACATGCACATTAAACCAAACCAAACCAATTGATATTTCAGAGGCGAACGGATTGATAAACATCTTGGGTTACTTTTACGTCTAATATATATTTTCTACGTGTGTAATGGTTTCAAAATAAAATTTTCAGAAACTGTCTTAAAGGTCCATTACGTTTCCGAAACAAAAATATCATTTTCTTAAAACAATAATAGGATAAGAAAATTTATATCGATGACCTAAGATTATGTTGTGACACAAAAAAAATGTAAGTTTCTCTGCGTAATATATGTTAATATTGAAGATTCATTTCGTTGTTGTGCCGTCTGGCGCCAGGATAGTCAACAATGATAGTCAACTAACGCGCGGCGGGAAACATAAGACGACCCATGTTATAAGAATTATCATTTAATTTATGTAAATTTAATTTATGCAAATTAAATTATTCAGAAGATGATAATAGATGTAGCATTAACGGCAAATTTATAACTTTTGCGACTCTACAAAGTTATCGATCTCTTTTTACGGTCTCATTTTAAAAATCAAAAGCCGTTTCTAAAAGGTAGTACACATCTAAGGCCAATTGAAGCAAATTACATGTTGTACAGGCAGTGATATTGATTAAGACTGATAGAATATGTTTTCTGCTTATCAGGATTCAGTGATCCCTACTGCATGCTGGGCATATGGCCGGGCCGTTTACAAGATGGCGATGTTTTCTCAGACGAAGATGACCAAACCAAATACAAGGAATCTAAAAAAGGAAGCATAAGCCGGAAGCTGTCAATGGCCGGATCGAAAAAGAAGCGAGACAAATCAGCGCGTGACGTCATTCCGGCCAAGTTTATCCGGAGTACAAATGTTGTTCAGAACTCACTCAATCCTATCTGGAACGAGAGGTTCCGATTGTAAGTATAGATTTAGGTATAATCTCTAAATATTAAAACACCGCGATTTGAGAGATACCAAGTAGCGTTGAGCTTTGAATGCATCAGAAGCATCTTATTCGCACGGAAAAAAAAGGAAAAAAAAGTAATTAAACAGGACTTCTAATATAGAGTGATTCTAATTTAACACTCCAGAAATAGCTAATAAATAGGCTAAAGACCTTTAAAATATTGATTATATAAGCTATATTAAACCCTTCTTTTACTGATGAATCATGGATGACGTTAAAAAGGACAACATGAAATCATCCGTAGTACAGGACTCTAGGACTTTGTGGATTTTAGAGGTATCTTACAGGTTCTCTGTCAAAGTACTACAAACGTCATATGGGTTTAGTTAAATATTTTGAAGGGAAAATTCTTTTGTAGCTGTGATATGTTCTTTACCACGTATTTGGATGTGAAAACCGCTCTTGAACTAGAAACTGGACTTTTTAATAAAGTATGTCAAGTAACCTTTGTGTGTAACCTACTGTCCTGTTTTTAACTTCAACGGGGCGATAACGGGCATGCGTAACATAACACATATAATAATTATGTATTTATTCCGCAAGAATCGTGCTACAGATTCTATAAACTGAATGATATTTTAGTCCGGAGAGTCGGACGCAATAAGTCTTAACATGGAATCAAACATACAAAACATTATAGCCCCATTAAATGTTGTATTGATGTGATATGACCTAATTATGTATCGATAAGGTTGTTTCCTGCTAATTACTGATATCTAAGGTTGATACCTGCAACTTTGAGTACTAGAGTACTAGAGTACTAGAAATCTAAAGGTTACATGTTATAGCGGAGGTACAGATCAATGAAATAGTTTTTAAATAAACCAAGGATATTAACTCATTTTAATTTATATCGTTTAGTGGTCATTGCAAATCAAATAGTAGAAACTTATTGAAAGAAAAATATCAAAAATTATAAATAAAAAAAGTTGTATTTAAAAAAAATGACGGAATTTTCTTATTAGAGGCTGATTCTTTTTATGTTATTTTGTTAGTCTCAAACAGGAAAAAATCATTCAAGAGGGGGCCGCGGTGGCCGAGTGGTTAAGATGTCCCGACATATTACCACAAGCCCTCCACCTCTGGGATGCGAGTTCGAATCCCATGTGGGGCAGTTGCCAGGTACTGACCGCTGGGCGGTGGTTTTTCTCCGGGTACTCCGGCTTTCCTCCACCAACAAACCTGGCACGTCCTTACATGACCCTGGCTGTTAATAGGACGTAAAACTAAACAAACAAACAAATCATTCAAGAAATTAAATGAATTCAAAATCTATTTCCCATGCTTATGACATTTGGCAGTGACATTTTCACACTAAAAGTGATTTAACATATAAAGTGTTTTTTCGAAACATCTACAATAAATCGTTGCCTGAGTCATCACATTACGACAGAAAATAATTAGATCATCACAAGCGATTCCTACGCACTATTTATTTACGGACGTAGGTTTGGTGAATCAGGAAATACAATCCAGATTTAACCCATGAACGTGTCTCGTGAGAATTCAAGGCCACGTTAAAGTGTAATTCAACATTCGCATTAATCCCAAGAAGGACAAAGCGTGGTCATAAAACTATTTAATTGTGTTTAACATATAGCTTTGAAATCTATAGAGATATCTAGTAACATTCTGTAAGCATGATAAAAGAAAATTCACAGAGAAAGTGAAACGAAAATAGGTTTGATTCCTCTTCAAGGTTGCAATTGTCCACACCTAAGGAAACAACCAGACTATAAAACTCAATTTTCCAGGGTTTTTAACCTTACTTGAAAGACAATGAATTCCTTGCGTGAGTCATAACATGATCTTGTAAACAACGAAATCCTTACATAATTCATAACTTGATCTTAGGTTTGAAAAAAAAAAAAATCAAACGGATAATAGCGTGTAGGCTTGCAAATATCTGACAGATGACACCGAGAGTAAACGGATGGTTAGAAAGAGAATTATCTTTCTTTGTCTACGTCACATCCGGCCTGAGCCTCAATATCATATCGTTAGTGATAACGAAACTACAAAAAGCTTAAGGATAAACAGTAAACAGGAAATTATTATTCAAAATTGTTCAAATGAAAAATACATTATATTGTTTTAGGTAATGTTTCATGATTAACGTTTCGATGACTAATACTATATGTACACTGTCACCTTCATTAGACAAATGATAAGACTCCGATTTCTCGAAGCAAAAGTGCAGACTTTTTTTTACTTTAGTCAATTTGCGACTTCAGTTTGTTTCAAGAAATCGGGACCAGGCAGCATAAGTATACAAAAATGTTAAATGTTTAGGGGTTGAAAACGAAAGATGAAGATCAATGTCAAAAATATTAAATGTTTAGGGGTTGAAAACGAAATATGAAGATCAATGTCAGATTCTGCACTGCTAAACACTGTATGTGCGATAGCATTGTACATTGCAATAGGGGCAGCAGGTACAATTCTAACGCCTTATCTGCCGGGTCGAAGCCGTTGGGAAGGACCAAGGTCTCAAAATTGAATTAAATTGTGCACCCGTTATCTTTTTTATCAAAATGATTTTAAAATGATTTAAAAATATTTTCATAACTTCTTAGCGGAAATGACGCTCTTGATATAAAATGTCAGCGTGCATGAGCAATCTTTCTCGAGGTGAATCTCCGTGAATCGGGGCAAAAAGAGAATTTTACGTATAAAGACGCCTTGACTCGAATTTCACGAGAAGATTACCTGTATACCTTGTTAAATCGATTTGTATTTGCACTGGCTTGGTACAACTATCAATACAATTGATATCTCGATCGATTTAACTTTAAAATGCAGCATTTCATTTTTCGAGAAGGACAGCAAAGCAATAAATCCTCAGAAAGTTTTAATTTACTTTTGTTTTAATTTGTTTTTGCAGCGATTTGGAAGATGTTCATTCCGACCGACTTCATCTGGATATCTGGTGAGTTTCATGTTAAAGATTTACTATAGTAATAATGACGTGATTACCAAGCATGAGTTTAAACTTCCTAATGAACAGCAATATACGTAGGCTTTTATTGGAAATCAAACTGGTCTTGAATATAATCTCATGTAGTTTAACGTGATGACGCTGTGCTCTGCTCAAATTTAATTAGACACCATAGTGATACAGGAAGTTATATTACACCTTTGATATGTGGGCATATTGAGCAAATAAGTATGACAGGGATAGACGCATATTGCTCGTTAACGCAACGAATTGCTAAATCACAACACAAAAAACCTAACGGTAGCGTCATCAAGTATCAAAACTTAATCATCCAGCTTTGTATTAGGGACACAGACATGTACGGTGTATAAGGACAATTCACAAAGATCCCTTGATCGCCAGATTATGTATTTACGAATAGAGTTTACACGAAAATAAAAGCGCTTTCCAATATTCAAATTAAACTTGTGAAATCAAGACATATTTGAATGTAAAAAAAAAAGTTTCAATTTTTTCATAAGTTGGCCTTAATTGCTTACATGATATAATATGATGGCGTTTAGATGATTGACAAGAACGTTGATCATAAGTCTGGATGAAATAAGATGATCCCAGATTGATAAAATCAAACTTGTGGATTCAAGGCATATTTGAATGTAAAAAAAATAATTCAAATTTTACATACGTTAGCCTTAATTGCGAACATGATATAATGTGATAACGTTTAGTTGATGGACAACAACTTTGATCGTAAGTCTTGATGAAATGAGATGATACTTGATTTATAAAATCACAGCTCAGACAAAGTATGCCATGTGAGCCAAGACTTGAGTCTCCAACATTTCTTCATCCTAGCATTGACTTTTATTGCAATGTAATGCTGCTATAAGGACGTAGACAAAGGGCATCGTTCATTTTGTAATGATAAAAGGAGCACATACATGCAATGTCTGTCTGGTGTATCATTAGGACACGTGACCTTAACGCTAATTAGACATTCGAATTTACGAGTTTTTGCCATAATTATTCCTTATAAGGAAGTGCGCATCAATTAGCATTTGAAGTGGAATTTAGACTGTTGGCGGCTTGTGGCGGAAAATGATCAGCTTTAAAGTTCTAAGAATGCATGTTCGTTCAGCAAATGAGGAGCCTTTAGGTATGGCATTGTGATTTTAACACGAACACTAACTGTTTCTCATCGCAACTTAAGATAGTCCTTGATTTGGTCGATATTTGAAAAGATGTAACTGGTAAATCAAACAACACTTAACTTTGCGGACCTGTTGTCTTTTTGTATGTTATCCTGGATTCTTATCTTGTGGGGATTTATTCGTTTAATCGCGTAATGATTTTCGTAGTAATGATAAAAGCTAAAATTGACTTTCAGAAAAAACTACGCTATATATTGATTTAATTCAACAACATATTCCAGTTTAATTATGTGCAGTGTCGTCGACAGCCTTATGATTGTGAAGATATGTAAAACAAAGAAGAAATCCTCCCTTTCTTCACACGTTTTTTGAATGAAAAAGGAAACAAATCTAGCCGAACGTGTAGAATCATAGATGGCAGTTTCTCATGCTCTTTTATTCAAGGTTGAAATGCATTTTACATTTTCTACTATCTCTTCCTGCTATAAAAATATTGTGACAGCTGGTTTACACATTGTCTGTATATGATCGTTTTGGGTGTTCTGTACGTTGTCTTCAGCAGCATAAGTCGGATATGAAACAAGAAGTGTCCGACTGGGAGACTTCTTCCTCATCCAAGTATTTCTTATACGATGGATGGGTGGATTCTCTGAAATAGAAGCCCGAAGGCTGGAGTATTGAATGCTTTTTGCTAGGGTTGCGTAGCTTATTAATATGCATCATTCAATCTGACAATTTTGAGAAAAATTAAACGAAAGAGAATATACCGCAGCCTCCCCCAAACATACAGACTTCCCACATACACAATACACTGCATACAAGGACACCTTCCTTTAAGTGCCATAGCTGTATACAACGTTGGTATGTACAATTATGATTTATAAATTCTTAATTAGCTTAATGGCATGTAAGCTTTGGGCCGCGGTGCCCGAGTGGCTAAGATGTCTCGACATATTACCGTAAGTCCTCCACCTCTGGGTCGCGAGTTCCAATCCTATGTGGGGCAGTTGCCAGGTACTGACCGCTGGTCGGTGAATTTTCACCATGTATGCCCCCTTTCCTTCACTAACAAATTTGGCACATCCTTACATGACTTTGGATGTTAACAGTACCTTATTTTAGCTATTAAAGGATTTATACTTCTTTTAGAGATCATTGCCATTATTTTACCAGATATTGATACAGAATAATGTTTACATTAAACTCTGTACAAATCATGTTTGTGTCTGAGACTGATAGGGAAAACTAGTGACGTCACGATCACAACGAGATGTCGTTAATGTATATGGTCATGCTGTATGCTGGTATTGTGTGTTGTTAATGAGACACGTCTTTAAATAGCACACGTGCGACACAGGTTCTCTCGTGAGACTCGCATGATAGGTGTTAAAATGCGCTAGTGTAATTACCGTCCGTTAATTAAATCAGAACCAGTAAATCCGGATTACATGCTGGTATTGTAACTCTTTATAATTCGCTTAATTTATCCCACATTTAAAATATTTACGTACTTATTAAACTCCTTAAAGAATGTAATGATATGACAAGAGAATCAATCAATATTTCAGCTGATATTGGGGTACATTTTAAAATTATAACAGATTACTGTTTCCTCTATGAACTGTCACTTTCCTATGCGCATAAGCTATGAATAGTTTATGCTATGAACCATTAAAATCTTGTTGTATAATTTTAGTGGATGGCTTATTTTTGCCATATTGGCGTTTTCATTGAAATCCACGAATTCTAAACATCAACGAAATATTCATAAGTAAATTGACGTACAAAGGAATGATAGAATTGTTTATCCTCGCGAATCACAAGAATCGATGAACCGTGAAAACGATCCTTCGCGAATATGTCCTTTATATTGAACCGCGAAATATTGACCCCACGAATTTAAAACGCCCTACAGTATATCAGAGATGGCATAAATGACAGGCTTGTCTGTTTTGACGTGCAGCGCAGGTGGCAATGTAGTAGGGCTCCAAATATACCAAGGGAAAGGTTCGGTATCATTCTATTAACTGTGGTCCATTGTGAAGCCCCAACGTCACATCCGGTTGTCTCAGTTCAGGGTTCGTCAGGACTCTTGACACCCCTGGGCAATTACACCACAATCTCTGATAAACAAACTCGGATCCTATACCTAAATTGACAGGTTAAGACTGTAACAGACGATCATAGCTGTCCTCAACACTCATCTGAAGTCATATCATTGTTTCCGGCATACATAATAATCCATAAATACAAAGTTTCACTAAACGACATTCACACCATAATCGTTATATTTATGTACTTATTTTAATATAAAACATCTAAATTTCTGTCATTTAAATCCATGGATACACTAATAAACCACGTTGGGAATTCGTTACAGGACAATGACTATGTTAAAAAGGATTTACTTGAAGATGATTATGAATATATGTTCCTTCTGAACAGTAGTATTGCCATACAAATAGATGACAATAATTGGGGAAACTGCATAATCTGGTTCAGTTTTATGATGCGTAGAGCATATGCTTTTTTCAGTATACTTTCTTCATACAAAGTGACACAAAGCTCAATATTAAAAACAAAAAACTTACAAAAACTAACGCTATTGTTACGGACAACGCTTTGTAATGTTTGTGCAACACCAACGAAGCTAACGAGTTATAATACATTGTATAATTGCTTGTTGAAGTCTCCCGAGGCGCTAGGCAAATGTCACACTGACATGAAATGAGTGAAAGCCGAACTTTTATAGACTACCGGACCCTAAATTGTCTGATGACGAGGACTTCACGGCGACTTCAATTGCCGCAATACTTGAAAATACAGGACAGCAGAAGGGGAGCCCAAACTTAGCCTGTGATTGCGAATCCATTACTTCTATCAGGACAATCGCCACTGACGTCACTACATCGGAAAAATCGATATCGCAATGTAAAAATAGAAGAGGACTATGACATTTAACACTTGTGGATGATTTTTCAATTATAATGTTTTCACTCTTAATATTAATATTATTTTGGGATATCAGCTCTTTCAATTTTTTTTTTTTTTATTTTTTTTTATTTTCAAAATTCTTTATTTATTTTTTTATTTTTCAAATTCAGGAATTTTTTAAAAACGTTTTTTTTTTTTTTTTTTCGTCATGGCCTTTGGGGTACGACCAAATATAATGTGCAATGTAACAAAGCTTACAGTAAGTGTTACAAGCACCACACGTTCCCTGCCGGCAATCTATGGCAAGTTATTATTGCGTAGTTTGGCTATCATTGTATGAAGTTTTTCCCAATCGCTATGTTCTCAAATTATCACCAAGAAACAAACAAAAAAAATCAAACAATCAATTTTTAGTTACAGTGACATTTGTAGTTGATCTTTTGACCCCAAGTTCAATCCAAAGCTGTGTTCTCTCAAATGCTACCATTGTGTGAAGTTTGATTAAAATATATTAATTCATTTGTATATTATCATCATCTGGAAACCAAATCCTGACAGACAGACAGACAGACAGACAGACAGACAGACGGGAACAAATAATATTGTCTCCTCCGGTTTCACCGGCAGGGGACTAATAACTAGTATTTCGGAATGATAAAGACAAACTAATTCTAAAATTGATTTTTGTTAAATCGTATTAGACAAAGAGTATGAGAAGGCCACGACGTATAAGGATATCAATCATATACTCAATGCAACCAGAGCATTTTTGAGGATTACCTTGAATGTCATTTAATATAATAAACATTCTGCTCATCTTATACCTGTTTTAGCAGAGCTTTTGGTCTATTTCGGGATTTCAGGTTTTTTTTTGTCTGATCACCAATACCAAAGACGACCCCAAAATGCTGTGCAAAATAATTAAATCAATTCAAATTGGCCGCCTTATCAAATGCTTAGTTCTTATCAGACATGCTTAAATTAAAAAAAAAAAAAAAAAAAAACAAACAAAAAAACAATAACGATAATGGTACACTTGAAATTCGTGTTTTTTAGAGGATACATTTTATGAAAACGCTCACATAAAATCAAGTGTCATTCGTGTGTATCTGTTTGTTTGTTAGTTTTTTCTTCCTCTTTTTTTGTAGTATGTCTTATGGTCATGTTTGAAATTAAATGTTTGTTTTCACTTCAATTCTACAGTATTCATGTCGTGATTACCATAGATCGAAGGTCTGTTTTATTCTTTATTGTAACCAGAATATTTCAACCATGGAAGTATTCATCAATAAATACATTGCTCAATGGGTATTTTGTTATATTTGGGATCACAAATCCCCACTCCCACCCCACTGCGAAATCAAATAACTATTCACAGTATTTGTATTTTTTTTCCTTCAGGGACCATGACGACGAGTTCTCCGTGATCGAAGCAGCTAAGAAACTTAATGAAGTTAAAGGATTATCGGGGCTGGGTCGGTACTTCAAACAAGTAGCTCAGTCTGCACGGACAACCAAGAGCAGCGTCAGTGTCGACGACTTTCTTGGATGTGTCACGATACCCCTAGATGTGAGTATGTTGTTCAGTTATACAATTTCAGTTTCCTGATCTTACAAAGGCGTATGCCAAAAATCGATAAAATCAAGTTACTAAGCATCACTATTTGACAAACTTTCAAACTTGCTAAAATAACATTGTCACTTTCGTTTTAAAAATGCCTTTTGGCATTTCAATTTCCTTCTTTTTTTTCACCAAAACGTTGTGTGATATATTGCTTATGGCTATCTTGCTCAGTCTGTCTTGTCTCTATGATAATTTTGACACCAAAGAAAATAAAGCGATGTTAATTTTACTTTCCCTGAAGCATCCCTTGACGATGTTCGCTTGATTGTCTGTTAGTCGTGTAGTCTTCACCTAAAGGTTGAAGGTCAGCAATTCATGATTGTTTTGAATAGTCGCCGGTGTCTGTCAAGGTGGCGCAAAAGCCTTGTCTTTTTTGTCCAAACAAACTTCAATTTCCCTTGATGGTAGTCACCATGAAATGACTGTTTTCTGGATAGGATTGTTTATCCGATATTGTTTATACTTGTTTTCAAATGCATTTTCTAAGATAATCTTATTCTTTGAACTATTCCGTCTTTGCATATTACAGAGTTAGCTCCCTTTCGGGAAGGTATCGATTGTTACGTCATTATTTTGTGAGCACAATTCACGTCGTTTTCTCCGAAACGTATGACGTTACGATCGCAAACACATGACGTTACAATTAATACCTACCCGCAAGTGCAGATAAATCTGTAATATGCAAATTTGGAAGAAATGTGAGACTTTTTTTATTTTTAAAAGGACATCCCATCAACCGGAAAGGAGAGATGGATTCCATTGGAAGGAAGAACTGCGCGCTCGAATATCCAGGGCGAGATCAAACTGAAACTAAGCCTTGCCACACGAGAAGACCGTGGTATTCCAGAGGATGATAACTGGACAGACGTACGTCAACATGAGGACCTCATGTCTGTGTTCGTCCAGCACGAAGTCAGGAAAATGGACGTACGTCTCATTTACATATAAAATGTTGTCTTTATGTGAGAATAATGTTGGTTTTTTTTCAAGAAGTCAGGGAAATGGACGTATGTCATGTTTAAATATAAAATCCGTAATTGTCTCTTGTTGTAAATGTCTTCATGTCCCCGTAAAATCACAGATTCTCTTTTCTAGTTGAAACAAGGTAAAAATATAATTATAGTATAAAATAAAAAACACTCACAAACATACTACACAAAAGAACAACAAAAACAAATAAAAAAGCATAGAGGTCTTATTGTTTTATGAATTTGTCGACAATTAATCATATAAAACTTAGTTTGCAAATTACGATAACATAAATCTGCAGCTCCATTAAAGTGAATAGTCGTGCAAAGAAAACCAGTCTAAATGCGTTCATTGGCCTTCCAAAAGTTCTCACATATTAATACGACGGTCAAGTTCTGCTTACGTTTCCCAGTTCTGACCATTGAAATAAAGAAAAGTTGAAAGCATTGAAAGCGAGGCTGCGTGGAAATGTAACCACGGACATAGTCAGCCGGGAGGACGTTTTAGGATTCCTATACTTTAAATTAATTTCTACGTACGCAGACAGATTTTGACGAGAAAGTTTATTTTTCTATTCCATAAGAAATTATACTAGATACATTCACACCATTTTTACCGACTTTAGCCATCCTTGCCCGACTGTTCACTTTAATGTACATGCAACTATCAAACGTTATATGCTGCGATAAATGTATAAGATGTTTCTTTTGGATTTATTAGGAATCTCCGTCGAAATGGAGAGGTGAGTTGCCGAAAGCAGCCATGACGATTCTCCATCAGCACGCAATTCAGGGTGACGTCACAGACGCCCAACAGGCCATGTGGTAAGTGCTACATTTCAGACTCATCTCACGAAGAGAGGAAGGTTTATGAAATTACCTTGACGTTGTCGTCGAAGTTTATTTTATTTTAAAGTTTTGATACAAGTTATGAAATGCTTTTATCGGTGATATCCACATTGGTATAGTTTATAATTGTTTCTGATAGCGATGGACAATGATTTTAAGGGTAAAATGTTGGATTTTGAAAATTGAAAAAAGAGGCTCAATGGACCGAAAATACCATGTTTAGATTTTGTGTAAGTTTTTAAATGATGTTATATGTAACAATTAACTAAGAGACCACATGTTTGTATGTTGCAGTAAGTGGATTGCTTACAGCCGAAAACATATGGAGCATCACTTTGACTACAGAATTCTACTCAAGCTCCTTGCTGAACTAGATCGCCTCTGGACTCCGGACTCGTTCTCCCGTGAGGAGGTAACATTAATTTCAACGATATCTAAAGTTATCAAATTACGTTTTTTTTGCATAATTAGAGCAATTTTTGTTAGAATCCTATGGAAAATAGAAAAAAAATATGTGAATGAAATATTAACGCTGGTAACGTGTTGCGTTTTCATCAAATTTTAAAATCCAATACGAAGATGGCATTACTTTTGGATGACATTAAAATGAAACCCTCAGGTTATACGTTTGATCATGCCTGATTAGTGTTACAAATCGTCTTAATGTTTCAACGACAATACAATCCCCGCTGTTAATCATTCAAACCTTTCAGGAAGAATGTTTGGCGGAGTCCTTCAAACATTTCAATCAGTACTGCCTTAGCTTGCTCAGTAAACAACGAGAAGTGTTTCCTACTTCATGTAAACAAAGTATCTGTCGCCTTGAAGTCATGATGCAGTGAGTATATATATACTACAATTATCAGAAGGATTGTTAATTTAGAATATCAATTCAATTATTGTTTTGTTCAATTAAATGTCAAAAAACGATTAATTTATAGCAGTTAATCTTCTTGCGGAATCTTTTATTTAACGATGAAAGATGGTTTGCGGGCTTTGAAGCAAAACTTAATTTAAAGGTATAGTTTATTGAATTAGTGTTGGAAGTATACAAACCAAAGAGTGAAAATATCCAGATACAGTTTTTAAACAATTACTCGGAGCATGCGTCATTTATCTATTTAACCGATTTACTTTATAGATTAAAGGAGCATACTCACTTAATTTTACTTTGAATAGTCATTTAGATATTTGAAATCTTATGAATTAATCCTTTAGTTTATCCTTTTATAACAAAACAACTAGTGTGCCTTGCGTATGTGCATTCCACACCATAAAAGCGGTGGTCGTTTTATTAGATTATTCACAAACTCTAACTTAATATACGAACTACCTTACAGATGCCTGGCAAACGTGTACAGTATGGACGTTTTCAGGCACGTGTGTCCTTTTGAAAAAGAACTACTTCCGGAGGTCAAAGTAGCAATAAAGGTACTGTTTATTGACCCCAAAGCTTTATAGTTTTATATTTGGTATTTCGGTAACTTTGCGAAAATCACTGCTCGATGACACTCGATGAAAATCACTGCTCGATGACACTTGTTGTTGTGTGGGGTATGGAATGAAGAGAACTCTTAAGAGGATATTACTCTTGGAATTAGACATAAAAGGCACCGATTTCATTAGGTTAGGAAATAATATACCAACCTTTAAATAGAATACATTTTATTTGCATTTTTAATCCACATGCATGGATCGATAACATTTAAAGAGTTGAGTCTAACCATTAATGAAGGTCAAGGTTACTCATTTGAACAATCTTTGTAGTCCTCTTATTATAAAAATTAACTCACATTACAGAAAGGTACGCAAGAGTGGTACAACAGAATAAGTCACCTCAGACAAACCAGCTCAAAGGTAGGTCCTTAATTGTAATTCACATTCCATTAACATTCCAAATGTCACTTTAGAAGATGACAAATTATTTAAAATGGTTTAATTGTCTTGTGAAATGTTACAAAGCGTGTATTCAGTATTTTTTTAAAGTATCAGAAAAATATGTTTCTGTTATAGACTGAAGCACTACATCTGGGTTGTATGTACACATTAATCATTGACATGCGTCAGGTGGCGTTATGATGTTGATTAAAGAGAAGCTGTTTTGATAGAAAAATAAATAACAAACCACAGGTGCACTTTGTCTGCAGTATTTATCTATGTCAATTTCAGCCAGGCGATCACGAAGAGGAAATCATACAAAGATTGATCGAACTGACTAACCACCTGAATGCTGACTTGGTATCGGCTGGATTAACTTACAACCTTTTATACGAACAGTAAGTATTAAACGTTCATGTTTAAATAATCACAACTGACATTTCATTTATATTAGCAATTTTGGGTTGTAAGTGTTATGAACTTACGCCGATCGTCTGTAAATTTGTTGCAGTACTGTATACATGTATATGAAAATTGGTATATGTCATGACCAAAATTTGAGTGAAAATTTGAGTCAAATGATCCTATTGAGCTATTCAAAAGGAAAATAAAATGGTTGAATAATAAAGAATTTCAAAGATTGATGGTAAGAATTATTTCAAATTCCTATTTCTTTCAATAAACATGTCTTCACACGCCTTAAAGTGAACAGTCGGGCAAGGATGGCTAAAGTCAGTAAAAATGGTGTGAATGTATCCAGTATAATTTCTTATGAAATGGAAAAATAAAATCTCTCGTCAAAATCTGTCTGCGTACGAAGAAATTAATTTAAAGTATGGGAATTCTAAAACGTCCTCCCGGCTAACTATGTCCGTGATTACATTTCCACGCAGCCTCGCTTTCAATGCTTTCAACTTTTCTTTAACTTTAATGGTCAGAACTGGGAAACTAAGCAGAACTTGACCGTCATATTAATATGTGAGAACTTTTGGAAGGCCAATGAACACATTTAGACTGGTTTTCTATGCCCGACTATTTACTTTAGATAATTGAATGATTTGGCACAACTTCAAAATGTACAACGAAATTTCAAATTCATTTGCACTGAAACTCGATAAATCAATATGTTATTGAATAGTCTTAATGTTAGTAGTTTGGCTTGAATTAATTATAGTTAATAGGATTTCAAATATCTTCCTCGCTTCTGAACCTTGACCTATATTTGTATATTGAATGTACTTGCAATTTGGAAGGTGAGCTGTATCAATACACAACAAATGTATGTTTATATTTGTCCTGGTTACTTTCGAGAAGGTCACTCGAGGCACATGTTTCAAGACAAGGTCGAGTATGAAAACCATCGACCACTTACCTAGACAACCGATCATTTTTACGGGTCAAAATTTTCCTTGATTTTGAATAAAAGCACGAAAATTTAAATATGTGGAAAGATATTTGACTGCAAGTGTATATACATTTCATCAACATTTCAGTATTTCGAAGATTAATTATATGCGATGTCACGGAATATCGCTAAAATTACCGACTATACAGACTATCTGCGTGTCTTTCGAGCGATACAATCCTGCTGGACCTCTTGTGATATTATGAACAACTTTGGACTGATTTATTTTTAATTGCTTGATGCAATAAAAAATTAATATCCCTTCGCATCATCGAACTCAAATTTTGATGTATGGTTATCAAAATGAGGTTTTCTTTCATTTTCTTTAGATACATGCATAAAGAAATCGCTGTTTCATAATCAAATTCAGTTAAACAACCAGAAATGTTGTGTACATGATTTATATTGACTATTAGTCGTGTGAAGCCATTATTATCATTGATTGAAGAAGATCAATGGGAAAAGATCGTTCTAACAAAAACACATAATGCGTCGGTTTCATTGCTTTAAATCATAATTCGTTAAGACAGTATCGCTATTGATCATTTGTATCGCGAGAAGATGTTGCGTGTATTCTATACGAATTCATTAGTACAGGATGTCTGTCGCTGCAATTCTCAGCTAGATCTTGTTCCACAGTTGTTTGCAATGAAAGAGAGCAGTACATTTACATACCGAGCGTGCGATCTCTTAATGGTCATTACTGATGAAATAAAGCTTATCAGAAACATTATATATCATGGGTACATAACATTAACAGAAATGTATCGGATAGAATCAAAACTAATGTATTTCTTTGTTGTTATTACTTATGTCACTTAATAATAACCCTAACGTATTTACATAAAACTTATCTTTGTCATTTATAGAAATACATATTTGAATAATGACTTTTCTGCTCACCTTTTATATTTATCCGGGGTGAGCCCATAAGCAATGGTGTTGATGAGGGAATCTTCTCCTTACGTCCTCACGTTAAGTGTGCCAAACCCTACATTTTGAGATTGTGACACTAAGATATGCGTATAATTGATGTTAATGTTGACATGTTTTGAATGTTCTTTCATGTTCTCAGATGAGAAGATTTATTGCGTATGAAAGATTATATCATAGCTGTCATATCGAAACGGCTCGTTAGCCAATAATGAGATTTGCGTGTACTTTTCTGACTATATATATGGTGATATTGATTCACTGTGTTATGACATTACATGTTCTTTATTGTCACTCTGAATTAGTGAAACATACCGTAATGTTCCATTTATTCGCGAGGCAATTTTATTTTACTATATTCGTTGTCAAGCTGTTTTTCTCGAAGTTAAATACTCTCGAATAAAATTGAAATAATAGTGAAAAATGTAACATATAAAACTAGCTTAATACTGTTAGTAATTGACATTATGGGGACAAGTGTCCCTGCGAATAAGAATCAAAGGAAAAATCGCAAAATCTCCCGCGAAATTCAGAAACTCAAAATATACGAGAACCTCTTTAAAAATAAAAACGATATTGCGCGAAATTGAGACTCTGCGAACAAGTTTCAGATTAAAAAAACGGCATATTAAGATAGTGCGAAAATTTAAGCAATTTACAGATTATTATAAAGTATCTTCACAACTCTCTCTGTAAATTAATCAGCACATTTTTTTTACAGAATATTCAAAGTGGACTACTGTGATACTACATATCGTCAGTTAGAGAAATGGGTAAGTTCTGTTCTTCATTTGCACGGGTTGATGCCAACAAGATATGCATATATATACATGTATATATCTTTGTACTCCTGTGACGTGTAGTAAAGTTCTTTTAGTTGTTATATAATTATCAACATGAGTGTTTTGCATATAAAAATACAATTAATTATAGAGTCTATCATTATTTGAATTAATTGCACATTTAGGCGATAGATATATTGAATTTTTTTTTTAAATTATTGAACAAATGATATTTCCTATACTGTAATTCATAATAACCAGTTTACGCTTAATTACATCTATTTTTAATCATGAATCATTAAATACGTTGCTAACCTCTATATTTATGATAATGCTTACTGTGATGCATGCTTATTTAAGTTTGTTCGAGTAAAATATGTCGATTTTGTTTATTGCAGTGTCATTAAATAATTTTCTCATATGTAACATCTATGTTTATAGTATTTTACTCAGTTTTATTCTTGCTTAAAAATAGTAATCGTGTTTAAACAGGCATTCGATCACTAAGTAAATCATCGAGTTAATGCAACTTTCCGGAATGTCATCTAAGTTTGATCAAATGAATAGGAATCTCTTGTCGGGCTGGTTTTCTTTCTAAAGCTAATTATACCATGTTCCGTCAAACAGAAATGTGATTGTTTCTCAACGCCGTTGCCCCATTAGCAAGAAGACTGTTAAAACGACAATTTACAGTGTCATTTTATCGAAACAACCAATAATATTTGTTGAGATTATACTTTCATTTTCCTTCATTTTGACCTTGCGTATTTGATTGCTAAGAACATCCCTGGGTTCGATGAATACGTTCAATGTGGAAATGTAGAAACATATAATATATACATGTGAATAGTCCTTCACATTGTCAGCTTGATACAGGCAATGCATGTACGTTTCGAACCAATAATCGAAGCTATTCATCATTCGAAGAAAAATAATTGATGAATGTGTAAAGGAGTGAAATCATGTCTGTAAACAAAATAAAAGTTGATTTAAAGGAAAGTTAAACAATCAGCAAAAACAATTAAACAATTAACACCATTTATCTATGGAGAAAAGAATTACGATCAATACTGTTGCATGATTTTTCAGGATAAACGGTGAATTTCCATTGACTTTAAAATTATCTCAAAATGTAAACAAATGACGTATCCGTTGTAACGTCGCATCTGATTGGCTGATACAATACTACAGCAATGTCCTAGAACAAAACGTCCCTCAAGAGATTTGAAATTTTATGAAATAAGAAAGACTAAGAAGCCTTTGAATCAGAGTGCATGTGTACTCCCATCATAAACATTTTAAATACACTCGTATTGTTTATTTAATATTGTATATCCTATAGCTCCATAAACAAACAAAATTTTGTGTAATTATGTAATGTACATGTAATCCTCTATAAACTGCCCCATAACAATGGATAAATAAAAATTGGCTGTTGTTGTCTTGTTTCACAGCTTTCAGCAGATGTGTTCAAAGGCCTACAGGAGGAGGTCTGTGCATGCACGTCATGTGAATGTTTTAAAACTTTTTTTATTGATTAATGCATTCTATGATGTACACTTTCACTGTAGGGAAGTATACTGTAAACCAACGTTTTTTCGCGGCAACTGAATTTCACGCTTTCATACCAAAATTATGGTTTGTTTTAGATTGTGACGTCATGTTTACGAGCGTCACGTCATATTTTTTAGAGAAAAACGACATGAATTTTACTCACAAAATATTGATTTCACAATGGATACTACCCGCAAAGGAGGCAACTCTGTAAAATGCAACGACGGAATTACTAAGCTTGTTTCACTAACAAAAATTGTTTTATTTTTTTTTCTCTTAGATTTATTTCATTGATGTCTGAATTTGCCGGCGAGATACGAGAAATTTAGTCGTACACGAAAATAACTTGGTTTACAATATTCTTCTGTAGTCACTTAAAGGTTTTGGATGTTTTGACACCTTAATAGATGTTGAAGAGTATGTAATTACGAAACATTATAATTGATTTTACGGACAAATTAATGAATCTAGAATTGCATATTAACAAGGAAAGCATTTGCGTTGTAGCGGCATTTTTGTTATAAAAACAAACTTAATGCTATTGACGTGTTTATTAGCAATTGTTGACATGTTACAATTTTGTAGGTCTTCTAGTCTTCTAGAATTATGAAATCCTTAATGTTTCTGTAAAAGAACGTGCAAACCTTGATATGGTTTTATTTTTTCCAAAAAATGACGTAGAAATCAAGAATAGTCAAGATAAGAGAAAATTACTTTAAAATATTTGCCACAGAATACAATTCTCTTTGGACCCGCTCAGGGAAAACAAAAAGACCACAAATTGTTGATGATTTACAGTAGCTAGACTCCGTTTTCTCAAAACATATAAGATATAGTCTTTGAAGATGCTGCTAGAATTGAACGATATGCATATTGCTTACTAGAAATTATACCTGCTGGTGTCTGGGTTCAATAGGGTTTAGATAGATAAAATATATACAATGTAATCTTATTCCGAAGTGGACATTGATCCAAATTGCATTGAACTGAGCCATAATAAAACCTTATATTGAATATAAAAATGGATAACTGTGATGGCAAAAACTGTATCACTGCCCATAGAGAAGTATTTCCTTGTATATTAAACTATAATATTTGGGAATGACCTGTAAGAAATAATCATATCAGCAAGATTTATTTAAGCAGAGAAGCTGTACATTAAAGTAAATTCTAACTGTGATTTGCTGTATTTTTTTATCGTGAATTTAAATGTTTATTCAACCATTCTTTCTTCAACCATGCGACGGCACAGAAAATTGTTGTAACTAAAGTGTGTGTTTCCTACTAAAACGGCTAGTATTGTGTACACATCTGAAAATAATTAATATCAATTTTGCACATAGTTTTCAACTTTTTCACAATTTCTTCGCTCTCAATGCTTGCTTGATACTACTTTATCGATATCGATGCCAAAACTTTTAACCATTCTGTGATATTTCATTCGCTAAAATACCCAACAAAATACTTTAAATTTGATGTTGATCTTCTGAAAATGCTTCACTACTCTAAATATATAACTTTTTCTGCAGTATACAGTACTAACAATCGATTGTAAATTTAATTTTGGATATACACGTATTTGAGCAACATTATAGAAAGTATAATTCGATTGAATACGTCGTAAATGAGAATATCTCCATATTTATGTAATATTGGGTATCTTTATTTTTTATTTAATGGAAAAACTGCTTTTAATGTGTGAGCATATTGGAGAACGATTAGTTGTAGGAAACATTTAGTCTGTTGATCTATGATATAATCATGAGTTATATTATAATTACTAATTCATTAATGCTGGGCTATCAACAACAAAATGAAGGCCTGAAACGAAGTGATAAACAAATGTTTACACACATTTAATTTAAAAAAAAATAGCCTTGCACAACCAATTTTACCAGGTTTGTTATCACATCACGTTTGAAAAAGGCTAAACAATCTAATTTAAGAACTTTATATAGCCTTGACATTTCATGGTTTTTAAATTGTTTTTTTCAGCTTGGAGAAGAATTCAATAAAGACTTGAGGCAAACGCTAAGTAAAGTAGAATTGAGGTCATCCGAGGACGCTTCAACGAGAGGTTCAAGCCTAATTATGGGAACATGTTTATTTGAACTGTATTTGGCTCTGCAAGAATTCTGCAATTTTCGAAACAGTCTGCCTAATGGGTACGATATTCTATACCATGTTTTTTCTTTCATATTTGATTACTTCAGCAATAATACTAAATATATTTACTAAACAAATGCAAACTTTTATTTCGGTTTTATGTCCAATATTTGACAATTATCGTACTTGTTCTTATGAGACTTTGAAATAATTAAAGAGGTTTAAAATCGTGTTAAATCAATTTAGTGAAAAACAGCTCTTCAAAGCATACCTGGCGCTGACATTTTAAAATTCAATTTTACAAAAAACCTACTCAGTTTAAGTTCTAAACAATACTTTATTGAGATGATAATGACTTTAAGAGCACGCGCGGTTTAATTAATTAACAGCCTAATCGAGTAACATCTGAACAATGCTGAATTTCCTGGTTACAATGGCAATAAAGAAAATGAAAAACAAATTTATTGCATAGGTCTAACGTTATTTGCATACGCATACTGACAAAACTTGAAATTGAGGAAGGTTTCATTGTCGGCAAATATCTTATTGTTGTGTTATGTATGATTTAAAACAGCACAATAAGTTTATCAAAATAATGAAAGGTTTCCCTGTGAAATATTTGGGCTCAGTTGTTTCAAAGGTGAATACACTAATAGCAGTTTAACGGCAATTTTAAAACTATTTTGACACTTAATTTGCCAAATTTTACAAGAGTTTTAAGAATTCTATTCCTTATCTACCTGCTGAGTTTAGTGAAACCAATCTTTGAAACCATTAAAAATGTGGAGTTTTATAATTATGTGATGATAATTATCGTCTAATTTGGTTTAATTTCAATGAGTATTGCCTTGAAGTTTATCAATTAGGCGAACATGAAAGATTAAAATTCTAATACTCGTTTTATAAATCTCATACGAAATAAATTTTCGTTTCAAATCCCGTATAAGAAACTTTATCACAAGCAAGAACATATTTGCGTCTGTGTAATTATTTCCGTCATAAATTTATTTTCAAGGGATCAAAGAAGTACCCAGATTGTACGATACTACCAATGGTTCCGGTTTGTCGTAGCCAATTGGATCGAGGTCGCAAGACAGAAATCTCTTCAAAGGATTATGAAGGCTGTAGAACTTGACAAGGTCGGTATCATTAGAAATAAAGTGATAAACAACATATTTCTAACTGTTATGCCACCGATAATTCGTATAGAAATTTAATTTCGCAAAAATCACCTATTTGATACTAATTCGCAAGGAGAAATGTATGCGCATTTGTCAATCTCGAACAGTAATAAACTACGCTCTACCTTAATTAAGGTTAATCAAGTTCGCGGAAATCAACTTGACTTTGAAAATTTAATTTAATCTTAATTTAATTTTAAAAGGAAATTTAATCATCACGAATAAAAGCAACTATAAAGTAATGACCTCGTAATATTACTTGATTCTGTTTTCAAGTCATAGTGAGGGATACTGTCATAAGGAAACGTTCTTTCCTAAATATAACCTGCATAGGCTTGTTTTGGGAGACTGTGGTATTTATACGATGTATCTTCTTGTGATAGCGGAATTTCACTCCAACTTTATATATAGCTGCGTTATTGACGAATATACCGAGTAAATCATTATTTTAGGTCTAGTTAAACTGAAAATGGGCAAAACAATTATTGTATCATTTATAACTTTCACTTTCAAAAGTGTTGGTGTATTTTGACTAGGGGAAAACACATATACAAAATCTTAATCCTTCCAAATAGCGAAGGCGGTATGGAAACATAAAAAAGTGTGTAATGGTAATATTCTTTGAATCTAAATGCGACCTTCCTGCACGGAACATGAACATAATAAAGGATTAACCTCTTACTTTACTTAGTTTACAAGATGATAAACCCAATGGAGCAAGAGATAAATTGCATTCGCGTTAACGCACAGTTTACCAATTGCTCCATTGGGTTTATCATCTCATAAACTAAGCAAAGTAATAGTTGAACAATAAAATCAACCATATACAATCATATACTGTGTGTTATTCGCCGTCAAAATTATACTGTCGTCATGTTTATCAATGCACAATAGGCATTCAGAAAAAGCCCGCCGTTGCCTGCAACTTAATCCCACCCTTTTCTCCATGACATCATAAAAACAGTTCCTATATTTCAGTTATTTTATTCAGGTGAAATAGCGATAACACATTTAAAAAATAAATCTGTTTTATTGTATGTCTCCGATTGTTTCGTACATGTGTTATTTGTAAACATTGACCCGTGATTTTGTGGAATGTCAAAAGAAGCCCGCCAATGTTCAATTTGTATTCATACGCACTGAATCGCGTCACGTTCTGCACTCAAGTAATTGGAGAATAAACAGATTGGCAATTGTAAATATTAGATAATAACTGTGGTAATTGTTTATCTATCATTACATATATCAAATGTCCATCGTTTTCCTCTGTACACAGGTAGCAGAAGTAACGGAGGGCACAAAGTATAGTACTTCAGCAGTCGATGTTTGCTGCTGTTTTTCACAGGTAGGTGCAATTTGAGTGATACTTACCTGGTACAGGGGATACCGTGATCAGCAAGACGACCCTTCCATTGCATGTCGGTTGAGTTTTATGTAGCATCGGGGTTGGCTTAGGTAAACTTCCCTACCTCATGCCTCCCCCTCCCTCCCACCCCGAAGCAGGCCAGACGGAAGGAATGTATTCCATTTGAAAAAAAAAGAAAAAAAATTAAGTGGCGCAATGATATACCGTTTTCTCTGTTTCCATCAATTTTTAATGCATAAAACCGCCTGGTTAATATACATTGTATTTGTGTATAAGTTCAGCATTAGTCTCCGTAACCATGTAAAACAATAAAATAAAGCATTTCTAGAATAGAGGAAATTGTCTTTAGTGTAAACCTAGCTATTTTTGTGGCGACTAATGTATTTTTTGCATTTTCATGCCTAATCAGTCTTAGCAAGGCGATACAATTCTACGATTTAAACTGACTATTTTCCACGATTTCGAAATTATCTTCGATATTCGCGAAATATAATTGAAAATAGTAGGTTTATGGTAAACAAAACATTCGCAAGAACGTCCTAAGTGTTACATTGGTTGGTCGGTATATAGTGATCAGTGACCTATTAAAAGCTAGCAAGGGTAATTTATAGGTCTCTCCTGTTGCGATGCGTTGAGTGAGTGAGTGAGTGTCTGCATGTTTTGGAGGGCTGAGCTGTATTTATGTTTTCTCTTTGAAATAGCGGAATTCTTGATCTTTCTATATATAAAATCTCACTGTAATATATGTAATCTAAGACACCAAACACCACCTCAACACCCAACACCCCCACCCACTCCCACACGCAACTGTCTAAGGGTTATACTGTTGCATTTAAATAGCTGTTGCTTGCTTCTATTTCAAGTGTACAATAAAGTAACATATATTGTACCAAGCCATAAATTATCTTGCTTCATTATGCCTTATTGATATTTATGTTACACAGATGACAGAGTTTTGGAAACAGTTGAATTGGCCTGATCTCATTGATGCCTTTCCATTGGTTCAAAAGCTAGCAGAGGTAAGTCTAGAGACCATCCGATACCATCGATATATCCAATATGTGTCTAACATGTTGCTTACGTATGTACCATCCGTCCTCGGGAGCAGTGTATCCCGAGGGGCTTCGAACGGCGGCGGTAGATGTTTTCCCCATTTCGCTTAATAGCTCAAGGAAATTATATATAGAATTCGTTAATAAGGACATAATTGAAATAGACCAAGAGCATTTCGTCTGATGGTTGTAGAGGCTTAGTAAGACAGCTCAAGTAAAGCATGTCTGTAACAGTACATTATATGGATAGGGTATCGTTTTCTCATTTGTTTATACGATACGTATTTTGTTCATAGAAGAACATATTTCAACAGAGTATTTTGACGCAATCGAAATCCAAAAATATCATAAAAGGAAACGGGTAAGTACAATGATGAATATGCGCATAATGGGTATATACACAATATATAGAAATACAATCTGCGCAAATATATTTCGGCGCAACTATGCTGACGGGAAAACGCAAAAATAAGTGTATCGCTAAAAGATGTACGTTTACAGTGCAAAATTGAAAGTTTTTAGTAGAATCAAAATGTCAAAATGTTTTATTTTTCATTGAATGTAAAAAATATTGCAAGCTGCAGATGTCTTTTTATATAAACTCCTTTTCCTATTTAAAGGACATCAGTAAAGGGGCGGTGATGTACGCAGATATGATACACCAGAAACTAAAAGATGAAGGTTACTATGATGAGGTCGGACAGTTTGACGTCACGGAGCAGGTATGTAACATCATACATTAATATTGTTATATCAATTCCTTGGGTTTATAACACACCATATACACATGAAAATTGGTCGATAATTTGTAATTTTAATAGAATAATATCTGCTTAACTATCCCTGGAATATGTGATATATTTAATAATAGATCACATATGACTTTGGATACCATTTAAATGGTATTATAACCATCAAATACTGATTGTGATATTAAAGGATTAAAATGCAACTTTACTATGTATGTGTTAAACCGATTCGACTGTCTGTTCATAGTAGCTATTCTTTACAATTGGTATATTTGTATTTTTTTATTGAAGAAAATTGCAATATAATAATCCAACTTTATTTAAAAGAATTGAACTTATATATAGATTAATAGTATACCGTATAGCCTGTTCTTTTCATGGGCATGGTACATTCGCGATTTCGCGGAACATTGATATGATCGTCAAAAATTATTAACGAAATGTTGTGAAATGTTTGAATCCATAATTAAATCACTTACATTCAGACCGCAAAAATAAAAATAAAAATACCGCTGATTAATTTTCCTACATAAATCGAATGCAAAATCGTGAATTATTTATCCAGCGCAAATAACCGACTTTACGGCTATATATCTATATATCATTGTAATTATTTATTTCACAAGTATATGTTACATGTATCGTGTTTATTTTTTCTTGAAGATGACATGAATTGAAATATTTGATATATGTTTTGTTTGTTCCGAAGCTATGCATTACGATAAACAACATAGAGCAGGTTCGCCGAGCGCTGAAACCTCTCCCCGATATGTTGCGGTTCTCAGACATACAAAAAGCCGTTGAGGCGGGAAATGGTACCGGGAAAGGCGGGAAGCTCAATCTCAACACCATCGTCAAGGAAGCAGACGAACGCATGGTGAGGAAAATCAAAACAGTGGTGGATCGAGTGGCCGACAAGGTATGGAGTTATCTACCCTTACGTGTAGGTATTGATTGTTATGTCTTGTGCCTATGAGTATAACGTCATGATTATGTTGAGGAAAATTAAGAGTATGGTCGATCCAGTGACTGAAAATGTATGAAAGGACATTGCAACTATTATTTATTTGCATATTTTAGAATTACCTACCCTTGTGGTTATATTCGTTCACAAACTAATATTTACATTCCCTTGTCAATTCTACTATATAAACTAACCAAGGCAAAGTGAAGTATAAGACGGTATAACTGACACCTAAAACGTGACCATTATGACGTCACAAATGTTGACGTGATGACGTCAACTGATCACCGTCAAAATGGCTGTTCCATCTTGAGGAATTAAGTGTCGTTGATAAACTGGATTACTGGTCAATCGTAAACAATATTAATGCAGAGATCCTAAAATAAGTTGATAATGTAAATATAAGCATTAAACTATCTTCATAAATACGCGCTAGGTTGTCTACAAAGCTCCTATGGCATCTATATAGATCATAGATACCATAGGAAGATAGTTTAATGCTTAAATAACAATATGACCTTTCAATCCATTCTTTTCGGAACACACGGTTTGTATGTGAGAGTTCGTAATAAATTGATCAGGATTAAAAACTTGTCTTGAATATTCATGAAATAATGTCGTGCATAATTTGTAAGATGCTTTTTGGAATTAATGTGTTTCCCAGTCGAATAAAGTGAAGTGGTTGAATTTTGTAGAAGTATTTTTGGTCACTTGACTAAGTTTTATGTTTTTAAAACAGCTTCTTTAAATGCAAATGCATGTGTTTTCAAGATGTATGCGGTCCCTATCATATCTGCCTTTTTAAGCAATTGATCTTCACCGAGAAATCAAACTGTTGACTTCAGCCATTTTAGACCCCAAGAAATTGGTTTTATTAAACAAATGGTTGTTATAGAGGTGGTCGCTTAGATAGGTTTATTTTATCTCACCAGATGAGACCGGATATAAAGAAGGACGTATTCCATCTAAACTGGGCGCCTGAATCGGTTCCTGCTGATGACGTAAGTACTAAATCAATTCCTAATCACACAAGCGTGTCAAAGATCACAGTTTCCCTCATTGAGACGCTTGTTTAGTAACAAAATATTGATATTGCAATCATTTTTTTATATGTTTTGCCATTTTATAAATAGTTAATACTATTGTCAAAAGAGGACGTCACTAAGTTGGAAAAACGTGCGTCCAATTCCAATTGTCAACACTTTATGACAATAAAAATACATTTAATATCAAAATATTGTCAGACGCTTATAATCACAATGTACAAATTATGTATTTTCAATGTTGAAATGCAATAATAACAAACCATTTCCTATGGATAAAACTTGTTACGTTTGGTAAGCCTTTGTAACATGCATAGATGTTTCGCTCCAACATATGGTAAATTAAGAAAGGTTATCAATAAAAAAAATGCTAATCAGTGTTCAAAGAAATACTACTGACCAGTTCAGTTCATGCTAGAATGCCGTTTCTGCATTACAGGCTATTGGGGACTTGCTGACATATCTCGATAGCAACTTACTGACGATGAACAAGAATCTTCTTAAAACAAATTTTGACCGAATCTTGCTATCACTATGGGAAGAAGTCTTGGAGGAATTCAAGGATACCATCTTAAAGGAAGAACCGGTAATCTTACTTAGAATTACATATTTTTTATCAATACAGGATAGCGCGTTTTATTTCTTTGATCCATTGGGCAAGCATGAAGATTTTACGAGCAAACTAAAAATATGTTCTGTAGAGTAGGGGAGGTAACTCTTGAACGCTTATATTAGATTGTTTATCAAAATGGCACTACCGTCTTTCCTATAGTTTAATTAAATCTTTCTTCTGTAAAGCTGAACTTCTAATAATTGTTCATTTAAAAAATAATGTTAGTTTATTTTTCATAATCATTTTTCGAAAACTTTTCCTATTCGGTGATTTATTCATTTAATATCCATATTACATGTCTTACTCGGTATATATTATTGCTTTGCGAACATTTTCTTTCTGCAGAGACAACCGATTCTGTATAAGAGAATGTACGATGCAATAGAACTTCTAGTCGACTTTTTCCATGCAAACGAAAAAGGCTTGCAAATGCAAAAGATACAGTCCGAACAGTATAAGGTAAATATATTTGTTTCACCTGCATATACTTTAAACAATTTTCACATATTTTGCAGGTATTTAAAAACAGGGCATCCTCTATACCCCAGGGGTTCCGATCACTTACGATCTCTACACCTTTGGACTATCTTATAGTAAAATTGAAGGCAGCTCAGAAGACAAGTCTGAACCAATCACAGGCCGACAAAAATGTTCTTTGAAGAGACTGCCTCTAATTTTACTTTAAGATAATTCAGGGGTGTAGAGATCGTAAGTGATCGTAACCCCTGGATTATCAAGGATAGAAACAGGGAAATTTAATCGGTACCGAAATGCCCTGAGCACAAGAAAAGTGAATTCACGTGACTCTTAAAATTTCTGGAAAACAGTGAAGCATGAAGTTCAAATATAAATATGTTTACAGAAATTTGTTATGTTTACAATTATAAACATGTAAAGTAAAAAACCGAAGGACAACTTGTTTTGTGCAATCTATATTTACAAAACATGTTTTTATATTGTCAGTTGTATAGAATATTTTAAACAGTTTTTTTTTTTTATAAAAAACGGTACAAAATGTTTATGACTTTTGTTTTGTCTTGTTAATTTCTTTTAAAAGCAGGTAGAACGAAATTGTTTTTAATTTGAAACGGTCACGCTCCATTACGCTCCATACAGTATAAAAAGTGAAATGTAATGGGTTTTTTTAGTGTTTTTTTTTAGGAACTGAAAGGTTTACTGAACCTTCACAAACTAAACACATTCCCATTGATTGAGGTATTTTACGACGAGAAATTACAACAACAGGTAATCAATTTGTATGCTAATCTTTCTTTACTTCTAATAGAAATGTTGTTGAATCATTGTAGCTGCTGAGATAAAGTAACGTAAAGTAATAGATAATATTATGTAATATATTATCATATAAGTATAATATTGCGTATAGTTGCGTTAATGTCATGATGTACATTTTGTAATAAATTTATCGTTATAAAGATTTTTATTTGTTAAATTTACAAAACATATATACATATCACTGCGTATAATATCGTTAACATATATAATAGTGTTATCATATTGATTGGCAATGAGTCTTTGTAATAATTTTATTATTAACATTTACATTTGTTTTACTTTTATAGAAAGAATGGACAAGCAAGGAGTATGGTTTTCTTAACGTGAGAATGTGTTATAGACAAGACTCCCAGTCACTTCTGGTCGAAGGTGAGTGGACACGAAGTTCTCCGTAACACATGCTTAATATTTGTCATGTATGTTCCTATTTTTTTTAGCATTTATTTGTTAGCATTCGTAATGTTTGTACATGTTAGCCCCTGCAAAGAAACCCGTAACCTCATAAAATATTTAATATTTGATATTTAGAAAAGTAATACAAAATAGATACTTTATGAAAATAATTGCTCATTTCTTCTTTTTTTTGAGTAAGCATTAATGCTTGTTTTTTTGTGAACGGATTCACCAGTTCTTGCTGAAAATACAATCTAGCTTCTGCGCTACGAATTTGAGATACAAATTTTAATTGTCTTTCATTATTGATGTATCTCAGTCTCAACATGTTTTGTTCTACGAATGATACTATATTTTTATGGCAATTTTATTATTTCAGTTTCTTATCCCAGAAGGACTTGTTTTTGCATTTTATAGATTTCATTTCTTAAAAAAGAATAAAAAAATGATATTCATTGTTTTATTTTCTAGTCCTCAATGCAAAGGATGTGATACCACTGGACGCTAATGGTGAGTGTATTTACGTTATGGTTATTTTATTTTGCGTAGACAATATTTCGTGATCTTCCGTTCTCTTCAATACTGATTAACGCATTTGTCATTTCCTGTTAAAAATTCGCAATACATGTTATCCTACTCGTTATTCTTTCCAATTCATTCGCAATTATTTAAGTTTGCGGAAATTATGTTGACTGCACGAATAGATCGAAATTAAATTAACCGTGAACAAAAGCAACTATATGTCTTGTGCCACTGGTTAATTAAATTAAACATTGTTGACGTGGAGTTATACTACCTATTCAGATATATTTAAGATATGATTTGTGTTCTTTTTTTTTTATTTATTTTTGAAATGACGCAATCAACCTTAATAAACCAAATTAGTTGAAAAATAAGTTCACAAATTTGTAACACACTGAGTTATTAATTAAAGTATGACTTTTTCATTTTTTGTTTGCTTCCAGGTCTAAGCGATCCGTTTGTGCTGCTCCAGTTGTGTCCAGAACACGTTTTCCCCAATGTAACGATACAGAAAACGAATATCGTCAAAAAGACATTGAACCCTGTATTTGAGGAAACGTTTGAGTTGTAAGTCAGATCTCGATGCAATACTTGATTATGATATAGTAATCAGCGTGGGCAGAAACAATCATGTGTTTGTCCATATTCAGTGTTCAAGAAAATTTTCAATTCAGGCTATTGATGATTTTTATACAATGTATGATATTTTTTTCAATAATAAAAGCGCGTGTTTTCGCAATTGTTCAGTTATTTAAGATTGATTCTGACAGAAGTTTGCAGACACATTCTTTTTCATAATCCAGTGAAATTAAAAAATAGTTACATTAATAGTTTTGAAAATTTTGTTCAACTATTTAATAAAACACTATTTAAGGTACGATCCCATTGTTTTTCCAAGGGATTCTTTTAAATCAATACGCTACGTTAAGCCGTATCTCATTTTGCGATGTCACGATAACATAGGATTTTTGCGTTGTTCTACAGATGTTATTTTTTATAGTTATATAAAAAGAAGAGTCGGCCGATCAGAAAGTCAGATTAAGTATGAAAACAAAGAAAAAAATATAATTTTCCTCCACATCTCAGTGACATCAGTCCCGAGCAGTGCCGACACGCAGGCGCAGTCCTTGTGATGACGGTGATGGATCACGACTACGTATTCCAGAACGACTTTGCTGGGGAGGTATACGTCAGTCTGTCGGAGCTCCCCGGCGTGGACGAGGAAATGTCGGGGTTTGACGCCTTAAGCATTACATCATTACCCATGATGCAACCCAAACACAAAGGTATGTCGGGATGTAAAACCAGCGACCAGCTTTAGAATTTTTGCGTGGAGAATAAGTCGTTTAGTTCTAACACATAGTATAATCATTTTGAAAGGTATCGAGATATTGCGCAAGAAATAAAACATACATCGATAACATAATCTGCCACATTTTTCACTGATGGATAAGAAAATATCAAATTGTTGAGCTTCAATATTTTAATTCGTGTAATCTCAGTATTAAAAGTTTGGATGCCTTTTGATATGAGAACTGGTTTTATTTTCATTAAGGGGAACAAAATAATCATACTCAGTGTTCGTGTTTGTGTAATTGATGCTCATTTTCTTTTATCAGAAAAAGGGGCTTTAGACGTGCTTGCAGCCCGAACTTGGGATAAGGATGCAGAGGAGTTTGTCAGGAAACGGAAGAAAGTTGAGGAGCAAGCTGTTTGAAGGAGAAATGAATTAATTCAAGCCTGACATTGTAAAGATAACGCCAGCATGACATTCCATCACCAGGATTAGCATTTCCGATCGAGACGCAGTCATGCATACAATGCTAACACTACAAAACAAATTTCCCGGGAATATCCATCAATCCTTTAACATCTGAAGGGTTTCACTAAGGTTAAAGTTGAAACTCATGTGAAGACACGTTGGAAGAGCTCCCCTTTGGATGACGTCATCAAAAACCGGTTCAGACTGTTTTTTATCTTTCACAACAATGCCTTACGACTGCCGTACAAGCTGTTTCTTTTATGTTAGCACTGTTTCAAAAAGGAAAGCTAAGTGAAACATAAAATGGGATACGTACGCGCAAATCACGGGCATATGACCTTGCACGTCAATAGCAATTATGAGTGTTTTTATCATTTTTCCAAGGCTCACGTCTAAATATTTTGCTATGTTACCAGCTGTTATTATTTCATTTTGTTCATATCAATCTATTTTCTGAAGGAATAAGTCACCACACAATTGTCGTTCATGTATTTCATATTTGTCATGTTTTCTGTGATTCGAATAGAAATAATAATGTCTCTTTTATATTCTTCGAGAAAAATAAAATATTCTATTTAAAATAGATATAAGTACGTATTCTAAGCATGCATATGATATTTTCAAAGCATTAAAAGTTATCGATTGTTTTCATATTTTTTCGATCACCTAAAATATGAGTCTGCTAAGAGGTGTTACATATGTCAGATGAGAAGAATATCTTTAATTTTATACTTACATTTTATTTTTTTTATCTAGGGGTATAGCAAGTAACTTTATATTTTATGCAATGATCTAGTCCATTTATCAGTCAATATTAGTGACGAATGTAGCGGATTATCGTGATTTCACGGGCATTTAAAATCACACGATACAACAATTAACATTGTTTTATAGAGAGTATTCTGTTCTTGTATTATTATTACGCAAAAGTTCGTTACAGCACGGCCGGCACACTACAACACTAGGGTTAAGATATTTAACAATTTATGATGTGCTTTAACACTTTTGTGCAATCCTAATTTAAATGCAACAAAGAAAACAAAGGTTTCACGTGATGAATGAATGTTGCATGTAGACATATGCAATGATTATCGTACAGGAGAAAACATCCAATATTTGCATTCCAAGTGCTTGTTATTTTCTGCTTTTGGTTAAGAGATGTTGTTTTGATTCTACATTTTTTTCTAAGGTAATAAAATTCAGACCTAACGTATTTGATTTTGAACAAGGTATGTGACCAGAACATACTTTATATCTGGTTTATATGATATGGCAGTATTACTTTCATCAATTCACGACGACACGCCATACATGATCGTATTATTTTTTTCCCACGTTGATTAAATATGACCATGCACAATCTTGATTATTATTAAATTTACAATTTAAAACATTATGTTTGTTGTAATAAGTAACGCACTTTGTCATGTAGTTATAAAAATTCGAGAACTGACATATCTGTAAATCATGTATAAGGTGGTCTACAAGGCTTATATATCACTGTAACTATCGTACTATTTTATGTATCGTTGCAAAAAGTTTTTAATGTGTTCAAACATACATGTACTTATTTCGATTTTAAATTTTAGATTTCTGAATTATAGTTTGAATGTTTACATTGATTTGTCGGAAATTGCTTCAGTTAAGTTCAGCGATTTTAACATTAATGTTGTAAAAGCAATACACTTTGTGAATGAATGGACCATTTTATCTTTATCAATGCTTTTCACACTGCTCCGATTTGGTAAAAGTGTAATTTTCAATACACAATTAATTCATACTTGATGGGAACAAATAAGTTTTTGATGTATTATTTTTATCATTCTCCCAGATTTTTCAGTCATGTAAATGTTTACTGTTTTGTGTATTGGTAACTTAAAAGATTACCTAATGTTGCCTTTCATTCCATTATCTATAAAATACTAATTTAAAGTTTACTTACTCTATCATTGTCACCAAAATACAACTATTTATGCACCATGAACAAGATTTTCAGAAATACTGTGTATGAATTTAAAGAAATCCTGTGTATGAATTTAAGAAACCCTGTGTACAATTTTATGAAATCCTGTGTATGAACTTGAGCATATATGATTTTAAGGAATCCTTTTGCATATATGAATTTAAGGAATCCTTTTGCATATATGAATTTAAGGAATCCTTTTACATATATGAATTTAAGGAATCCTTTAATGATTTTAAGAAATCCTGTTCATGATTTAAATACATTCATGGTTTTAATAAATTCTGTTCATGCATTTATAAAATCCTCCGTATTGTTGTAAGAACTGCTGTATATGTATTTAAGAAATCATGTTTATCAAAGTCAGTTTATTTTTATGTTTACCTTCATAAAATTATAAGAATTACATTTTATAAACTCAATGATTATCAAATTCCTGTATTTGGGACTCCGCTTAAAAGCCGCTATGTATCATTAAGAATGATGATCAAAACTAAACATAACGCTAATGTGAAACCAAATTAATATACTAATCTGTGTATGCTTCTTATTGACATGCGCCTTTATGTATCTTTTTGATTTGAAATTAAAAAAGGAAAAAATCCCGAAAACATAATGTGATTCAGTTTAATCGATGAATCATGGTTAGAATAGATTTCAAAAACGCATTTTTCAAATAGATGAATAAATTATAAATAAATTAGATTGCTTAGTTGATATGAATCATAAAGAAGACTAGGCTCTGTAGTAGCAAGTTTAAAGAAATCGGAAGTTTAAAAATGGTTTTTAAGGAACTAATCACCATACTTGAATTAGTTACTATTGATATGATTATTTCCTTTGGGTAAATATTCGTGACTTCGATGGATAAGAAGTAGCAATGTCGGAATTTTAAAAATGGTTTTTAAGGAACTAATCACCATACCTGAATTAGTTACTATTGATGTAGTTATTTTCGCAGGGTGAACATTCGTGACTTCTATGGATAAACTGTTAGGAATTTCTGCAATTCATGACCTTTTTTTAGCAAATACGAATATATCAATACAGATATTGGAGGATGACATTTTCGCTTCCAAACAGCCTTAATATGAATGATAATTCCCCATCATATCCGTTTGTTTCTTATGTGCCATAAAATTTCCTACCCATCAATCATTTTAACATTTTTGATAAAACTTTCAGTTTATACAAAATCATTTGTCATAAGACAATAATCGGTATGAATTATATTGAATGCTTATTTCTGAGTCTATGTTGATCCGTGATCACTGAGCCATGAGACATTTTCTCAGACAATAATCGCTTCCTTTTACGTTTGAAAGAAAATCAGTCTGTTAAAGCTTACCCTAGATATCACGTTCGTTCGTGTTTTAGAATGAGATACTTTTATGTTGATATCAATTAATATGAGTTAATATGCGTACATTTTACCCAGTATTTTTAATGTTTAATGATCTTTTCTGTATACCTGTTGCAAACGTAAAATATCGCCGCCTTTCATCTATGAAAATCGGTGTTATCATACAATGCATATCTTGTAATAATAATAAATAACTTATTCACTGAGGATATGAAATGTATTTAGCATTGCACATCTTCTACATGGTTCCTTAGGAACCGCCGCGATTGCTGAGTGGTTGAGATGTCCCGACATATTACCGCAGGCCCTCCACCTCTGGATTTCATAAATGACCCTGGCTGCTAATAGAACAAAGTAGCATTATTAAAACCAAAAGCAATTCACAGGATCTTCAGTAAAAATTGTTAATTGAAAGTCAATAAGTATCACCAGTAAATTATTTTTTGTATATCTCCGTTGTTAATATATGAAAACAATAAAATATTCAAGTTACTGGAGATAGCTGTTAATCTAAAAGAAAGCAATTCATTTCACAGTTGCAAATCCAAAACACAACTATTTTATAATTCAAATGGCCGTTCAGTGCAATTACAAAAGCAACAATATATATTCATTGCTTTAGGTTTGTCAAAGATGACGACAGTGTTGCATTTATAGATAATAATTCCAAATGACATGGCGGGAAACGGTTTGTGAATGATATCAGTAAATGATTATCATAAATATCGTAAATGATTGCAAACCGTAATGTATATTACGTTATTTCATTAATCGTTTGATTTTACCATATATGTACATGCATATTACAAAGTTCTATGTGTACCCGTTTTGTGATTTTACTAAATAAAACATTACTTTGAATGTAGTTTTGTTTATGTCTTTGGACTCGCACACTATGACATTGTATGTCCCATCCTCAATTATCGAGGGGTTACTTTCACTGTCATTATATCCACCCCTGAACTATCTTATAAGAAGGTAGTATCGGAGAAAAAACAGGGACGTCCTTTGGATATTAACAGATAGTAATACCCAACTTCAAAGATATAAAGTGTACCTTTATTCAACTCTCTTAAAGGATCAAACTTCCTGTTCATCCATTATCGCACAAATTGCCTCCATCATTTTCGCTATAACGTATCCCAGTGGTGAATATTAAAGCAGTGGTAGTAACTCCTTGGAGTATCTAGGGTGTTAATATCCAAAGTATCAAGCCTCGAATTTTGTGATGTCCGTTTGTCTGTTTAGATCCTTGACCTTTGGTCAATAAAGTGTCATTCTGCGTCTTCATGCCATGTCAAGGTTTAGGTGATTTTCCTCTGAAACAATAATTGACCCTATCTAACACACATATATCATAGATAGGATTGGAGTGGGAAATGGGGGGGTCGTCTGGTACAATTTCAAAAGGTCAAACCCATAATTTTGTTTTCTAAGCAAAGATAGCTGAATCATTTCTGATTATCTGTATATATGTCCTTATGGCAAATTATTTATGACTTACTGAAGTATCAGTGTAAAGACATCAACGTTTTATATCGCCTCACGGTAACCTTTTTACACCTGCGTTATCGTGAAAATATATCAACTATTGACTGATATTCGAGAATGTTCCTGAAAATCAGTTTCGCTTTCTTGCGTTGTTTCCACTTAATATATATTAACTATAAACGACGTCAAATTCTCAATGATAAGCTTTACAATGTACTTTGGGAAGCATTTACAATATTTTCCAATAAACATTCATGACTTTGTGTTAATACCTTTCAATCTCAACAAAAGTTTATTTCAATTAAATTAAATTGAAGTAATTAATTAAACAGACATCTAAGGTTTACATGCATCAACTCACAATTTTACTAAAACTGTTTCGGTTATTTTTGTCTTGTATAAAATAAGTGTTGTGCGAAGAGTGCCTCATAATTGTTCATATAATTTACTGCACTGGTTAAGTGGGATAACAAATTTCACTGGATCTAATGCTATTTGCAGAACTTGTGCGCCGATTACAATTTACGCAAAATGACTTTGTGCAATATTACGCGTCCTATACCAAAACCACTTATTGCAAAACTTAATGGTGATTCCCAGTACCTTTCCTACAGTAAAAGAAACTCGTCATATAATTTCGAGATGATCAAGTACCTGTGAAGAACTGTTCACGTTGAATTATTGGTCTCTTAGTTTACATGTACATAGTAACACCCCAGTTTTGTTTGTACGCTACATTTTAAAGTATACAAGGGAATCACGAGGGCCCTTATCGTTCACGACTACATATTACCTTTATCGGGGGTTATGAAGAGTTTTCCCCAAATCAATCTTTTCGGAGGATGGCCTTAAAAGCTTGTCCGTAAATGAGCTGAACCAGCGATGTGTATGAGATTTATGGTAGAAATGATATAGAATTTTAATATCTGTAAGACATTATTCTTAATATATTATAATCAATTATAATATAATATATAAAATATATTATGATATTTATCTTTAGACTGAATATCACATAGGTCTACATGGTCTGTGTGAGGAAGTGGTATGAAATAATAAACTGCAACTGCAACATTTTAGTAGTTAGATCGACGGCAGGAAATATAAGACGACCCGCATTATGAAAATTGACATTTAGTATCCAAATTAAATTGTTCAGAAAGTGATGATAAGTGTAGCATCAACTTTACGCTTATACATTTTGTGAAACTACAAAACTTGTTTTACATTCCCAACTTAAAAATCAAGAGCCGTTTCGGAAAGGTAGTGGGCCTTTAAAAATAATTATACTATTTTTTATACTTTGCTTTCAGATATTTCACATGGCAACGCACACATGATAACTCGTCTCAAGTACCCTATTTTCCAGAGGCAAATTGACGTTTGACTCTTTGTTTTTTGTTTATATGGAAGTGGATTCGATATGTTAACGCTCCTATATCCTTGAAAAAGTAACACATAAACACCAAGTGAACTAACTATTTTTTTGTGGTATTGTTTTTGTTTTTGTGTGTGAAAACAAAAACCTGGTTACTGTTATTAAAAAATCTATAATCAAACAAAAGCCGTGCAGATGGACGGCTAGACGTACCTCCTGATTACTGTAATTACTTGCTTGGAACCAAACTTATTGTTTAAAATATTTCAGTTAGCAATTGGATGAGACTTCTTTGTGTGGTAGAGTCGGATACCATGATGGGTCAGTCACATAGCGTGGCCCTTCCTGACTTGCGGTAGAGTCTGATACCCTGGTTGGTAAGTTATTTAGTGGGGTCCTTCCTGGCTTGTGGTAGAGTCTGATACCCTGGTGGGTCAATCATATCACGTGGTCCTTTCTGACTAGTGGTAGAGTCTGATATCTTGGTGGGTCAGTTATGTAGTTGGTCCCTTCCTGACTTATGGTAGAGTCTGATACCCTGGTTGGTAAGTTATTAAGTGGGGCCCTTCCTGACTTATGGTAGAGTCTGATACCCTGGTGGGTCACTTATTTAGTGGGGCCCTTGCTGACTTGTGGTAGAGTCTGATACCCTGGTGGGTCAGTTATTTAGTGGGGCCCTTCTGACTTGTGGTAGAGTCTGATACCCTGGTTGGTCAGTTATTTAGTTGGGCCCTTCCTCACTTGTGGTAGTGTCTGATACCCTGGTTAGTCAGTTATTTAGTGGGGCTCTTCCTGACTTGTTGTAGAGTCTGATACCCTGGCGGGTCAATCATATCACGTGCCCCTTTCTGACTTATGGTAGAGTCTGATACCTTGGCGGGTCAGTTATTTAGTGGGGCCCTTCCTGACTTGTGGTAGAGTCTGATACCCTGGTGGGTCAGTTATTTAGTGGGGCCCTTCCTGACTTGTGGTAGAGTCTGATGCCCTGGCGGGTCAATCATATCAAGTGCCCCTTTCTGACTTATGGTAGAGTCTGATTCCCTGGTGGGTCAGTTATTTAGTGGGGCCCTTCCTGACTTGTGGTAGAGTCTGATACCCTGGTGGGCCAGTTATTTAGTGGGGCCCTTCTGACTTGTGGTAGAGTCTGATACCCTGGTTGGTCACTTATTTAGTTGGGCCCTTCCTGGCTTATGGTAGAGTCTGATACCCTGGTGGGTCAGTTATTTAGTGGAGCCCTTGCTGACTTGTGGCAGAGTCTGATACCTTAGTGGGTCTGTTATTTAGTGGGTCCCTTCCTGACTTGTGGTAGAGTCTGATACCCTGGTTGGTCACTTATTTAGTGGGGCCCTTCCTGGCTTATGGTAGAGTCTGATACCCTGGTGGGTCAGTTATTTAGTGGAGCCCTTGCTGACTTGTGGCAGAGTCTGATACCTTAGTGGGTCTGTTATTTAGTGGGTCCCTTCCTGACTTGTGGTAGAGTCTGATACCCTGGTTGGTCACTTATTTAGTGGGGCCCTTCCTGACTTATGGTAGAGTCTGATATCCTGGGGGGTCAGTTATATAGCGGGGACTTTCCTGAATTGCCAGTAGTTTAAACAGATATAATTTCATACAAATAAAAAGGAACGTTTTGATAATCCATGTTTAAGTTTAAATCAGCACTTAGATATTTCCCTGTTGTGACAGGGTCAGGACCACCATGACGAAAACTGATAAATAAAACTGATCTGTAAACACTATCAGCAGACAGTGGTGTAAGGGTACTTCACACACTATAGGTGAGTTTGAGTCAGTATTGTTTTCAAGAAACACAGATAACCTACTCATAGCAAGTTTCCGAGACTTGTAGCAGACGACAGTTTGTTGTTGTAATGAAAATGATTTCTTCGTTCTTTAAGCATACGTACCAGTAACCATATTTAAAAGACCAAAAACCAAGCATTGTAAAAAGAGATGTACAGAAGTCGCGGTCTTTTCCATTCAATACTTTATTCTTGATATTGTATTACCAGCCCAAACTAGAATTGTAAACCAATGAAAAACTAATGAAGTTTGCAGTCTTTCATCTCTTACGATTGCTTTTCTTTATTTAATTTTCCTTTCACTGTAAAATCAAAATGAGAATATATTACAATGGATGTTCTTTATTAAATTTTAAGGATAAACAATAACAATTATCAATAATTAACATATGTATATATGCTGGAAAGTCAGGAAGGGCCATGATAAATTTGTGACCCACCAGGATATCAGACTCTACCGCAAGCATATCACAATTAATATGCTATATGTATTAGTATAAAACATACAAAATATTGCTTATTTGCCTAAAGCCGAACAATTCAACTTAAAATATTTTATTCAAGTTTCAATTTTATTTCAATGACATATTTTAACGTGTTTCGTGAATGTTAGATTCTTATCTTCATTTTAATTTTTTCGGTATTCGTGTCCTGTTACTTTTTCTTACGCGTGTAAAAGTGCAGCTATACTACCTTATTATTCGTCAATTCCGGTCGTCACCGCATCCGGTGGTGAAAATCAAAAACGACACAATCCGGATATCACATACCAAGTACAAAGATATACTAAGACTAAGAAAAAAAACAATACATCGTTTGTTATTCAGCTTAATTCTTTTTAACAATTAACTTTATATCATTTTTTTAATAATTGCTGTGAATACATATATTTGGAATACAATTGTTTCCAGTCATTAGATTTTTTTCGTGCACTAGTGTCGTCAGGAACGTCACCGGTAGTCTTGCACAAGTCCCTTTTAGCGTTAGTGTAAAGTTGACTTTGAAACCATGATTAGTTGACAACTTGATATAAATCTTAAATTGACATGGATTGTTCCCTATGAATTCTTAATATAGATTTTAAAGTGATATGTTTTACTGAAACATATCTACATGCATTTTTTTGTATGAAACAATTTTTTTAGGTTATTTCTAAAGGTCCCAAGATTTTGTACAAATGCGTGCATAATTATAATCAGCTACATCTTGAATGTGCATTTCTTTGCGCACTATACTAAACATCAGAGACATTTCTGTCCGATATTATGATGGTTCCTAATGCCTTCCTGGTATATTCTAGCTTACGATGTTTTTACATCGTATCATTTTATGATAAAATTAGGTTTTTATATCACAATAAATTAATAAGGAAAACATTTTATTCAGGAAGCAGACTTCAGCGCGCCTAAAAGCTGGCAACTCATACCAGGATATAGATTAAATATATTTCCCAAGCCGTGGAAACAAAATGTCTGCATTATGAAAAATATGTAATTTTTATGTAAGCTTTGACCTAAAAATAAACTGGGGTAGAATAGTTATTTAACTTTTTCACTGTTAGTGTAGCTTTTAAAACAGACATTGTCTTGTGGTGTAGTAAAATATAATATCAATATTAGAGGTCGAAACCTGCTTCGGAATATAACAGGCCCGATATCACATAAGTACATTGATCCAGTATAACATATTTATACATAAATTAGATACACAATTTACAACACGCCATTGTGTCAATTTCTAGTCATAAACTGAGGTTTCGTCACTTCCTCTACACCTAGACGAGTGTGTATGTGGTTGTAAAGAAGGAGGCCACTTCAGCTGGAGAGGTTGATAGTCGACAAGTAATTATCAGTGTTCAATGATAAGCGCACTGCTTGTTCTCCCGACTCCAAAAGGAAGGAGGATAAACCGCAGCGGTGACGCGTTAACCCTACCAATCTACACAGCAGGTGAGTGAAGAATCGTAAAGTCAATTAATTATAAAATCATTCTAAAAGTTACATCAATCATGGTGGAAATATATAGAAAGGCATGTTCAGCCAAGAGCAGAAAATATATTCTCTTCCCGAAAAAAATGATCATCTACAATATTTTCATTTTGTCTAATTATAATGTAGGTTAATTAATTTATAAAAGACAACCACAATGGCAAGATTAAAAGACGTATTCATACTATAAGAATAACAAGGAAATCAGCTTGATTTGAAAATGTAACAAAATAAATGATAATATATATAATCAAAGCGTTAGATGGGCGTTTAAGTCCGAAAAGAAAAAAGAGCAGAACTTCTAATTTTGTAAATTCCATATTTTTTGCGTTATATAAACGTCAAAGAAAGGTTTTATTCAAATGATATTTGCGTTTTTACTAGTAATCATTCGAGTACACATCGTATATCTCCATGGTAACATGATTGTTTACATATGTTTATATTTTATATCATGGATGGAAAACCAAGCTGAAGTCCCAGTAAAGATTATTTTGAACTTTGTTAAAATGACAAATTGAGTGGATTGAGTTTGGGTAAAAACATTATTGTCATGTTGTTATCCTCTCAAAAGTCCGTTTGCATTATTTGCGTTTGATATTCTCAATTCGTTGGTGAAAACAAAAGGTTCTCGGAACTGTGGCATATTAACTTACTCCATTCATTTTACTTCAAGTTATTACAATCGTTACTATATAAAATATTTTAATATGTGTCAAAAATGTGAAATTATCAATTCTTTTGACATAACCTGTTGTGATTATATAGGCTTTAAAGTAGATTTTTCATGTCATACACACATTGTCCCTAATTTTCCAATCTCTTCATAATTTATTGAAAGATTTTACTCACGTAACGAAAACAAAAATAATTGAACTGGCTAAAATTAATTAGCTAAAATCATAATTCATAGGAGAAAATAATTGTTAGAGATTGTAATATGAAAACCCTCTCATTTAAATGATTATTGCCATAACAACGAACATTAAAAATCGTATGATTAACTATGAATTCAAATAAAATCATGCGGACATTTCGTAATCGTATGCAACAAACTTCTCAGCTGATAAATACTAGTTAATCCAATCCATCGCATCATTCGATTTTTTTGTTTTTCAACAGCGTTCAAAGTCCAACTTTTCCCAGTATGGCATTAACGTTTTCTCTTTCGGTGGCTATATTGGTGTTTGTCATTTCTGGTAAGTACCTAAAATTGTTTTCCTGTTTTTTATTTAGTTCCCCTTCATATTTATCAAAATATCGCCTTGATTTTGATCATACACATATACATATCAAGACATCGGGCACAGCTTTAGTAAACTCAAGTCATTTGAAAGACAATAACAAGACAAAATATTCGAAAATAAAATAAAAAAAGACCGGGGCAATCATTCCGGATGGTGTCATAAGGACATAGCCTATAAATCATAGTAAAGCGTTCACCTACATGTCTGTATTTGGTGATTACTTGATTATTCTTCCTTTAATACACCTCGAGTGACAAGTGCTTGTTTTCCTATAAAGGTTTAGGCGCTTGATTGCATGCACATACACATAAAATGGATTAAAATTAATTACATTTGTATTTTATTTTATTGCTGTTTCATTTTGATGAATATATAGACTAATCTGGGATTGAATTTATTACATTAGCTAATGTAAGGTGGATTCTACATTCAAACAATCACTCTATATTTCCTATCGCATTGCAACTTTCGAAATATTTTAGAATAACTGGTATTGGCTACTGAAGCATAGAATGATTCAATCAATTTATACATAAACAGTTGATATTATTCGAATTGTGTTTACCTAAAACGATCTTATTGGGATATCAATTATCTAAAATTTTGTTTTAGGATCAAGAACAGTATTAACAGTAACGACACGTTCGAGTCAATTCAGCACTTCCACTGTAGCAAGCGGTATAGAGGTACAAACGTCTATATCAACATATTCTTCAATGTCCTCAACATCGGACTCTTGGACAAGTTTACAGTCTTCAACATTTGGGTCCTCAGCGATAGATTCAACTAATTCACCATCCTCAACAGTAGATTCAACTAATTCACCATCATCAACAGTAGATTCAACTAATTCACCATCATCAACCACAGACTCAACTAATTCACCGTCCTCAACATATTCACCGCATTTGCCGTCCTCATCAGCAGGTTCAACTAATCTACACTCTACCACATATTCGACTAATTCACCGTCCTCATATACAGATCACTCATTTACTTTACCGCCCTCTACACAAAATCCGTCCTCATCTACAGATTATTCATCTACTTTGCCACCCTCTACACAAAATTCTACGTCAAGTTTACCACCCTCACCTTCAGATCAAACACCAAACACACAATCCTCATCACAATCTACTGTTTCGCCTTCTCCACCCAATCGTCCGACCAACACTCCCCAATCGTCGACAACATATTCATCACCAGAGACTTCATCGTCGACGACTCAGCGAGGTGAGACCGCGTCTTCAACTCCGTCAATTCCACAATCCCCAATCACTTCTGCAACTTCAACCACGCAAGCAACAGGATCAGACCCAACATCTTCATCGACAAGAATCTCTTCTCCTTCAACTGACACGCCGACGACTCCAACCGTATCATCAGCTGCTATGGCGTCAACGATCTCTCCACCAGTCGTGACCACACCATCGACATTAGCAACTTCAACTATTTTGAGCACTCATTTTGCATCAATAACTTCAACGCCGTCGACAGTCGAGACCACTCAAGCTGAACCAACAACTTCAACGTCGTCGACAGTCGTAACCACTCCATCTGCATCAGCAACTTCAACTTCGTCGACCACCCCAACTACGACAATAACATCAACGTCATTGACAACTTCGCCTGCATCAACATCTTCAACTCCTCCGACAAGCAAGACCATTACAACTACAATAATAACTTCAACGTCATCACTAACTTCGTCAGCACCAACAAATTCAACTCCGTCGACAAACAGGACCACTCCATCTGCAACAACAACTTCAACTCCGTTGACAAGTAAGACCATTACAACTGCAACACCATCAACATCAACGTCATCACAAAAAACTGCAACAAGTTCAACTCTGTCTACAAGTAAGACCATTACAACTGCAATAACACCAACGCCATCACATACTTCGTCTGCAACAACATCAACTCCGTCGACATCCAAGACCATTACAACTGTAACAACAAAGTCAACGTCAGCAGCAACTCCGTCTGTATCAACAACTTCAACTCCGTCGACAATCACGACAGACAGCTCTACTTCGACTTCGACCGAAAAATCCAATACAACAGAAATATCTACCACCTCCATTCCAGGACCACCAGATTTTTCCAGAGGCAAGGTAAGCACACCAATACATGTATGCTAGTGGTTGCTCCCATCAACTCGCTTATACAATAGCAATCGTTATTTTTTTGATACATGTATTCAATGTTTTTAATTTATGTCATGTTTCCAAGATACGAAACCCTTGTCTTGGTATTTTCTATCAAAGTTGATATCTTACAATCTTTAGAATGTGCTCATAGGTTTATTAGCAATTTAAATATGGGGTTTATGTTAACAATATGCTTTAAGTTGACTAACCAACATATTCCACAGGGGTCTTGACGAGTATCATTGACCGCTCCATGTCTGTTAAGGGAAAGAAGGGTCATTTTCTGGTTTTCCCTTCTTTTCCTCTTCATTTGAAGCATTTGAAGTACATTTTAATTGTTGCACATTTTAATTGATTTCTAATCACTCCAGTGTAATTTGAGAAAATACCTTTCTGAGATATATATAACGAAAATGCTAAAAACGAATTCATGATTCTACGGTAGATTTTTTTTATATTTCTCAAAACGGTTTATAAAAGATGTTTGCAATACGTGTATAACGAACTTTTCTTATAACGAGCAATTGTGATTGTCCCCAGAGGTTTGTTATAACTGAGTTTAATGTACATAGCAAGCATTATATACCGAGGGACGGGCGGACAACGGACAAAAGGCGATTTGAATAGCCCGATGGAAACCTGACCACAGGATCATGAAACAATTTAAAACGGTCTTAAGTTTAGATTTAGCCAATTACAGCTGACGTTACAAAACGTTACGTCATTTTTTGATTGGCTAAGCAAAAAACTTACGTCTAAGACTGTTTCGTGATGCTAGAGTCTGAAGTAATATCTATGTAATTTGTCTTCCAATTCTAAACAATGTATTTCTTAAAATGATAATAACCCCTTTTCTTATTCCAGGGATCCCGAATGACCAGTTCCGTACTAACAGGAGTGGTGATTTTGCTTATCTACAAGTGTCTAAAATAGGTGCATATACAAGTTAGGTTAATTCGACATAAGAACTGCAGATTGTTCATTTTAATTGAATGTTTTCGTTGAACAAAGTGGTTTTTAAACCACCGCAAAAGAAATCAATATTAGGTATACGGTCATCATTTCATTTCTATCAAATCATCATCAATTCTATAACGTACTGATGGCGAAATGGATTTTGATTTAAAATAGTCATACGATGGTTAACATCGATATCTTTCCTCTTCAAGATTCGCGTGAAAATGAGGCCATGAATATCGACATAAAAGCACACCTATGTACAATAATTATTAACGATAGAAACTTCGCCCGACTATTATTACGAAAATGTGTCATGTAAATGTTAGTGAAGACTCCGTACTAAAAAAAGAGAACTAGGGTGATAGCATCCAAGTTACCTCAGTCGGTCTCGAAATGACAATAGTTCTCTTACCTTGCTTTGAGCGACAGCTTCTCCATCATATGCGGTCGTCTGCCAGGTCTTCTCAGGCTTTCGTGTTGATTTCCAGAGTTCGCTTGTCAATCTTACAGACAAGAGGTCGTAGGCGTTCGCAGATTCACTTCCCAGCCTTCAGCTCATCATAGAGGGTGACGTTAGGAATTCGTCCATCGTCAAAGCGGTGGACATGGTACATGGTGGACATGTGCAATCTGTGCATGTTGAACAAGCTATGAACGCCTGCACGTGTAAAAACGTCCACGACTGCCAGAGGAAGCGGTAGATAAAAGATGTTCAGTCGTTTCTCCTGGCGAGATATGTTGTCAGTGTGCCTACTTCACATGCGTTTTAGACTGGGATTTTTGTGTTTCAAGTAATGTTTCTGGTTTGAGTCCGAGATGGTTGTGAAGCAAGCCATTGTTGTTGCTGCCTTGTCAATCCTCTCCGAGTCAATATATGAGTTAAATTTGGATAAGGTATTTCTTCACACTGAGGTCTACATGTTAAAAGTCCAAATTACATATTAAACAAGTGCTTTATAAACAGGACTAAATTCTTTTATCATATATTTTAATCACTTCTGCTACCGTGTTATGATCATAGCTCTTTGAATTTTAATATATTATGCTTACCATCAAATGGTTTACGCAAAGTTAATTGTTTTGTTGATATTTTCAATTCTATTAAAATATATTCAAATTGATCTAATTTTGGCCTGTTGTGTTATTCATGAAGTTAGCTTTGATTGTCAGAGATAGCTAAGGTAGACACATAAATAATTTTTTTTATGCAGGTAACTTTTGGTTGTAAAAGTGGTCACAGTTCAGCACTTCTATTGTATGCTTACATCTAGAAAATGTTGTATCGATCTTAGATTTTTGCTATCACTGTCCTCGCGATGTTAGATATAACATTAGTGTAATATCCATATTTGATTAACAACTTATATGGATTTACATATACATGACAAATACTTTTATCAAAGGACTACTAAAAGATCAGAGAAACATGTTTTTCATATTTTATTTTCTTCATACTTTTCCATTTTTGCTTTTCCATTTTTTCTTCATACTATTGCAAACTTTTGCTTCTTCCTCACATACATCATTTGCACATACATGTATGAAATATTAGATATCATAAGTTAACCTTCAACACATCATGTGACCTCATTATCATTATTCAACAAGTCATGTGACCACAATATCATTATTCAACAAGTCATGTGACCTCAGTATCATTATTCAACAAGTCATGTGACCACAATATCATTATTCAACAAGTCATGTGACCTCATTATCATTATTCAACAAGTCATGTGACCTCATCAACATTATCCAATACATCATTTGACCTCATTACTATAATGAAATAAGTCATGTGACCTCATGCATTTCACATCAACCAATCAAGTCTCATTAAAAAGTCACCTCAACACTCATACAATCAACTCTAACCGCCCATACACAGTTTTGGTACATAGATTCCTTTTCTATGTATTATGCAGCTCGAAACTATAAATTAAATAGAATTTGGAAAGGAAATGTAACAGGTAATTAAGACAAGTTGTAAACTCGTCATGTACCAGGATAAAGGACAGAAATGTACATACTATAATTAGTATTTAGTTAATGGTGAACAATGAAAACGAACAACAAACTTAACAGAGCACTTGGGTAGCGATGACTAATAGGTCTAGACGCCATGTCATGACACCTGTGGAAGATGGAACTCCGTTCTGTCAAAGACAAGTGGGCGTCGCTTTGGCTTCAGGTTCTTCTCTGCTGTAAACAACATAGTTAAGGTAAACAAATTCCAAGAACAATTACTTTTATTATAATATTGATATATCTTCACAAAACATTTTATAGTTTTAATTTTAAAATTGTTTTAGGTAATACTAGTACCAGGTATATTGAAATGGGTTCAGAAAACCATAACATCTTGCATAAAATTATTCACTCTTTTTTAAAATCAAAATTAAAAACATAGCATTTGATTCAGACCTAATTTCTTAGTTGCAGTCTTTTCTCATATAACCTAACGAATTGAATATTAAATTTGAACTTGGACAACTATCAGAAACTGGAAGGCGAGTATTATTGAAAGGAAATATTACTGTAAATCAATGGCCATTATTTTTGTTTTTATACACTTCAACAACTTTTAAGCATACTTTTCTGATAAAATGTATTAAATAGATATAATTCAATACTATTCCTCAAATGAAATTGAAGGATTGTTAAGGTCTTTTAATCACTTAAATTATTTTTATATATAAACATAAACCTATTGTATAACTTATAGATTAGTAAAGGATATTTGTGTAGCAGCTTGAACAGTCCAGTACCAATTCCCATCGGGATCCCCATGATGATACATTCACTCACGCCTACAAAAATTATATAAATAAATAAATATTTAACAATAAATACATAAGAAAAGGCAACTATATAGCTGTAATTTTTCACAAATATTCAATGCACAACAAGATCTTTGCAATACTCATAATATTAATGATACAAAAAATTTACAGTAACAGTGTTATTACTAGACACGCGCTTTTTATTTGTGTTAACCCACTCACCCCTTAAGACACATTTAGATTCTTCTAGTTCAAAGGCTGGAATAGTTCATTTTGGAAATTCAGGGGTGAATGAACTGAATCAGAATTAATATCACTTAATATTACAATTTTTTTTTTCAAATCATTGCATATATATGGTATAAATTTCAAATATATACATCCCTCTATCATCCTGCAAAATATCAGCACAAGTATAAATGGGAGATAACTCACCATTGATGGTGTCTTTCTGTCCATGGTAGGCGGCTTCAAATAAATGATCTGCTGTCTTCTCAAACTGTAAACATGAAGTTAAGATTTAACTTCTTGTTCAGTCAGGTACTCCATGATGAAGATTGACATCATACAGTAAAACAATTCTATTGTCTCCAATAAACAACCTTATTTATGAGAGATACAAATTTTGTCGTAATTTTATCTCAAACACAATTGTTTTGCGAGTAATTGTATAAAAGATATAATGAATGCATGGTTGTCCATTAGATAGGAGCCTTTAATTTAGGAATATGTTAAAAATAAATAATGTATGCACAAAAATAAAATGATTTACAGTGTTTTTCTGAACCTTCTACACGTTCATCTCAGTCTGTTATTCCCTGCACTCACTTTCATATCTATCAGTGGTTTACATGTAATTCTACAATTCTTGGAAATGTCTGCGTAGCAAATGATAAATTCTCTGACATCAATATATTTTGAGGAGTATCAGATAGTATAAGTATGATGTGGTATGTAATGTCTTCTTCTTCTTCTTCAAAAAAAAAAATCTAGTTGGCTAAAGCATTATCCAAGGTGCAAGTTGAATTCAACAATCATCTCTTATAAATTTGAAATACTATAATTAGTATAAAATACAAAATTTCATTATGATATTGACTCATTATAAACAGAACTTACCGAAGCCAGCATGAGAACACTCTCCTTCATCTTGGCCAGTCCAAAACGTGTAATTCCTAAAACTTCTCCCTGTAAAACAACAATAATGTGTCTTTGTACTTCACAGTCAATAGCTTGGTATTAAACAAATATTTGATTTTTCATTTAAGTATTTTATTGTCAGATGTTAAAGACCATGGTAATCAGGCAACATGTAACATGCCTATTAGGGCTGCCGCGGTTCACCGGTATATTGGGGTATTGCAATGCACCACCAAAAAATATTGTACCGCGATACAGTTTACCTGTACCGGTTTTTTTACGATATATTTTCTTAGTATCATAATTTCATTAATTTGATATATTTAAAACGTCCTGTCATTAAAACCAAACCAGCAAGTTGTATTTGTTTTCCTTTCCGATAATATGAAGCCATGTGGGTATCCCTTTCGTTTTCATTCGATTCAGATGTCGGTCAAATGTTTGTAACTAACGTGTATAATGTTCAAATAATTCAAACATTTGCATGACGTTGAATATAAACAATATGACATTAGGCTAGTTTCTGAAATATTATCAAGCTGATTTGCTCCATCAATCAACAATACCGGAATATATAATTCTCTAAACACATTTAAGGCCCGGTGAATACATGGCTGCAGGGATTTTGCCAGCTATTTCAGGCTTCATCGTCCGCCGCCATTTTCGAATTCCTACACGTGTCAAAACAACACTGCAAGCCGATCAGCCCTTTGAAGTTTAATCACGATCGTAAGCTTATTTTGCCAGGACAATTGTACTTAATTTTTTTCATTATTTAGGTTCAAAAGTGTAAACTATCATGTTTAGTTATTGCATTATTAGGTTACGATCGTCTGTAGCCTAGCATTTTCACAAACAGACTCGTATTTTTTAAAACAAGAAACTCACATTTGAACATTTCTGTTACTCAACAACACGGTTCAAATCGATGTAAAACTACATAACATAGCACTGTATGTTTGTATAATGTAAAGGGTGTTTTTATTATGGAATATATACAAAATAGACACCACATATGTTAAGGTCAAAATATTGCAATATATATCGCAATACAGTTGTTGTGTATCACAATATATCGTGGTACGCTTCTGCCGTATCGTGGCAGCCCTAATGCCTATACACGCCCTCTCCCTAAAACAATCAGCAAATTTTGTGGTAAGGCTAATTCCACTTTCATGTTCATGAATAATGTATATAATGGTTTAAATTAGCATTGCTAATATGTAAACTTATCAACCATTCACAGTGACTCATCCTAACCTTCATGATCTTCATACAAGGGAATAAACAAATTACTATGATATAGAAATTATTTTTAACATTTCCATCCGGAACTGGAGAGAAGAACTCGGGATCAGATGGATTTGGTAAAACATAAGTATTGTCAAATAATTATTTTATGCCCACCATCTCTCCCCCAAATTCATAGCTGGAGCAGAAAACTATTTGAAATACAAAAACCCGCCCATAAGGAGGTGGAAACACTTTAGGTACATAAAACTAGGTATTACCTTAAAGGTCATAAGATCAGCTAGAAGCATGACATGTCGGATATCTATGCTCATGCCGTGACTCGACATCGTATAGTTGATCTCGTTCATGATGGTGGTACGAGCTGCTTCTATACCGAGCGTTTTTTCCACCTCCAGGGTATTGTTTGAGGATACGTGGGTGCCCTTGACCCCCGGGGTGGCTATGACGGCTCGGAGATTGTCCCCCTCCACCAACAGTTTGTACTTATCTCCCTCCCCCTCGTCTATGTGTATCACAGCTCTCGTCACCGATGGTATACCCTGTTGAAAACAAATAAAAAGATGAACACAAATTAAAATCTTATAGTAATCTAAGTCTTTAACATTCATATGCATACAGGGACCCAAGCAGTTGTAGTGCGGAACAGTAGTTGTGACTGTGTGAATATTCTACTGTGTGTTTAGATTTCCAAATGTCTGGAGCTGCTGACGAATACTTTATGATGGTGCTGTTTTGTTTATTTGGAAACAAATCAATTTTTCCCAAATCAGTACTACTGTTCCTTCACAGCTACTGCTACATTCTCTGAACAAAGTATTACTAGCCAGCTTAATAATAAGGGTGCATGACTGTGTCAGGTAACAATGTGATTTTCAAACAAAATTGTTTGATAGATGGTGGTAGAAATCAATATGCAGCTGGTTATCAGAAAATGGCCCGGCAACATTAGGCCTATTTCATATAAAATTATGTAATAATCTTGCTAATAATTGGATTTCAAATTAAATGGTAGGATTTTCTGATTTGTTTCTATTTGATTCATTTGATAAAAAAATGAAAACCAGCACTTCAGATGCAGGTAGAATAGAACTATAGTCTGTAGGGTATGGATAAATGAAAGTGTAGATATCAATTGTCGATGAATACATTGTTCTATAAGAGAATGAAGGATAAACAGGTTCTAGTATCACCACAACAGCCTGTATGACAGGTATATCCTGACATCATTAACAGGGCCATACCTTGATCATCACGCCTGGAAGTTCTTTCTTCAGAGTCTGTAGAACATAGTACATAGAACTCTTGGCCGTCTCATTTGGCTTCACAGTCATGACAGCCTCACTATGGATCTGGACATGCTGTAATAGGATCAAAGGTCAAACAAGGTCATACACTACTGTATGTAGGATCAAAGGTCAAACAAGGTCATACACTACCATAGCAAACTACGTAGGATCAAAGGTCAATCAAGGTGATACTTTACCATGGTAAAATATGGGTCAAATACCGGCCATAGCAAAATATAGAGAATCAAAAATTGATCAAGGTCATATGCTACTGTCGTAGGATCAATGATCAAGGTCATACACTACTGTATGTAGGATCAAAGGTCAATCAAGGTCATACACTACTGTATGTAGGATCAAAGGTCAATCAAGGTCATACACTACTGTATGTAGGATCAAAGGTCAATCAATGTCATACACTGCTGTATGTAGGATCAAAGGTCATGCAATCAAGGTCATATTCTGCCATGATAAAATATATATGATCAAAGGTCAGTAAATTTCATATGCTTTAATAATATGTTAAATCAATTTAAAGTAAACTGTTTCCCAAATTTAGTAACATCATGGTCTGGTCAAACTTACTACATGTAATAATAGTATAAAAGTATCTACTATATAACTACTCAGGATCCGTTTAATTAATCAAATTACATCTACTGTAACAGGACGACCAGGTTCATTACAAGACATGTTACTCACCTGTGGTTTTACCTTCAGCTTAGAGCTACATATGGCAAACTTGATGCTGTCTGCATGAACTTCCAGCTAGTAGTTTGTAACACAAATGATTATATGTAAATACGCAGTTAAAATTTAAATTCTCATTTTGTTTATTTTACTTGAAACCTTAGCAACACGTGTCAAACATCAACAGTTATGAACACTCTTTTTCATTAAAGTTTAATTTCTTAAGACCATAGTTTGACAATGAAGGTTTACTACATGACTTATTTTTGAAGGGCGTAATGGTGACTTAATTTGAAAGGGTGTAATTGACTAAGTTAGGGGGGCGTAATTGTGACGTACTTTGAGAGGGAGTAATTGTGACGTACTTTGAGAGGGAGTAATTGTGACGTACTTTGAGAGGGAGTAATTGTGACATACTTTGAAAGGGCGTAATTGTGACGTACTTTAGGAGAGCCTATCAATGACTTACTTTGAGAAGACGAATTCTTTCTAAATCCAGTTTGATCAATATGAAGCAATCATCGGGTAGAAATACTTCCTCCATATATTCTGATACCTGATCAAGGGAGATAATATATGAAACATATAAAAACTTCCACATCCATAGTAATTGAAATGAAAAGGGGATGATGTAGTATAGATAGGGGTACGGTACTTCTGTTTGTTCCTAGAACTAGATATGAAATTTTACTTTCAATGTTATGTGCAGCTATTGTAAAATTGAAAACTATAAGTAACCATTAACAAACCTCTCCCAAAGTTGTCTTCTCAATACGTCCCTTGACGACTCGAGCAAATTCAGCATCATTTTCCACCTCCAGCTGAGCAGTGATAATGGGCGTACTGATGATCTTGGAGGCATTTATGATCTCTTTTATTCTCGGTACACCCTGTGTGATGTCTGTTTCAAGGTCAAGGGTCAAATTTCTTCTGTTCTAGCAATCAATACTTCCAACACAAGACACTTGATGTTAACTTATTAAATGTTAATGACAGCATAGTAATTTATAAGCACTTTGGCTTATATTATTTCTCTTTATTCCAGTTCACTGAAGGAAAGTTCAATGACTCCCAGTGTAATCTATAGTTCCAGAACTTTCCAAAACTCAGTTTGGCACCAAACGCATGTTGTAGAGTTTTTAAAAGACATTACCAAATATTAAAACATAAATTTCAAAAAAAACTTGCTCAGGTAATATTTTATGAATCTAAGAACATTTTCAATGCTCAAAGTGAAATCTATACTTTGATTAATTGAATGTCATATTAACAGTCAGGATCAATTAAGGACATGCCTGGTTTGTTGGTGGAGGAAAGCCAGAGTACCCAGAAAAAAACCACTAAACAGCTGTCAGTACTTTACAACTGCCCCACATGGGATTCAAATTTGCAACCCAGAAGAGTGGTAATATGATGGGACATCATCACCACTTGGCAACCACTGTCCTACAAATCTTTAACCTATAGATGTGAACACTAAAGCCTCTTTCATGAGTTGTGGAAATCAAAGAAAGTTTGATAATAGGATGAAACAGAATCAGCTGTATATAATGGTAAGGATACTCATGGAGGCAACTCCGGCAAAATGGAATGTCTTGAGTGTCATCTGGGTGCCTGGTTCACCAATACTCTGGGCACACACCGCTCCCACAGCAGTCCCTGCATAACACATGTACATATTGTATTCTGTCCAATAAGCACTGCTCTCCCTATAACTATGTATAACACATGTACATATTATATTCTGTCCAATAAGCACCGCTCTCCCTATAACTATGTATAACACATGTACATATTGTATTCTGTCCAATAAGCACCCCTCTCCCTATTACTATGTATAACACATGTACATATTGTATTCTGTCCAATATGCACCCCTCTCCCTATAACTATGTATAACACATGTACATATTATATTCTGTCCAATAAGCACCGCTCTCCCTATAACTATGTATAACACATGTACATATTGTATTCTGTCCAATAAGCACCGCTCTCCCTATAACTATGTATAACACATGTACATATTGTATTCTGTCCAATAAGCACCGCTCTCCCTATAACTATGTATAATACATGTACATATTGTATTCTGTCCAATAAGCACTGCTCTCCCTATAACTATGTATAACACATGTACATATTGTATTCTGTCCAATAAGCACCCCTCTCCCTATAACTATGTATAACACATGTACATATTGTATCCTGTCCAATAAGCACCCCTCTCCCTATAACTATGTATAACACATGTACATATTGTATTCCGTCCAATAAGCACTGCTCTCCCTATAACTATGTATAACACATGTACATATTGTATTCTGTCCAATAAGCACCGCTCTCCCTATAACTATGTATAACACATGTACATATTGTATTCTGTCAAATAAGCACCGCTCTCCCTATAACTATGTATAACACATGTACATATTGTATTCTGTCCAATAAGCACCGCTCTCTCCCTATAACTATGTATAATACATGTACATATTGTATTCTGTCCAATAAGCACTGCTCTCCCTATAACTATGTATAACACATGTACATATTGTATTCTGTCCAATAAGCACCGCTCTCCCTATAACTATGTATAACACATGTACATATTGTATTCTGTCCAATAAGCACCGCTCTCCCTATAACTATGTATAACACATGTACATATATTGTATTCTGTCCAATAAGCACTGCTCTCCCTATAACTATGTATAACACATGTACATATTGTATTCTGTCCAATAAGCACCGCTCTCCCTATAACTATGTATTACACATGTACATATTGTATTCTGTCCAATAAGCACCCCTCTCCCTATAACTATGTATAACACATGTACATATTGTATTCTGTCCAATAAGCACCGCTCTCCCTATAACTATGTATAACACATGTACATATTGTATTCTGTCCAATAAGCACTGCTCTCCCTATAACTATGTATAACACATGTACATATTGTATTCTGTCCAATAAGCACCGCTCTCCCTATAACTATGTATAACACATGTACATATTGTATTCTGTCCAATAAGCACTGCTCTCCCTATAACTATGTATAACACATGTACATATTGTATTCCGTCCAATAAGCACCGCTCTCCCTATAACTATGTATAACACATGTACATATTGTATTCTGTCCAATAAGCACCGCTCTCCCTATAACTATGTATAACACATGTACATATTGTATTCTGTCCAATAAGCACCACGCTCTCCCTATAACTATGTATAACACATGTACATATTGTATTCTGTCCAATAAGCACCGCTCTCCCTATAACTATGTATAACACATGTACATATTGTATTCTGTCCAATAAGCACCGCTCTCCCTATAACTATGTATAACACATGTACATATTATATTCTGTCCAATAAGCACCGCTCTCCCTATAACTATGTATAACACATGTACATATTGTATTCTGTCCAATAAGCACCGCTCTCCCTATAACTATGTATAACACATGTACATATTGTATATCTGTCCAATAAGCACGCTCTCCCTATAACTATGTATAACACATGTACATATTGTACTCTGTCCAATAAGCACTGCTCTCCCTATAACTATGTATAACACATGTACATATTGTATTCTGTCCAATAAGCACTGCTCTCCCTATAACTATGTATAACACATGTACATATTGTACTCTGTCCAATAAGCACGCTCTCCCTATAACTATGTATAACACATGTACATATTGTACTCTGTCCAATAAGCACGCTCTCCCTATAACTATGTATAACACATGTACATATTGTACTCTGTCCAATAAGCACTGCTCTCCCTATTACTATGTATAACACATGTACATATTGTATTCTGTCCAATAAGCACCCCTCTCCCTATAACTATGTATAACACATGTACATATTGTATTCTGTCCAATAAGCACCCCTCTCCCTATAACTATGTATAACACATGTACATATTGTATTCTGTCCAATAAGCAACGCTCTCCCTATAACTATGTATAACACATATGTACATATTGTATTCTGTCCAATAAGCACCGCTCTCCCTATAACTATGTATAACACATGTACATATTGTATTCTGTCCAATAAGCACGCTCTCCCTATAACTATGTATAACACATGTACATATTGTATTCTGTCCAATAAGCACCTGCTCTCCCTATAACTATGTATAACACATGTACATATTGTATTCTGTCCAATAAGCACCCCTCTCCCTATAACTATGTATAACACATGTACATATTGTATTCTGTCCAATAAGCACCCCTCTCCCTATAACTATGTATAACACATGTACATATTGTATTCTGTCCAATAAGCACTGCTCTCCCTATAACTATGTATAACACATGTACATATTGTATTCTGTCCAATAAGCACCGCTCTCCCTATAACTATGTATAACACATGTACATATTGTATTCTGTCCAATATGCACCCCTCTCCCTATAACTATGTATAACACATGTACATATTGTATTCTGTCCAATAAGCACCGCTCTCCCTATAACTATGTATAATACATGTACATATTGTATTCTGTCCAATAAGCACTGCTCTCCCTATAACTATGTATAACACATGTATATATTGTATTCTGTCCAATAAGCACCGCTCTCCCTATAACTATGTATAACACATGTACATATTGTATTCTGTCCAATAAGCACCGCTCTCCCTATAACTATGTATAACACATGTACATATTGTATTCTGTCCAATAAGCACTGCTCTCCCTATAACTATGTATAACACATGTACATATTGTATTCTGTCCAATAAGCACCGCTCTCCCTATAACTATGTATTACACATGTACATATTGTATTCTGTCCAATAAGCACCCCTCTCCCTATAACTATGTATAACACATGTACATATTGTATTCCGTCCAATAAGCACCGCTCTCCCTATAACTATGTATAACACATGTACATATTGTATTCTGTCCAATAAGCACTGCTCTCCCTATAACTATGTATAACACATGTACATATTGTATTCTGTCCAATAAGCACCGCTCTCCCTATAACTATGTATAACACATGTACATATTGTATTCTGTCCAATAAGCACTGCTCTCCCTATAACTATGTATAACACATGTACATATTGTATTCTGTCCAATAAGCACCGCTCTCCCTATAACTATGTATAACACATGTACATATTGTATTCTGTCCAATAAGCACCGCCCTCTCCCTATAACTATGTATAACACATGTACATATTGTATTCTGTCCAATAAGCACCGCTCTCCCTATAACTATGTATAACACATGTACATATTATATTCTGTCCAATAAGCACCGCTCTCCCTATAACTATGTATAACACATGTACATATTGTATTCTGTCCAATAAGCACCGCTCTCCCTATAACTATGTATAACACATGTACATATTGTACTCTGTCCAATAAGCACGCTCTCCCTATAACTATGTATAACACATGTACATATTGTACTCTGTCCAATAAGCACTGCTCTCCCTATAACTATGTACAGCACATGTACATATTGTATTCTGTCCAATAAGCACTGCTCTCCCTATAACTATGTATAACACATGTACATATTGTACTCTGTCCAATAAGCACGCTCTCCCTATAACTATGTATAACACATGTTCATATTGTACTCTGTCCAATAAGCACTGCTCTCCCTATAACTATGTACAGCACATGTACATATTGTATTCTGTCCAATAAGCACCTGCTCTCCCTATAACTATGTATAACACATGTACATATTGTACTCTGTCCAATAAGCACGCTCTCCCTATAACTATGTATAACACATGTACATATTGTATTCTGTCCAATAAGCACTGCTCTCCCTATAACTATGTATAACACATGTACATATTGTATTCTGTCCAATAAGCACCCCTCTCCCTATAACTATGTATAACACATGTACATATTGTATTCTGTCCAATAAGCAACGCTCTCCCTATAACTATGAGGTCTCACCGACCTCATAAATTGAAATCTTTCTTAAATGCAGATTGAAAATATTAGATACCTTCAGGTTTCTGTGTTCCTAAATAAATCATTTTTTGTAAATTGATTTGTGCAATATTTTTTAAAGGTCTGAATTTAATTGATTCCATAAATGTCTCTTCAATTTTTCAAAAATTTTAACTGTCTTCAACTGTCAAATAAGATGATAATTACAAGACAGTGTTTGGTTTCTTATTCTTCTACTGAAATCCAATTTACAGTTCAACTGGCCATGGTCAGACAAATTGTCCAGAATATCAACAAAGAAACAGGATCGTTCCCAGCTATTGGCTCGTAGAGAAATATTACCTGGTTCTATTTGGGCCCTCATGAATTTCTGTTTACAGCAGGTAAGGAAGTGATGAAGTTGGCTCTCAGTCACTCTGTCCATCTCAAACAACACTGTTTAATCAAAAATATTCCATAACATGTATGATGTAGTGTAAAATGAATCAATAAAATTAACTATATATTAGGTCTTATAATCCATATCAAGTCTTTGCATATCAAAGAGTTAGCTCCCTTGCAGGTTGGTATCCATTATTCTCTTAGTTTTCTCTGAAAAGTATGATGTGACGCTCAATACCTACCGATAAGTACAGATAACTCTGTAATATGCAAATACAGAATAGCAAAGCAGTAAGAAGCAATTGTTCATCAAGTATTATTGAATCCAGTTGCAACAAATTAATTAATAAGTGCTTACTGTTAATAGTTATTACTCAATTTACAAGATAATATAAATCAGTTGATACCTTCTCGTTATGTATATACATGTATACATTCATATATAATTCACTGTTAACAATACTTCCACAGAAAAAAAGGCTCTCAATGAACAGCCGTTGTCATTTGGAGATTTCCTCCAGTTTACCTGGTGGAAGTCGGCGTTCATGCCCATCAACGATACCATATCTTTGTCTAGTTTTGTTGATGCAGCCAGCCATTTTCTTTATGAAATCCCTGCACAGAAGTGAATAATAAAAAGGTATGAGTAAAGTATTAATTAAAAACTAATTAACAACCCTGTTCTACCATAATAAGTGCATATACCCCTATAAGCATCCTATCCCTCTTCTGGAAGAGTAAAAGTTATGTAAATGCTCCCCTCTCATTCGATAAATTTAACAATGTTTTACAAATGTGCGACAGAAACAGATTTATGTGCCATGAGTATGAAAAGAGTTGAAATATAGCTGACTTTTATAAAGTTTTTCGTTCATAACGACATTTTGGCTCCCTATTATTAAAGCGTCCCCCTTTGGAATAATCTGTTAAATGCCCAGAGTGCTTATAACGGCAAATACAGTATTAAACAATTTCATACATTTTACATTATGAAAGTGACATAAATGAAATCTCTTTTGTATATATTTTACATTACAAAAGTGACTTACATGAGATCTTTTTTGTACACATTTTACATTATAAAAGTAACCTACGTGAGATCATTTTTGTACACATTTTACAACGAAAAAGTGACCTACATGAGATCATTTTTGTACATATTTTACAACGTAAAAGTGACCTACGTGAGATCTTTTTTGTACACATTTTACACCATAAAAGTGACCTACATGAGATCATTTTTGTACACATTTTATATCCTAAAAGTGACCTATGTGAGATCATTTTTGTACTCATTTTACAACGTAAAAGAGACCTACGGCGATTTTTTGTGTACAAATTTTACACCATAAAAGTGACCTACATGAGATCATTTTTGTAAATATTTTACATAAAAAAAGTGACGTATATGGGTTCTTTTTTGTACACAAATTACATCGTAAAAGTGACCTACATGAGATCATTTTTGTAAACATTTTACATCGTAAAAGTAACCTACGCCAGATCTTTTTTGTACACAATTTACATCGTAAAAGTGACCTACATGGGATCATTTTTGTACACATTTTACATTATAAAAGTGACCTACGTGAGATCATTTTTGTATACATTTTACATTATAAAAGTGACCTACGCCAGATCATTTTTGTATACATTTTACATTATAAAAGTGACCTACGTGAGATCATTTTTGTATACATTTTACATTATAAAAGTGACCTACGTGAGATCATTTTTGTATACATTTTACATTATAAAAGTGACCTACATGAGATCATTTTTGTACACATTTTACAACCTAAAAGTGACCTACGTAAGATCTTTTTTGTACACATTTTACATCGTAAAAGTGACCTACATGAGATCTTTCTTGTAGTCCTCACTACAGGCCTGGAACATATTGGTAGCTAGCTTCTCCTCCACCAGTCTTATTAGGGTCACACTGTCCAGAGTCTTCTCCCCGTGGCTAATTCGTCTTGTGTTGGCCTACAAGATGAATAATACCTTACAAATTTGAAAAGTTCACTTGTCTCTTTGTAAAACATGTCTAGTGAAGCCAATTCATTTGAGAGATTTGTTTTAACTCATTCACCCCTGAAGACACACATGAAATCGTCCAATTTAAAGGCTGGAAGAATTCATTATGAACTTACGGGGGTAAATAAATATAGAACTTTCAAAATTTGGTTGTTTATCATCTCAATTTCTTCTTTGTTTCAATGTCTTCTATCAGTCAAACGCCAAAGATCATTAAAATTTGGCGTGCTGTAAGAGTATAAATCTTTTATTACTTATTACCTTATATACAAGTTTTACTTAAATAAAACCTTATTGCCAAAAAATTAATATGGTTTTGAAGCAAAAATTGAGATACTCCAAAGTTATTTCATCTTTACGTTAACAACATTTCATGTTAACAACACTACTATTACAATCAGTATGTAGGATAGATAAATTTTTTGCTATTGAAAATATGTTCCTATTTAAGATAAAACTGACCTTGACATGGTCAAACACACGCTTGAAATCTATGGGTGTATCCTTGCCTTCCATACAGGCTGGGTCAAGGCTGTCACCTCCGTAAAGGAACTGGACGATGTCCCCTGTGGAACTCCTGACCGTCAAATCATAATGGGAGCACAGGTCTTCAAGGGACTAGCAAATATCACATATAATTCAAATTAATATTGTAATGTGACTGTCATTTATTCTGGTGGTTAATTTCTATTGATAAATGCATTCACAGACATTTGTATAAAAATCAGCTTATTTTCTTGCTTTGATATTGGCTCATCGACAGATAGTGTGTAATTGAAGAGTAAACTTCAACTGCAAGTTATCAATTTTAAATATACATTGGAATATTGACAAGTCTATGATAACACTGACAGATTGTAAATGGAAAGCATGATGCATCAAGTAACATTTTGCTTGGTAGGTCAATCTCCCAATACTTAACTCCAGATGAAGACAACAAAGTGTTCATTGTGAAAGTATAATATAGATAGTAACAGAAGGATTCAGGAAATCCACAATTTATTTCATGATTCATGGAAAAGGGACTACAGGCCCCCATTTCTCGAAGCAAAAAGCATTGATTTAAATTAAAACATGTTTTCTCCTATATAAATTACATCCAATCTTTTGACTAAAGTTTGTTTTTTACTTTCGAGAAATCGAGGCCAGGTACAATTCTTTGTTTAACTCTAACTACACAAAAATACATTAAAGTACTACAACATGTAGTTCATTTCAGTCAAACGTAAATGCAACATCAGACACTAAAATTTGTTTAGACCATCAGACTGTTCTAATACTTACTTTGACCAGTCGTCGCTGCATGTAACCAGTCTCGGCTGTTTTGACTGCGGTATCAACCAGACCTTCTCGCCCTGCCATAGTGTGGAAGAAGAATTCAGTGGGAGTCAGTCCAGTGTAGAAACTATTCTCCACGAAGCCTCGTGCTGCTGGGTCCTTAGCTGTAACAAACAGTAGATTGTAGTCAGGTATTCGGACAGTATGTGATTTTATGTTGACAGTGGTGGAAATATCAGCTATAATCATAATGATAATATTTTTTAATTTGAAGATGATTTCAAAAGTTATGGCTACAAAAACTACACCACCTACCAGTTTAGGACTCCTCTGTGATGTAAGGGACACCATTCAGTTATTTTGTCCTTCTAGGCTTCGTCTTTGATGTAAAAGACAAACATAGTAACTAATCAATTAATTAATTAGACTTACCATGCTTTTCAAAGTGTGGTAGGGCGCGGTCCTCGAATCCATTGGGAGTCCTTTTACCACTGATAGCCTGTTGTCCCACACACGATATCATCTGTGAGATGTTGATGAACGATCCTACAAGAACAAGTGAATAAGTTCCATCTTATATGACCTTATTTCACCCATCAAACATCTCTGTCCCTATAAACATTTCTCATCCTTTTTGAGGCCTCAAATTCACTTACTGCAATTTAATTGCAAACTGAAACTATGATTTCTTCTGCAACTTGATTAATGGCTTTCTCTATCCAATAATTTTGTGAAATGTTAGGCCAAATTTGGTCCTATTAAGTGATGCCCTTTCATTTTTTTTTATTGTTTTTAGCCATTGTTTGTGCATTTCATACACCAAGACAAGAGGCCCAGAGGGCCTGTATCGCTCACCTGGTTTTTTGTTAGTAATTATCACAAGACTTTGACAATTAGAAAAATAAGCAAAATTGACTCCCAAAGTTTAATTTTGAATCACAACCATACAATGATGCTATGGATATCATACAAATATGCTATCAAATACATAGGTTCAGAGACAAAGTAATTTATATGAAAGTAGTAGCCTAATTGACCTTTTTGACCTCGCATATATTGCCGTCTAAGGCCCCGGGGGTCAGCCCTATCATTTGTACAATTTCAAATCCCAACCCTATAAGGATGCTACCATTGCATTATAAGTGCTCTTCCATTCTTAGTTGCAGAGAAGAAGTCGTTTATATGGAAATAGCTAAATTGACCCCTTTTGACCCCACCCTTCAGGCCCCCGGGGGGTCAGCCCAATCATTTGCAAAATTTTAAATCCAAACCCTATAAGGATGTAACCATTGCATTATGAGCGTAATCCCATGTTAAGTTGCAGAGAAAAAGTCATTTATATGGAAATTGACCACTTTTGACCCCGCCCCTCAGGCCCCCGGGGGTCAGCCCTATCATTTGCACAATTTGGAATCCCCACCCTATAAGGATGCTACCATTGCATTATGGGTGCTATACCATGCTTAGTTGCAGAGAAGAAGTCATTTATATGGAAATAGCCAAATTGACCCCTTTTGACCCCGCCCCTCAGGCCCCCGGGGTGTCAGCCCTATCATTTGTACAATTTTGAATCCCCAAACTATAAGGATGCTACCATTGTATTATGGGTGCTATACCATGCTTAGTTTCAGAGAAGAAGTCGTTTATATGGAAATAGCCAAATTGTCCCTTTTGACCCCGCCCCTCAGGCCCCCTGGGGGTCAGCACCATCATTTGCACAATTTGGAATCCCCTCCCTATAAGGATGCTACCATTGCATTATGGGTGCTATACCACGCTTAGTTGCAGAGAAGAAGTCATTTATATGGAAAAAGCCAAATTGATACCTTTTGACCCTGCCCCTCAAGCCCCCGGGGGGGTCAGCCCTATCATTTGCACAATTTTGAATCCCCACCCTATAAGGATGCTACCATTGCATTATGGGTGCTATACCATGCTTAGTTTCAGAGAAGAAGTTTATATGGAAATAGCCAAATTGGCCCCTTTTGACCCCGCCCCTCAGGCCCACGGGAGGTCAACCCCATCATTTGTACAATTTTGAATCCCCACCCTATAAGGATGCTACCATTGCATTATGGGTGCTATCTCATGCTTGGTTTCAGAGAAGAAGTCGTTTATATGGAAATAGCCAAATTGACCCCTTTTGGCCCCGCCCCTCAGGCCCCCGGGGGATCAGCCCCATCATTTGTACAATTTTCAGTTAGCAGCCCACAAGGATGCTACCAGTCAAATTTTGTTGAAATCCGACCAGCGGTTATGGAGAAGAAGTCGATTGTTGACGGACAACGGACGACGGACGACGGACGCTGCGGTATCCCATAAGCTCACCTCGGTCCTTCGGACCAGGTGAGCTAAAAATGGTGATATTAAGCAGGTGGTAATATACTGAGGTGGTGGTTCAGATAGATTTTACTGGTACAGTAGAGTAATCTGTATATTTCAGAGTTATCTACCCTTGCTGGTTGGTATTGATTGTGATGTCATGTGTTTGCAAGCGTAATACCATACTTTTCAGAGACAACAATGTAAGTTTTGATCACTTCATAATGACATCACAATGGATACCTATCCCCATGGGATTTTTTTTTTAAATGCAAAGATGGAATAAGTCCTTACCCTTAGAACCACAGATGGCCATGGTCAATGGACTGTTACTCTTGTGAAGCTCTCGTAGGCAGGCTTTACCAGCATGGTCTCGGATCACAGATAATTCCTTCAGAATACAGGCCTGAAACATCACATACACGTTTACAGATGTCACCTATCTGACTGAGGACTGCGAGGGAATGACAAAGTTTTCCCCAGATCCCTAAAATTGGAATAGAATATTTGTATACACAAAATGGTATTTCCACTTGTCAAATTTGAACACAGAAATTACTCAAACAGACATAAATATATCAACAACAACATTTTTATGTGGAAATGGAGGTTCAAAGCTGGGTTTTATTAATCCAATCTGAATAAAGTCATCTGTTCATGGATTTGCTGCAGCAAGAAGTATTTTGTCATAAACAGTTGATTTTCACCTTGTTCCTCTTCTACCAATAACACTATTTCAGTAAGAAAGCTGAAATTGTAAATGTTCTCTGTAACGTTAAGGAGATGTCTTTATAGAATAGGACACTATAAAAGATACTGATTAATATCATCTTTCCCTACCTAGAGGGTGTGACCACAAAATCACAACCCGAGGGGAAATTCATGAACGTCCAACCCGAGGACATTCAGGAATTCCCCAAAGGGTTGTGATTTTGTTGTCTGTCATACTCTAAGGGTTGACAGAGAAATCTCCCATGGCTAGAATTGGTGACAAATCAGTGATTGGTGGGAGAAATGCCATTCAATAATTTAAAGGTAGACATCTGCTACAACAAGGTAGTCCTTCTATTCAGACTTTGATTTAGGTGTTCCCTTGGCCATTCTCTAACTACTCCTACCTACCTCCAGAGTTTCCTCTTCACTACACCCAGGCTGTGTCTGTAGTCGACCTTCATCAAGGTCACGAATGTAGCTGTCACACTTCGAATAGCTGTAACACATGAAACCACCAGACATTAAGGTCAGGATCACGTTTTTCGATATTCTTAAACGAACATAAATGGAGACAATCATTTTAGAGCTAGGTTATAAAGTAACTTTTAAACAGTTGAAATGCTCATTAAAACTATATTTCCCGAGTTCTCTTGATTTGCTTCATCATCACACAGTTGAATTACATGGAAGACACAACAGATTCAGCAGAGGACTTTGGATGCAGAGACTTTTTGCAAAGAACATGTCAGTAGGGCATGCATGGAAAGAATTCTGTAGTTAGAAATAAATATGATAAATTTTGGCCTGACTGGACAAACTGACCCATCCTCTAGCAGTAGGTTCTTGGCCTTGACCAGTCCAGCTCCTGGAGTGACATCCCCGATACCAATGGAGAATCCGCGATTACCTGGTGTAAACAAATAAGAATTTTATATATTCTACATCTCATTAATGTTATCATGATGATAATTTTTAAGTGCAACAATTTGTCTGCAAATAAATGTATTATCTAGTAAAATTATATAGGACTGTGATATAATGTGTGCTACTAGCTATGACAACTGACCAGTGGTCACTTAATGCTACTTACTGAGGAAAGCTGGACAAAGTCTGGCCAGTCGTACCAAGGTGTTGGCAGCATACTGTTCTCCGTAGTCCCTCAGGATCACGTAGAATATGTTATTTTTGGAGCCAGAGCCCAGCGTGCCTTTATCCATAGATCCACACATCAGTTCACTGTTACGTATCACCACAACTGCAAGGAGAATATAAATTAAAAGTTTTAGGAAAGAATTTCTCTGCTACATATTTTTTCCTTCTAAAATTACCAGATAAACTGATTTAATTATAAGTGACGTTCTAGTGACTGCATCCTCTCATTACTAGACAACAAGAATTACACAAAAATTATTTGTCTCACCTCTCCCTGTTTGCAAGTAATATTTGCAATATACAAATATATATATATATACATGTATATATTATGTAATATATAAACAGGAAAAATTCTTCTTCTTCCTAGAATATTGCCAAAGGCAAGAAAAAATGAATTTAAAGTATAATGTATATGAAGACATGGGGTTGATAAAATAATCTAAAATTTTCTTATCAAATAATTGCTTTTGGTACATCTAAATTATGTTAAAGATGTACAGCTCTTTATTGAATAAACTTTCCTGTCTTGTTATTTGATGTTATTCAACCAAACCAGTCCCTACAAATCTCTTCTTTTCAAAATCTAAGAGATACTGCACATAAGCCAATCAAAATTCTGAGGTAGATACACATTCTTTTACTCACAAGAATCATTGTAACAGAGATCTTCCCCAGTGGAGTAGTTTTTCCCTCGAGTACGGAGATTTGCCTTGACAGGGCTGCTTTTATTTGGCCGTAACAACACACCAAATATCTGTTTACCCGTCCACAATTTACAGGGCTATCAAAAAAAGAAATGGTATATTAAAATAAGCTGACACTGTTACAGGAAACCAATATTATTTTCATGGTGACTTAATTTCTCATTTTCACGCCTAACAACTATTTTTCACAACTGTCTTACAACTTCATTTTATATTTTGCACACCTGACAGCTTTTTCTCGGACTGAATTTCTCGATCAAGACTTTTTGTATCACTCATTAAAATCTGAATGTGAAAGAAAACATTTATGATACAAGAGATGGTATTAACATTGTTAGTGTAAGGAAATATGACCAACCTTTATGATACAAGGGGGAGGTAAATCTATTTTCATTTCACTGTCTGTCCCCGACAACATAGCTGAGATCAACTGGCAAGTTCTGGCCCGATCAAAGAACACATCTTTCTGTGTAATTAAGTAGGCACCTGAAATAAAATATTCTTGTTTTAAAAGTATTAACATGAAATAGACATAAATGCCCCTTACCTTAAATTTTATTTAAAATTTCAAAGCGGGATGGGACAAGACGGCTCACTTTATGCCCTTTTCATTATTGGTTGAGAAATAAAAGTTCCTTAGTTAATCAATGACGCATGGATTTAGTTTTTCAATCTCTTTATCAGTGAAATTCAGAAGTGTATAGCTACCTGTGATGAAATCCTGAATGGCAGCTATGAGAGGTTCTCCATTTCTTGGTGTTATGATGTTAGATTTAGACTGAAACACATAAAACAGATAGTATTACAGTGTTTGACACCAATCTAAAATCAGATATTATAATACAAGTTTTTGTTTTGGATATGGCACCAATGTAATTATAAATTATCACAAAATAAATTTAAAAAAATATTTTGTCTAAAAGAAACGTATCAGGTTTGGATTTGCCTTGCTTATTACTTTCTTTTAGACCCACTTTTTAACTAATATCAAAACGTTTCCATGACGTTGTGAAGAACGTTTTGATGACAAATTTGCCAATAGACTTTCTACAATCTCTCACCCCCATCAGAGTAATAGCTTCAGCCTTGGCCTCCTCAGTCTGTGGCAGATGTAAGTTCATTTCATCACCATCAAAATCGGCATTGAAAGGATTACAACAGCACTCATTGAAGCGAAATGTCCGATGGGGCATCACTTTTGCCTATAAACCAAATTACCAGTTTGAATCAAAAAAGTGAAATGAAAACATCACTGTATATAGTCTAACCTCAACACAAAACAACAGCCTGCTTTAATATGTTATAAACACTTTGTCAAAGGTAATGATTTCTCCTTGTTTTTTTTGTTTCAAATAAAAATATTAAAAGCAAATACTTAACTATGCAGCGTTAGAAATTAATTATATGTTAATTATAATTGTGTACATATTGTAATGTAGCAAGATTTTATCTATGACAATTTCGACGTATGATATTCTGTTCATCCCTTTATTTTCATATCCACAATATTTTACATCTTCAGTATTTTCAACATATAATTGTGAATATATAAATTCGTAATCAAGAGTTTTTACTGGCACCCGTGCATTTATTTTACACATTATATAATCATTTATAAAACATTAGAAATTGCTTTTTACCTCCCTTGCTAAATTATTAACAAGGACATAGTCATTCAGATCCCCCGCCAATGGAGATATCAAAGCTGAAGTAAGTTTGATTGTGGAGACTTATGTGTATGAAAAAAACAGGAAAAAGGAAGTTGAGCTAAAGAAAGATGGAGTATAATTCAAGTAAAGCGGGGCTGCAATTGTTGAATCAGGTATACAGCCTTGACATTTATATTAGACTATATACACAAAGATGGGTGGAGTTTTGCAAGGTAACATTTACCATTTACCATAATATTTTAAGCAATGTTTCCATGGTAACGGGAAAAAGTGCTAAAAATGAAAACCTAAAAATAGCAAAAGGTACTACTAGACCATAAAAAGAATGTGTCTATGAAGTTTCGTGGAAATATCTCTGCTGGTTTTAGAGTTATGCTCCGGAAATGAACCTGCTACAAAAATATGATATTTTCAGCAATGTTTCTATGGTTACAGAAAAAAGCACAAAAAGTGAAAACCTAAAAATAGCAAAAGGCACTACTAGACCATAAGAACAATGTGTTTATGAAGTTTCATGGAAATATCTCTGCTGGTTTTAGAGTTGTGCTCCGGAAACGATTCTTACACAAAAATCTGCCATTTTCAGCAATGTTTCCATGGTTACAGAAAAAAGTACAAAAAGTGAAAACCATAAAATAGCAAAAGGCACTACTAGACCATAAGACCAATGTGTCTATGAAGTTTCGTGGAAATACCTCTTCTGGTTTTAGAGTTATGCTCCGGAAACGAACCTGGTACAAAAATATGATATTTCCATGGTTACGGAAAAAACGCAAAAAATGAAAACCTAAAAATAGCAAAAGGCACTACTAGATCATATGACCAATGTGTGTTTGAAGTTTCATGGAAATATCTCTACTGGTTTTAGAGTTATGCTCCGGAAACCATTCGTACGGACGGACAGACGGACGGACAGACGGACGGACGGAACCCATTTGTATATCCCCCGCCAACTTCGTTGGCCGGGGGATAAAAATTTGTATATCCCCCGCCAACTTCGTTGGCCGGGGGATAAAAAAATTGTATCAGGCAAAAGTGAACGAAGTGGTTTACAGATACTGTAGCAAGTTTTTAAGTAAAGGGCAAAGTAACTTACGTAAAAAGCCTGTATACTGAGTTTGTGAAGGGAAGGTTGTCGATTAAACAACACAACATCTCCATCTATCAGATGTCGCTCCACAATGTCACCATACTTTAGCTCCTTTGCTATTTTTTCTCGGTTTCCATATTTCAGAAATCTGAAGTTGAAATAGAATTTTTCATGACAATTACATTAAACATTATGATTGCATCAAAATTTTGGTCTGTCAGCATTAAACGCAAAATTCATTTTTATCATATTGGCACAATATTGAATTCACAACTAGGATGTCAACTTATACCCATTTCAAACCCATAAAAAAGCCAATGATTTCTGATTTTTAAACTTAAATAACAAAGAAATGCAGTTTAATTATTATAATCATAACTATGAATAAAGGGAGGTAACTTGTACCAATATATACACATCTTCACTAGTTTTGTATAAGGATTATTGCCACCGGTTTAAATTTCACTGAAATCCCTCTAGTATCATAGTTTATAATTATGTTATGAAATGGTTGCTAACTGCTCATTAAGATATTTCCCACCTTTTGATATGGTTCCTCTGCTGTATAAAGTTAGCCCCTGGGTGGACATCACAACCATTCTTCACCAGTTTACGTAACATCTTGATATTGGCTTTGTTGACTCGTTCTGGGTATGTCAATACTTTTGCCACATGTACAGGTACTGCAACCTATTAAACAAGATCACCAATAAAATTGGTTCCTGTCTTAGTGACTACCTCTGTATAAAGACCACTTTCTTATTAAAACCATTTCCTTATGTCCCATGTGGCCAATTCGTACAGAATCTGTCCTGTGCATAAAGACTACTTGGCTATATATAAAGACCCATTTATAGACAGGTTTGACTGTATATCATAAATATTTAACTCTTTTTCAAGTTTTTAAGACAATTTCTTATCCAGATTCTTTTATTTGTACTTCATACAATACCAAAATGAAACTAACAGCTAAGATACCAAAATTTACAAAAAAAGAAAAAATATATGAAACAAGATCCAACCTGATCTATTCTCATGTTTGGGTCTGGGGAGATAACAGTTCTGCCAGAGAAATCCACTCGTTTGCCTGAAAGGTTTCCACGGAAACGGCCTTGTTTGCCTTTCAATCTTTGTACGAAACCCCTTGTAGATTTCTTAGGCTGAAACCAACACAGCAAATGTTCAGATGTCTTTGAATTAACACACAAAATTATGTGTGTATGTCATAAAAGTGATGTTATATATGATGAACAAGAAGTCAATTTTCCTTATACCTTAAATTCAATAAAACCACATCCATATAACTACCTTTATATTCAGGTAGTCATCATGATCAAGTGGGTTTTTTTTCATTTCTTTTTAATCATGATTTTGAACTTAGGATTTTCTTTCAGATTAATTCAATTTGGCATCACATATATCAATTAACAAAGTAAAATTAATTAACATCTCTCCTGTGTCCTTGTCTTTCAGATACTATTTTGTAATACCTGCATATGTATAGGTATCCCAGATGTCTCACTGTTGTACAGCAGTGCCACCTGTAGCTGTAAGAAGTCCCAGTCTTCCTGTGTAAAATATTTAGAATTTTTTAGTTGTGTGCAAATAGTGTACATATATTGAAGTCATATATCAAAAGCACTGACTGAAATATGTTTGCATCCAATTTCAATCACTTATTGTGTTCATTATGCAACAACACAAATTCGTAGTGCCTTTCTGATTTTTTCATGTGTTTACTTTTAATTAAAGGCTACATTATCCTTGGCTGTCGGTGAACCATCATGTCTTAGACTAATTTTAATTTGTCTAAAGCAAAATTGTTAATATTTGCAAATGAAAGTTAAAAAAAATCCTGTTAATATCTGGCTGAAATACTAAAATAATTAAATAATACTAAATTAATTAAATAAAAGTAATGATTATCTTAATACCGTTTTCAACTCAATAAACGCCCCATCCCTATAAGCGTTCCTAGCTCTTTTTGAGGCCTCAATTTCACTTTAATACCTCAAATTAAATACACCTCTGAAAATATGAAAACTGTTTATAAGTTTTATCATTAAATTTCTTTTGCAAATTGATTTATAACCTATTGAGCAATTATTTTTGTATGAAAATCTATAGCCTAAATTTGGTTCCTCCTAATTTTTTTCAAATTTTTACACATCCTTGGTGCTTATAAATCAAATATGGTATGTGTATATTGTCTACAATATTTACCATAATCATGTACATCTTTGCTCCAGTAGCCTTATGTTTCTGTATGACGTCATTCAGGAACAATATTTCTGTCAGCTTCATTGTGATATCATCTTCATTACTGTTAACAAATGAAAAAAAACCCCAATTAAAATGAAAAATCTAAATTCTGCATTTTTCAACACAAACTAACAATTGAACAATTGAAATGAAAATGTTCAGCCTTTCAATGATAAAATAAACTTTGGGGTTGCAATAATATCTTTACATTAATCAATTGATAAATCAAAAGTATCTTGAGATCTATCTCAGTATAGAGTTTTAACTATACCTCCTCCTATACAAATACAGTAAAACCTGTCTATAAAGGACATCTGTCTATAAAGGACATTATTGCTCTTTCTATCTCGGTATAGAGTTTTAATTACACCTCCTCCTATACAAATACAGTAAAACCTGTTTATAAAGGACACCTGTCTATAAAGGACATTATTGCTCTTTCTATCTCAGTATAGTTTTAATTATACCTCCTCCTATACAAATACAGTAAAACCTGTTTATAAAGGACACCTGTCTATAAAGGACATTATTGCCCTGTCACATTGATCACCTCTATAGACCAGATTGACTGTATATAATACCAAATCAAAGGCCACAATTATGCAAATTTTAAGAATTGTTGTTCCTAATAGATAAAGTTTTCTTACGTTCCAGATTTGAGATCAGATAGTACAGATGGTCGAATACAGATGGGCGGAACTAAAACCCTTGTTAAGATGAGATCTTCAGGACGAGCAATATCTGAATTCATCATCAGCAGCGGCATGTCCTAAAGTGAAAAATAAAGATATTCTAGAAAACATGTTGAAATTGTGTTAAAAATCGTTTAAAATGTTCATCATTTTAACTAAAATGAAGAAATTAAATTTTAACGGATTGAAATTTTTGCGATCTGTCTTTAAGGGTTATATGTGATTCAATCATTTTTCAATTGTTTTGCGTATCAAATTTTTGCAATCATATCAATGCTCAGCAAAAATTGTGGCAATATCATCCACATGAAAAAAAATGGCTACATGGTATCTATACATGAATATGATACATAGATGTGATTCTTGGATGTCTGAGAGATATGTTAGTGTATATGGTTACCAAACTACTGACCTCATCTGAAATTCTCTGGAACAGCTTCAGCACCATGACAGGGTTTAGAATAACCTTAAAATAAAACATTGATACATTAGTATACATTAGTTATAACCGGAACAAGGATGTTAAACCCCATCAATCATCAATCAATTAGTATACAAATGTAACAGAGGTGAAGCAATCGGTTGTCATCAGTCTCTTATATATATTACCGAATTTCATCGCAAATAAGACCCCCACTTTTTTTGACACATTTCCAGAATTAGGAGGGGATGTCTGAAAATAAATCTACCCCCATATTAGTCTTCACAACATTACTAAAACATACTAAAGCCAATAAGTTCTCAAATTTCAATGAAATAATTTTTCTTTAAGCACTGCATTAACTTTTTTTCTTTCTAAATATATTTTTATTCAGTAATCAGCAAATACAGATACATATGCAACATTCTTATTTCATTCTCTCATAATTTATGAATTACTATTTTGTATCAATATTAATTAATATTTGTATAAATATTACATTTTGGAATCTCACCCTTTCGCTCATATAGTAGTACTGAGTTCTGTCATTCAACAATCCATTATTCTTTCATTCCATAGATTGTTTCTGTCAATTTCACCACACACTTCAATATTTTACATACAGCCTTCTTAAATTTCACAGAAAATCACACATTTTGGAATCTCACCCTTTCACTCATTTAATAGCATTGAGTTCTGTCATTCAACAATCCATTATTCTTTCATTCCCTAGATTTTTTTCTGTCAATTTCACCACATGCACTTCATATTTTACATACAACCTTCTTAAATTTAACAGAAAAAAAATAAAACAAATAATTGACCATATTTAACTAGCTATTTAGATGTAATTTTAAGGCCTTTATTAAAACAATGATTACAGGATTTTTAATAATATTTGTACATGTAAGTAAATTATCTGCTTTAAGTTTCAGTTGTTTTTTTATCTCGTTCACTACAGAATCTGTGTTTTGTTCCTCATTTTCAAATTTCTTTAGATTCCTTGCTTTCCAAATTTGTCATTTGGTGTTGAATATTACAAAATTACACCATTTATTTATATGATCCGCATAATTACAGATTCCGAAAATTCTTTCTTTTTCGTATAGATTGATATAGTTTTGTCCATTAATATTGCTTGTTGCAATGGAATCGTTAATTAATTTTTCCATTTTGTTCCATATTGATTCATTGAAAAAACACTGCATTAACTTACATGTACATGATTTCATGAGACAAACATTGCCTTCATTACCTGAGTTTTATTCAGTAGCGGTTCTATTTCCTTGTCGTGTTCCACAGCGTCTTGAAAGGACGACAGGAAGTCAGAACGGATGATTTCATTCCCCTTGTGGCCAGTTTTATACTTATCATGGATGATCTTGAGAAGGCCACACTTCTTCACCATACCTACAGCCAATGAAAGTCATTCCAGGTTACACTATATTAGTATTCGCAATACATTTCAAGAAAACAATGTGAATTTTACTCACAAAATAATTGCAAAATTATTACATCAGCGAAGTACTTGATAACAAGTGAATTATGTGATAATATATATATTATACAATTTTACTTTCAGTACAGAAAATCGTTTCATATTATGAACTCTTTAACTTGGTAAAAATATAATTATTCCAAATTAAAAAAATGTCATTAAAAAGGTATTTTTTTCCCAAATTCACCAGTATGTAATGGCCGTACTAATGTGTTTTTTCCTCACCATTGTACGCTCCACAGGATGGACATATCGACACCTTTCTACATTTTTCATAAATCTTTTTCTTCATTGCCTTAGACTGGAGGTAGGTCAGTGGTCGCTTGACGCTCTCTAAAAAGTGTCTTTTGTCTTCAGCATGAAGCAGAATTCCACTGCATTCCTGCATTCAAATAAATGTAAACTTACATTTCATTCATTTTCTTTGAGCAATAGTGTTTTCCAGCTACTCGTTCTTGAGATAAATTCTTTCAGCTGACATTTTTTAGAGTTATGTTACAATTGACAATCACTAAATCAGAAAACATTCTATAGTTGATGTTTATAAACATGATCTTGCCAGGAATTAAATGTTTTAGCTTATAGTTTACCCAAGTTGCAGAAAGGTGAAACAGAATCAAAAAGTTAATCTTAATACTGGTTGGTTTCTTATATGGAAATGACTTATAATGTGGCTTGCACGTTACACATAGATTTCAGATTAATACACGATGCACACATATATATATATATATATATATATATATATATATATATTATAAGAATTATCTCCCCTTTCGTAATTGATTGTTGATATTCATTGATTGATAATCAATTAAAATTGAAGTCAACCCAAAAATATACATGTACATTAAACAAATATACATTATCTTTCTTTTATAATAGATTATTACAATCAATAATTGACAGCCTTTGAGATGATATGCATTGACTGATTATCAATTAAAATTTAACGTCCCCCACTCTCTCAACAATACATTATTAATAAACAAATATAAATTAAAACTGTAAAAATGAATTATATTGGTGTTATCTGTGCTTCTTTAGAATGAAAGGTGTAAATTTACCTTGCATGTCATTTGTAGAACATTTATAATGGCCCTGAAGTATCCTATATGGAAACATGGCAGCTCAAGGTCGATATACCCAAAGTGACCAGTACAGTCTGCGAGTCCCTTTCCACACGTTTCACAGTTGTTGTCCTTTTCACTTGTTCCCTGTAATCATAATAATAAATACTAAATATAGATAATAACAAAATATTCCTGGAAATCTGTATGACGACAACATGCTAAGACCACTTTTCTGGGGACCCAAATGTTGAACTAAATTCAACACAATTCAACCTGTGTATAAAGACACCTGGCTATAAAGACCATTTTTCCTTACTTCCTTTAATGGTCTTTATAGACAGGTTTTTACTGTTTATATCATACGACACTTTAAAACATCATATGATGACTTTGTTTCAAATACAGTTCTATAAATGGAGATGACATTTATGTTCTGTTGTGTATTAACATTATTTGCATGTATTAGTAGACTCTATGCATATATAACACACATATAGACTTTAGTATTTGATGTCATTAAATGTGTAACGAAAATTAAAATACATCACTGAGGACTGCGTCTCACCATCTTATGATCCAGCACACCGTTTGGGACGGGTTTTCTACTGCCGTCTTGATTGTAAAGTGTTTTACTGACGACGTGTAGGTGAGACATCTGCTGCATCTGGTGGGAATTTAACAATCCGAAGGTAACATGGCTTCTGTAATAAAATGGAAAGTTAAAACATTTTACTATTCTGACTATCTGAATATTAAGATATTTGTATCACTCACTTAAAAATCACAAAAAAATGTATTGCCGATAGAAACTCATTCGTTATTACTTACTAGTCATTACAAATTAATCTGCATGGGCCTAAGATATTGCTCAGAACTTAGAAGCGGTTTGTATACGGTTTTCGCCAATATTCATTGTGAAATTGTTGTGAATGTCCACATCTTAAAATGATGATAAACAGTAAGTTTTCTATATAGGCCTACTCTATAATACATGTTTTATGGCTAAACTACATGGTTGCTGGGTAAGCTTATACATGTATGTAACTGTATACCTAAAATTCTCAATGATTAATTAAATTTGTTTGAATATATGCCGATCCAAGACATAGTATTATAGAGTTACCCCCCTTCTATTTATTTTTGTTAATTCAAATAGGCCTATGGTATTTTTTTTTTAAAGGAGACTTAAATCTTCTTTAAAAAGCCTGGGACATCTGTTTGTTCATTTACCTGTTAGGCCTAATTGAAGGCTTTGCCTTTAGGCAGAATGTGAAATGCACACATAACATATCCATATCTCGACTTAAAATTCATATATCATGAGTTTTCTTTTTAAGATACCGACTTAAAATTCATATATCATGAGTTTTCTTTTTAAGATACCGGTACTTTCTTGTTAGTAAGCAAAAACAGGCAAAAATTACTAAACATCCATATTTTTAACAAGAAAGATGGTTGAGCAAGCTTAAGTTCTACAGCAGTAGGCCTCTAATATGTAGTGCATCCTGCCGTATCAATAAATCAGTACATTACAGATACAATTCAACCATGACAGACAATATAAAATTACATTTTCTTGGCCACGTCGGCCTCTCGAAATTGTTCTTTCACCATTGTCGCCTTCTTCTTACGGCAGCCAAATGTTTCACGTGTTTTGCATCATTCTCAACCGGCAGAGGAAATGGCACAGAATATCATACACCTAAAGGCAAATACAGGAAATAGCACTGGCTAGTTTCCATAATAATTTATCGGTTATATTAACCTGAATTAGTTGATACATAGGCTTGCACAAGTCAATATTATGACAAAAAGGAACATAAATCAACAAACACTAAACCGTTTTAATGTTCGTAAACATTAGATATCGCCAGAATTATTATATGTGTTCTGATATTGCATATGATATTAATTTGACTCCTAAAACCATAATAAAGTTAATCAATATATTTCATATACGTCCTTGAGTTACTGTTATGATGACTTCGATATATAATTATATGCATATTCTTTATTTTTCACCAATATAGTAGTTTTACGGAAAAAAACCCACTCAACTCTTAATCAAGTATTAGGGTATATTCACAGACCTAGCTATAGTCCGCTAAACCTTCCTATATTATTAGGCTTTTTAAATTTTTTTTTTTTCAAAATATTAAGCAAAAAATAAATAAATAAAAAAACCTAATAATATAGGCAGGTTTAGCGGACTATCCTAGCTAATGCCTTAATAAAATTGTCCTTTGATATATTTTACAAGGTTTAACAGCTTAACAAACGGCACTTACACTTTTAATGTATTTGAAAAGTATTTCTAGGGGCCGCGGTGGCCGAGTGGTTAAGATGTCCCGACATATTACCACAAGCCCTCCACCTCTGGGATGCGGGTTCCTCCACCAACAAACCTGGCACGTCCTTACATGACCCTGGCTGTTAATAGGACGTAAAAAATAAATAAACCAGAAAAGTATTTCGTTTTTAAAGACATATGATGTATAGACATATGTATCACACAAAATGATCTTCATTAGTAACTGATTGCTTGCACCCATTTTTACTGTAATTTTTGTTTTATTAAAAGTAAAAAAGTAAAACTCTATACATAATGAAGATGCATGTTTCACAAAATTACTTTCTTAGTAGTAACCGATTGCTTGTGCCAAAGCCTTTCTGCTTTTTGAAAAACAGGTCTGTAAACCCATTGAATGTAACTTTCAAACAGAAGTTCAATAGAGAGACAATGAAGATTGAGAAAAAACGGATTGCGTCAATTTGCACATTAGAAAAAAATATAATTTACTGGCGCATATTTCAACTTGCGAGGTACTGTGGAAATGTCACCGAGAGAGGATTATTATCAAACAGGATGACCCTAGCTATATATAAATTCAACATATGTATCGTTTTTTCGGTGTAACGATAAAAAAATGATTGTAGAACACATTTTAATACTGACGTGCTCCCGTGCACATGTCTGTCCCTTTGATCAATCAGTCAGTCAGGTATAATATTGACGGGCACACGAAGTGTATGACTCCTCCCCCGTTGAATATCATTGGCTGGCGATCTAGCTCTCACCACACGTGTCAGACAATATAATTACAATTACTCAATATTCCAACTACACATGGAATCCTGTGAGCGATACGTGTATGTTTTATGTTTACATATATCTTTCATTCGGGTAATTAATTACAATACTATACAAATACATACCTGTACATACCTGAGCCAGGGTGCAGTGGCGTAGGAAGATGAAACTTAATGGGGGGGGGGGGGGGGGCAAAGTTCCTCAATATTTTGTAAACCCCCCCCCCCCCCCCCCCCCGCCGCCGCACCTACAGGAGGAGATTAATTCAACTCCCAACCATATATGTTTTATGTACATTTTTCATAAATCAGTAAATTTAATCCTTGTACACATTTATAGACAGTGGGGTCGCTATAAAAGGATATTAACGAATACGCAAATTGGCCAGATTAGCGTGTGAGCGCCGAAGGCGCGAGATTTTAGTGTTTTAGGTGTCTGAGGGTGACCCCCGGAAAAAATATAGTAATTTAGAATGGCTGAGACGAGTTTTACAATGTATTTTGATGATTTTGCGAGCGCCCGAAAGCGCGGGATTTTGGTGTTTGTGGGGTCCGGGGCCTCCTCTAGGAAAAATATGACGATTTAGAATAGCTTAAATGAGTTTTGATGAATTTGCGAGCGCCCGAAAGCGCGAGATTTTGGTGTTTGGGTGTCCGAGTGTCTACCCCGGAAAAAAAATACGGTTTAGAATGGCTGAGATGAGTTTTACGATGTATTTTAATGATTATAAAGCGTTCTTAACATGGTAATTTTTCTATTTAAAGCTGCTTGCATTTAGAAATGATAATTGTGTCGTCAAAACATTATGCAACCCTACTCGATCTGAATACACCGGCTTCACACCATCGGCACATGGTTGTGTAACATAAAAAATGAATTAATATTGTTTCGCTTAGACATAAACAAATTGATCTTTTAAGAGAATTTTTTTAGGAAGTACATAAAATCCTGTGTATTGAATTTTGACTAGGTCTATTTAAGGTTTGACATTATGTGCTTGAACGTTTTAGGAAATACGCCGCGCAGCGTAAAAATTTTCTAGAATGAAGTACGAAAAATGTGCAGGAGGACCCTTTTTTCTTTCAAATAAACATTTTTAGAAAATTTCAGTCGGCGAAAATGGGGGGGGGGGGGGGGCAAAAAGACATGTTTGCCCCCCCCCCCCCGTCCTGGGGAACGGGGCAGTTGCACCCCCCCCCCCCCGGATGTGCATTTTGTTTTATTAATATGTGCATTTTGTTTTATTAATATATAAGTTAAAAATATTATTTTTTTTCTATCCAAAATTGAACTCAAACCATCTGAAAACTACTGAACTTTTATAACATATCAAAGTTATTCTGCTGTATTTACTATTTAAGAGTTTATCATAAAAAAAACCTTAGCACATACAGAGATACATCTGCCGATCGTAAAAATGGCGGTGTTGCTAATCTCTATGTATATATGTTTCTGATTTTATATACATCTGCAGTGTAGTCTTACTTCAACAGAGTGTATCCAGGAAATTATAGTCGATAAACAGTGTTTTGAACTAGATAGTATTCATGTCCTTTAGCTAAACGACATACTCCGCCATCGCACAGTTTGGAGATTATATATCAATTTGTAAGCCTTTTAGTTTGATGATTCTTTCTTTCATTTCATTCTCAGTTTGCAACTCTTTTCAATAATTAAATCATAACATATAGATGAACAATTGTATTATCCTCAATAGAAATCAAAAGTGTTTTTTATATATCGTTTAGAGAGTATATAGTTTGCCAATTTAGTCTTCCTAAACACGGCGAAGGATGTAAAAAAAGGCATTCTAAAGGCTTGTTGAATAAATGGGTGGTTACAAATGCATAATGTCATGTTTTAAATTATTCTTCAAATCATAACATATATTGATTTGAGATTGTTAATATAAAACTAATGTATCTTACAATAAAAGAAGTCATTAAATGCTAGCTTAAAAACGGGCCCCTTTTGTTCACGGCGCTATTTTAGGTCCGAATTCACTTTGCCGATTTTAGTACGCCTTAAACATCAGGAAACGTTCGCCATTTTTGTTGATTATCGTGTTGAGTATTGGCGTTTTGAAGAAGCTCCTTGAAAATGTTTACACCACAAGGAAAGAGACCTGCAGATCTGGGTAAATACATTAATTCTATCAAAAACACCGAGAACATTTAATTGCTCACGAAATAGTGATAAAATGCCATTCAATTCTTTTGTGAAGAACGTCTGTTCTTGAAATATTTTAGGCCTATCACTTGGTGAACAGATTGCATTATCAAATAACTGAATTGGATTTTGTTTACCTGCTTGAATTAAATAGGGGTATTGTGTGTTTGATCTGACTACTGTAGTATCGTGGTGATGCTGCCTTTGTTTTCAACAACGACACCTGTTTTGACGGATGCAGCTGCTGTGTGCTGTACAACGCAAGTGGTGAACACATCTGCACTGCAGGATACTGTATTGATGTATCGGTTATTAAAATCAATTGACTTCTTTCAATTCAGTAACAAGTCAACCTGTGACCATGTCATGACATAGCATGAAATACTCTGTCCCTGACACTAGACGTCATAATGTCTGGTTTAGGGCCAGAGCGCAGTGCTAGCTATATCAAAAGGTGAAACTCGCCGACACCGTCTGGTATGGGGCCAGGTCATCTCCAAATCAGACTGACTACTGAGAAGCGCCACCTACCTTGGTCTTTTTAACAAATGAATAATTATCTACCCAAATATATATAGCAAATTGCTGCAATCCGTTGAGATGAGAGGTGATTTGCATACTATGAGAAAATGGCTACGATGATGAGGAAAATTTCAAGTTTCCTACACCAGACATCAATCTGTCATAAGTTTCTTTTTTATTCCAATCTGATTAAAATACAGATCCTTATTATCACTACGTTGGATAAGAGGATATGAGAACATTGCATTAGGAGTCACGTCAAGATGACCTTTTGAAATAGCCAATCAAATTGACACTGCCAGAATCTTGACTGGGGACGAAATAGTTTGAAAAAGCTGTCCAAATTATTTTCTTGTATGTAGTCATCTCGCCCTATGTGCACAACAAAGCTAATTGTATATGTATAGTGGGGCGAAAAGACGTTTTCAATTGATGATGTAAGGTGTAGAAACTGCATTTGCTCTGAAGTACATGTGGTATAAAGGTCATCTGGACGTGATCCCTTATAGGATATTGTCAAATCCTCTATTGAACATAGTGGTTATAAGGATCTGTGTTTTAATCAGATTGTTTCTATTCAAGACTGTAGTTTAGATTATGTTTAAAAATATTTGTAAGGAGGTTTTGAAGATCATGATGTATAAAAAAAATATTTCGGTATCATTAAAGTGAGGAGTGACAGTGTTTTGCGATTGATTTATCAGTTATCTCCCCTGAATTCATCTGTCATCTCCCTTTAATTCAATATTTATCTTCCAAGCCAGAATTCATATAAATATAAGAGCAGCAATGCAAATTTACAATGAGCAAGACATAACCCGCCTCCCACACAAACATCTGTACGGATATTATTTATATGCATGTGTTGATGCACACACATTATCCTACGTACAGTAACAGTATCCTATGAAATTCATCAGATATATATTTAAGCAAGAAACTAACAAATAAAAAGGATATATGTTGCTTATTTTGAATTCAAAACATTTGAACGTAAATGAATTCTGACTTATCTTCTAAAATACTATAATAAAAATATTATTGGGTTATAGCCTCTGGAGGATGGTCTAATGGAGCGGGTAGTGGGGAATCAGAGAGGAAGAAGAAAAGGAAGAGTCGATGGGCAACAGATACAGAGAGAGACAAGACCGTTATTCCAGGCATGCCAACAGTGATTCCGACTGGCATGAGTAACATCCAAGAAAAACAATACCTTTGTAAGTATAAATAGGAATTCGGGAGCTAGCAACGTCTTCAAAACCTTTCACACCAATTTAAAAAAAAGTTTTCGGCTTTCAAATTGAACATCTAGAAATTTAAAACTTGCAGGGTAGAAAAAGGGAGAGGCTAGTTTTGGCAGAAATTCTTATATTTCTTTACACACAGATTTTATCAGCTTTTAATTAACAGATCAGCATGCTTTGGTCCAAATTCTGCGTGGTAAGTCTAGTAAAATAAAAGTCATCCCTTCTTTTTCAGAGCATGTTGTTTGAAGCACTTGTATAAATTTTCATTTTGCATACATCAGAAGAAAATGTACCACTTTGATTTATTAACAAAAATCTGGTTTCAGCTTTTAATGCAAACATCTCATTGATTTATTCTGAATAATTTAATTTTGTAGGACAGAAAGTTTTGCGGAACTTTCTACACATTATTGATGTTGTTCTTGATATTGTTAATTCAACTTGTCAAAATATTGTTTTGATATATGAGTATTTTTAATTTGCATATAATATTTAATGAAGTCGCATTTATTCATAACTGAAAGTGATTGATTTTTTCAGTTTCTTTACATATATATGTAACAGTTAATCACTTTGGTTCTAGCTATTGTATATTTATACCATTTAAGATAATTGAAAATATGAAATAATCATTCTATTTGATAAAATCATTAGTTTTCTTCGATTCCAGAAGCAGTGCTAATGATAATTGTTTAATTGTAGAGATTTTAGTTCTCCTGATCACATGTACATGCCTTCAGCTATATACTTGAATAATCCAATACACCATCATATCAAAATTTATTTTTTAATTATAACAAATTTTATCTATTTTACAGAAAATGATTAACAATTCCTTTTACCTCTTATTTATTTATTTGTTTATTTTACAGAAAACTTTCTGGCAAAATAATCATAAGTTTGCTGAAAAATTATCTTTGTGGGGGATCTTTAATTCAAAACTTTTCAAAGTTTTTGTTCTAAATTGATTTCAGTACATATCCATTTGTGAATTATATAAATTAATATTTTTTTAGAATATTTATTTATTCTTTAATTTTTTTAGAATATTTATTTATTCTTTTTTTTCATAATTTATGTTGGGTATTATGAATACAATTACATTTCAAAATACAAAAAAATATAGCTGATTTAATAAAACAGAAAATGGAAACTAAAAAACAGACGGTGATCAACATTCACAAGAAGAACCAAATATTTTGAAATCTGGTGCCCTGCCTTTAAGCCATTTTGTTAGTTACGTTTTGATACTGTTTTACTGATTTCATTTAAGGGGAATTGAAGATACTATACATCAACATCTTCATCATTACTATGATCAACACCGTTAACCACAAACATTCTTAATGAACCAGGGGGGGGCATACAGGTGTTGACATTTTACCACTAGCCCGCCGTCTTTATTAAGTAACCCTGTTCTCGATTCTACTAGCCTTACATCCAGGGTTTCTAGAATGAAACCATGGTGTGAGACATTTGTCAGGTTCTTTTTCTTTGGCATTCCTCCACTTAAGAAACCTGGTTCATCATAAAAATATCCTTGTCTGCAAATTATATAATATGACATCAACTAATATTGAAAGTTTTACAAATAAGATAATAAATCCAATCCTCTGCAAAAAAGTTTGTTTATATACTAGGTTTAGTTCAGACAATATTGAGTTTTTAATGTGGGTAGTAGCTGAAAGCTACCCAAACACTGCACATCATTTAAGGGAGGTAATCACATAATCTAGAACAATCAAATTTGCTAGACTGAAAATGTTTGCTGAAGGTTCCATTATCTTTGCAAAAACGGTTACAGAAAACGGCAAAAAGGTATTAGAAGATAGGGCACCAGTTAAAACAAGTCTAAAAGCTAAAGCTGCTGGCTGAAGTGTGATTTGGAAGTGCCCTAGTTTTATCAATATACTGTTAATCTAACCGCTTGTATTACAGTGCACCTCCAAATTGAAGAGATTAGTCGCAGACTACGGACAGGAGACCTGGGGATCCCACCCAACCCCGAAGACAGGTTTGGTTCGCCACATCAGACCACTTTTGTCCTGTAACCGAATAACCAATCTTCTTTGCAAAACAGGAGAGCGGTCATTATAGATGTCCCAAGGTCTATGTAAGGGCGAAATGGCACAAGATGGTCAAAATTTGTTAAGATCCTAAAATAATAAGTCCAGATTTTGGTTTTGAGAAATTAATTTCACGCCAAAAAGTTCATTGGACAAAAAATTAATTTAGATAAACTTCAAAAGACCATTTGGTGGTTAATTGAATTTAATTAATACAAAATTAAGAAGTTTTAAAAATTGTTATTTTGTTTAAATCATTTTGTGATAATACAAATTAAATATGTACAGAAATTTCACAGGTGGATTTGATTATATACCAACACTCAAAAACTAATTAAAAAAAATGTAATTAATTTTCCAAACAAAGAAGGGTTGTCTCTCTTTATCAATAATTTATAATATTATAAGTTCTTTCATAGTCTTTATAGACCAATGCCACTCCCAAAACTTTTAATTTGAACAGTAAAATTCTTGTGAAGTCTGCAGTCGAAAAATAAAAAGTTCTTGGAAATTGAATATAAATATTTTATCTCTGGTTGTGGCATTTAGACAAATTAAACTGTTGACTGGAAATTAAAATAAAAAAATGTTTGGAAATTAAACAAAAATATTTTTTGAAATCTATTGTTGTGGCATTCAAGAAATTTTTTTTTAGAAATCAGAATGAAAATATGTTTGGAAATTAAACAAAAATATTTTCTGAAATCTCTTGTTGTGGCATTCAGAAAATTAAAAAAAAATGTTTGGAAATTAAAATATAAAATATGTTTGGAAATTAAACAAAAATATTTTTTGACATCTCTTGTTGTGACATTCAGAAAATAAAAATAAATGTTTGGAAGTTGAAATGAAAATATGTTTGGAAATTAAACAAAACTATTTTCTTATATCTCTTACGGCATTAAGAAAAAATGAAAATGAAAGTATTTGGATATTGGAAATTAAGCAAAAATATTTTCTGATATCTCTTGTTGTGCCATTTCTTACCCTACATACAGGTATAGTGAACTAGATGTTTGATTGTCTAATCTTAACATTTTCTCCCTGATAATAAACCATTCTTTTCGAAGACAATGGAGAGGCGGCCCTGTGTTGTGATACAGGACAAAGACAAATCATCAAAGCTAATTAACAGGTGTTCTCCGCAGGTGTAGACTCTAGAGCTGTGAGCGTTAAGATGAGATCCGTGATCATGCTATAATTTCCAGTTTAGGTTAGGCTTAGAAAATAACCCCTGGCCTTCTTTTCAGAATCGGTTGCATCAGCATATTAGTTTTTGGGGAGTACCCAGTAAATCTACAAATAGCAGCCAAAATCATTTAGGGAAATTCACAATACGAATTAGAAATATATGTGGTAAGTTTGATAGTTTTTGGTACCCAAAATACCCGTACTTTAGTAGGATATTGGCCCCATAAAACAGATGTCTTCAGAACAGAACCATCGATTAAGGTATGGAATTTAAATTTGTTTTAATTTCTTTTGATGAGTTTTGACGAACCAATGATGAATCTGCTGTACAAGGTTTGTTGTTAGCATGTCAAAGATTATATTCTGAGTTTATGGATTTCTGTTCCGATAATTATGATAAAGTGGTGATTATCATTAGATTCAAAGACCTTAAAGAAATGTTGGCACAGAAATATTAATGTTTCCTTAATAAAAGACACTATGACAACAAATGAAAAGAAAAAAAAACAATTATTTTACAATAATTTATAAAAAAAATGATATTAAAAAAAGAGTTTTTGATTTGAATAGAAAGTTTGATGCTGGTTCACACTGGATAAGGTAAGTTTTGTGGATTGTATTGAGAATCCAGCTTATATCTAAAAAATTCTTGAGAGAAATCTGTCGGCCTTTTATGGCTTAAATCATATAATAGAAGTTGATGAGTATTGAGGTGGTCTTGCATGATATAATGAGACTCAACTTTGCACGCTTTAATGTTACAAGAAATTTCTTTATGGTCCATTATCAAATACAATTAATTTCATCATTAAAATTTTTTATAGAAGATCAAGAAGACAGAGGAAGAAATTTAAAAAAAATAAATTAAAAAATAAAGAAAACAAATTTTTTGAAAAATATTGACTGGCAATTTTTAATTAAATTATAATTAATGTAATCTGGTAAAATTTACGCTATTATGATAGATCTATCTGTAAGTTCATAGATGAGAATTATTTTGTACTTTGAAATTATTTATGATAACTCAATTTATATATACTTCATAGAATGAGATCGATCTAAGAAAATCAATGAATTAATATCCAGTTTTTTGTTTTGTTTTTTTGTTGTTGTTGTTTTTTTTAATCTTACCTATACCAAAGATTATTTAAGTAGAAAGTGTGGCTTTCATGTGGTAAAACTTGTAGATTTGTAGACAGTATTTTACCCAATAAGTGCTGAAGGTGTGCCAAGAAATAAGGAAAATTGGAGGACTCTTATTTGGATGTTATTCGTAGAATCAAGTTCCATGTTACCAAGAATGCTGCTGTGTTTTTGGTCTTTGATGATTGTGTCCAGTGTATTCACATTAATACAGCTTGAAGATGAGATATTTGTTAACTCAGTTTTGTATTATTTTGATAATGGGAATAATTCATGTACCAAGTAATACCTGATAACGTTTGTGCAGAACTAGGTATCTCAATTGGTGATGGAGCATAACTCTGTGTAATCTTCCTGTTGAAATGACGTTAGTGCAGGATATCATCCTTGAACGTCATTCCATCACCAATAGAAACAATAGTCCCGCACAAACATTATCAGGGATCACATGGTACATGAATTACTCCCATTGCTACTAGTTGAACAGTTACACAAGAAAGAGAGGTTAATTTAAAACATGATATGACTTTTAACAAGTGCTTATTACCTGAAGTATGGTATATTTTATAACTAGATTTTGCATAGTTTTGTCAACTGTTACTAGTTAAAAGTTATTCCAAATTTGAATATTACAGAGTTATCTGCACTTGTGGGTAGATATTGATTGTGGCGTCATATGTTTGCGAGGGTAACGTCATACGTTTCGGAGAAAACGACATGCATTGCGCATGCGCTCACAAAATAATGACGTAACAATCGATACCTACCCGCAAGGGAGCTAGCTCTGTACTATGCAAAGACGGAATACAAAATAAGAGAGGGGATACAAGTGCTTATTGGGTGAAATACAGTATATAATGTAAAATGTGTACTGTATATGTAGGAGAAACAAATCTTGGTGTCATTAGAAAAAAAAAATTTAAGTTATTTTTTTCTACGATAATTGAAATACTATGTGCCAAATATGACATAAAAGTTTTTTATTGTTAAAGAATCAAGATCTTTCTTAAACAGGAGTTTTCAAAATACTGAAAACCCATCGCTTTTTAGAATCTTTTTGTATGAAAATTTTGCATAAGGTACTCTAGATTTTTTTTGGAAAATCCTAAAGGGTTTATACTTACATTCTATAACATTTTACAGAATTATTTATTTAGATATCAACAATACTTGTCAGCCAGAAATTTTTATTTTTATTTCTCTATATGTACAAGGATTTATGCCTGAAAATTATTCAAAAGTGATTGAAAGCATATTTATGGGTGTTTTTTTTCTGATTACCCTATACAAATATTTTGTATTAAGTCTTAATGTGTTTTTTTTTTACCTTTTTAAATACTTATAGATATCTTATGTAAATTTTCTTTTTTTAAATTTGATTTTGTCAATTGATAAATAAATTTTTTTCAAGAATTGTTTGCTGTAAAGTACATTTCACAACAAGAATATCAATTTTGTACAAGATTTAGACAGTGGTTGTCAGTGATATTACAATATCAATACAATTATAATTGATTATCAAAACCTTTTTTTTTGCAGTTGATGCACAAGGTTGTTAATTTAATTGTTGTTCATTAGCTATACAGCGACTTTATTGGAAAAATCTCATTACTTGTATATGGATTATATGCTGTATCAACATTTCTGCTTACATGGTTTAATATTTACTGTTCTTTACAATTTGGTTTAGTGGAAGCTCAAGGCCAGATAGAGTGGACTCAATATAGCTTCACCATATGTAATGAATTATGTTTTTATTATTGTATTAAGTACCTGACCATGTTACCTAGTGACATAATGTTTAAGACTCGACAATTATTTTCCTGTCTTCAGTAGTGTGAAATGGGGAGGGACATACTAACGTTACACATATATTTTCAAGATCTATGCATATGTTAATCTTGCCAAACTCATATTATTATTACGATGTCTATAGTTGTCACATCAAGTGAACAAGATAGCCACCAAGGCCTTCGACGAGTGAATCTATATTTGAATGCTTGAGCATTTATATCTTTGCAGATATTTCATAATTTTGTTCAGATCCTCTGCTTACACTGTTATTGACTCTGCTGTGAAATTCAAATTTTAAAATTGAAATGCCTTATGAAGAACTTTCAGCGGTACTGCTGAGTGGGAAAATGTCGTTATTGCCGATTGTGCCTGCTTTCACTTTAAGGTTCTTGTTATTTCAGAGATGTGATGTATACTCATTTTATAATGTAACATTGAATTTAATTTCTATCTTATTGTAATCTCTCTGTGTCTATCTTTCACCGGTTAACCATTACATTACAGACTTTGTTTTGCTAATTTTGTTTTTGAAATTTTCAGACAAGTAGCTAGCTAACTACTTACTATGTAAACGCATTTTATTGTTGACATTTAAAATTTTATTGTTTTTCTGTATGAATAGTTTTGTATGGTTCGGCTGGTTTGTATAATCATGATCAGAATATCACAATTTTTCTCTCTCGAAGTTTGTAAACAAAACTGTATTATCATTTTTCTGTTCCATCTTTTGCATGTTACAGAGTTATCGCCCTTGCGGTTAACAAGGTATCCAATCTGTCCATCCCGAGATATTATAGTCTGTATCACTGAGCCACGCGGGTTTTTGACATTGTTTAATTTTACTCTCCATTGTGACGTCATTGCTTCATGAGCAAATTTTACATCATTTTCTCAGAAAAGTGTTAGACTCGTAAAATAAGACGTAACAATCGGTAAATACCTGCAAGGGTAGATAATTCTGTAATATGCAAATACAGAATACCTAGAGTATAAAATTTATTACAACCGTTCTAAGTGTACTACTATTATTTTAAGGATAGACAAAACTTCAACTTCATTTGATATAATTCATTACTTCTGGGCCAAAAATTTTCTGTAAAGTAATAGATACCTGTACATTTATTTAGAACATAGAACAAAAGGAGAAACAAAAAATGCTTTCAACATTTAGTTTTCCAGAGATAATTTAGATTTTAGATATTCAAGTAAGAATCATGTATTGGTATACCATAATTAAAGCCAGGCCATGACAGACAAAGTGCATCAAGTTCATCTGTTGATAAAGTTTCAAAACATGAATTTATCCTATCCTATTGAAGGTTGCTGAAAAATGGATGGTTATATAATATTTTTTTAATAATTATTGATGTTAAAAATTTATGTTAGGAAGATAATTTTTGTTACAATTTAGATCTTACTTCATATGAAAGATGCTAAAACTTACAGTACTTTCAGTACTTGAATGAAGTGTAAACAATCTACCACGTAGCTGGGGTACTATAAGCTCTGAACATTTACAAAGATAAAGTACTTTTGATGTAATTATTTTTACTTATTATCTAATTACAACTTTTTAAGAAAACAAAGTGTAAAAAATCAAGTAAAAGGCATTTGTTGGACTTGTAATGTAGAATAGTATCATCTGTTTGTGTAAAATAAGAAGGATATGGGAATTTTTTTTTCTCTTGTGTCTGTGTACCTTTTTTACATCATTGAAAGCCACAATTTTTTCTATGCCTTTAAGAGTATCTCAAACCCAGTTATTTTTCTATCATATTTTGGAACATGTAGGATTCTATAGGTAGGACACAACTCACTTAAATGTCCACACAGGTGGGTGATGCCAGTTCACTGTTTGTTCTTTTTAGGTCGCCCTCTCCGGAACCTATCTATAACAACGAAGGAAAGAGGCTGAACACTCGAGAGTATAGGACGAGGAAAAAACTGGAGGAGGAACGACACAAATTGGTACAAGAGGCTATGGACCTCAATGACGAATACAAACCTCCAGCCGATTACAAGTTAGTTATTATTAAACTCAGTCACCCCTGAAATTTCATAATGGACTGGTCTAGTCTTTGATTTAGAAGAGTCTAAATGTGTCTTCGGGGGTGAAGAGTTAAATGTCATATTAAAAAACTCATGTCAGATACTGTATATCACTTTAATTTCCAATGGTTTAATCAATTTTATTTCTACTTGTCTGAAAAAAGTGAGACTTATAACAACTATATATTATTTTTCTTGTGCTGAATTTTATTTTGATAATTATGTATGTTTTCAGGCCACCAGTAATACGAGTCAACGATAAAGTGATGATTCCACAGGAAGAAAATCCGGAGATCAATTTTGTGGGTCTGCTCATTGGTCCTCGTGGAAATACTCTGAAGAATCTGGAAAAAGAGGTAGGGAATATGTTTATATTATTCTAATTAACATTAATTAAAAGTTGAATAATTACTGTAAACCAACTTTAATTCACTTATATTGATAGATATTTCCGTCAAAGTTGATCATGTTTGTATGGTAATTTCAGACTGGGGCCAAAATCATCATCCGAGGAAAAGGATCTGTGAAGGAAGGAAAAATAGGTCGCAAGGACGGACAACCACTACCTGGAGAGGACGAGCCTCTACATGCTTATGTCACAGCCAACAACCCAGAAAATGTCAAAAAGGCTGTAGAAAAGGTAGACTATATAAGTATATTCCCTCATACCTACATGTGTAATACTGACTGGTCTCGGGCAATACACTCATGTAACCTGAGGCTGTATTGCATCGCTACCCATGGCACAGCCCACTGCAAGCCTCGGGGGTTTACAACATTATGTGACCGTCGGGTAGAATATCCCTATCCTTCATATCCACTTATGAAAGAGTCTTATATTCCGTCTTTGCATATTACAGAGTTACCTCCCTTGCACTTAGGTATTCATAATGGCTGCATTATTTTGTGAGTGAAACTAACATCGTTTTCTCTGAAAAATGTAACGTTACGCTCAAAAATGCATGACATCCCAAGGCAGATAACTCTGTAATATGCAAATACATAATATGTACTGTAACAGTTAAAGCATTAAAAATGAAAATCTTGAGCTTTTCAATTACTGTGTAACAGGCCTTAAAGTTGCAAATAATTTACTTGCATATGCAAGTAATTCCTGAATTCTGAGGAACGTTTTACACAAAATAGCCATCACGCGGAAGTTTTAATTGTTGCTCCTTGAACATTAATAAAAGAAACAAATTCTGTGGTATATGTATATTTCTACATATGAACAACTTTGATTCCTCTAAACAGTAAAAATAAGTATGTGCATATATTTCATGTTATACAGTGCAGAAAGTGTCAGCAAGTCTAGATGGTAGCATTATACATTATATAGATGTATGAACCTAAAAATGGGCGCAGTGATACACGATGAATTTATTTGACCCGAGAAAATGACTTCTATCTTTGTCTTATACATGAAGATAAAAAAAAGGTAGAGATCATGTAGAACCGAACCTGAGGGAGAACAATAAAACTGATTACCCCGTCCTTATATTGAATTTGTTATTTTTTTGTGTCGTGTTACAGATAAAGGAAATTATAACCCAAGGTATTGAGGTGCCAGAAGGACAGAACGACCTCCGGCGCCAGCAGCTTAGGGAATTAGCCCTACTTAACGGAACTCTCAGGGAAAACGATGGTCTGGCGTAAGTTCTCTTCATCATGTTCAAATTTCTTGCAGAATACCAATCTTACTGCTTCAAATGCAAAAATTGCTTGTTACAAATACCATGATTTAAATTAATTCAGTGATTCTCGCAGTATTCACAATAACTGTCAAATGTTAAAATGAATCTTCTACCATTATTGTTGAAAATTAATTTCAGTTTGAATTTGGCATTACTTTCAATGAGAATTTTTTGAAAGTTTTTGTTCAGCTTGGTGGTGCTTCATTTCCTGTTTTACTGACAGCATAATCATGGTATGAAAATTCATACTTGAAAACTCTTACTAAAAGAAGTTTTTGAGATTCCAGACCATAGGAAAAATTGAAATAAAGGAAATTTTATATTTTTTTCAGGAAACTTAAGCAGCTACAACAAGCCCAGACAATTATTACAAACACAATCATCTGCTCTGTCTGTGGGGGTACTGGTCATATAGCACAGGATTGTAAGGCAAAACGGTAAGTTATCTGCCCTTAGATCATTGTAATATTGTAAGGTGAAATAGTGAGTTATCTGCACTTAGCTGTCATATATCTCAAGATTGTAAGGTGAAATGGTGAGTTACCTGCCCTTAGCTAGTCATACAGCACAGGATTGAAAGGGGAAACAGTGAGTTATCTGCCCTTAGATGGTCACATATTTCCAGATTGTCAGAGGAAATCGAGAGTTATCTGCCCTTAGTTACCATATAAATTTCACATTGGAATATCAATGTCATTTGTAGCAAACATTTGTGATATATTATATTGAATTTGAACTATTTTATAAAATATTGATGATGAAAGTTTCTGTACTTTGTGATGTTTGTTTTCTTTATTTATGAATCTTTAGTGATTTACTTGGTTTCTTACTTTTAGGCCTGGTGACACCCTAAGGATGACTACACCTACTCCAGCTGTTACCCAAGTCGACAAAGCTAAGATGGACAGTGAGGTAGGCATCAGTCTTGTCTTGCATATCCTACTAACAATCATAAAACAGCTTTTAAAATAACATATATTTATTTTTCATGAACAATTTTTTTGTTTAAAATTCCAATTCTATTTGTAAGATGAAGTAAATGTAGATTTATTGATAAAAAAAATTACAAATAAGTTGAGTGAAAACATACTTTTATAAAAATTCTACAAAATACAGAAAAATAGGTATTACTGGTAATAGATTATTGAATGCTGACAAATAGATATTACTGGTAATAGATTATTGAATGTTGACAATGTATTTTCAGTACATGTCATTGATGGCAGAACTTGGTGAAGGACCACCGCCATCACAGCCAAAACCAACTCCTCAGCAAGCCAGCCAGCCATTCAGACCACATATGAATCATCCGCCACCAAATCCTATGGTACATATACAGATTTATAAATAAAATCAGCTTGATAGAGAAATGTTCATTTCACATTGAATTTTGTTTATTTTACTTCTTCTGTACTAAAGGTGTACACTTTTGATTTTGACTAGACATTTTGTGAGAGAAGTATAATTTCTGCCCACTATAAGGTGATGTCTGTATTGAATGATCTTTCAATCCTTTGAAATTTTCTCAGATTCTTGAAAAGGACTGTAAAACAATATAATTACCTTTTGTATACTTTTATGTACTTTCGGAATATTTTGTTTTTGAAATTTACTGTTAGGTATTGTAATTAAATTATTTAGAATATTCCATTTCTTTTTAAAAAGGGAGTCAACCCTCCATGGCAACAGAACACAATGCAGCAGAGATCTGGCGGCCCCTCCATGATGAGAATGAACCAGCCCGTATCACAACAGAACCAACAGCCTGTACAGCCACAACAACAGTTCATGCACCGACAGCCCCCAGGTGGAATGGGCATGCATATGGGCGGCATGCCCCCTACGCAAATGCAGCCCCCTCCCGGCCAGATGCCGGGCCCTGTAGGCCCCCCACCACAACAGTTCAATTCCTCCGCTGGACCAGTACCGCCCCCATGGCAACAGTCAGTGACTGCCGTTTCTACCCAGAGTAACTCAACCACACCAGTCATGGGTAAGTGTGGCTTCAATCAAATGAAATTTCCAAACTGTTTAGCTAGCTGATTGTTTTTGCAGAAATGATATTTTTTCCCCGATTTCAAGGCGCATTCATATGATCGTGAAAATTTGATCTGCGTAATGTTGAGAAATGGTTGAATAATAAATTTTAAATAAAAAAATTAAATTAAATTTAATAAATAAAAAATCAACAATAAAAAAAAATGGTTATACAGCATCAATTCAAAGTGAGAAGGAAAACAGAGAAAAATTGTTTATTGTATTAATGTTGCAAGCAAAATTCTAAAACTTAGCGTACCTTATATACTATATTATAAAGGATAAGACATTAGTCAATATTACCGTATTTGACCCAATAAGTGCCCAGGGCACTAAAAAATGAGGCAAATAAGGGGGCGCTCCATAGAAACAAATTTTGACAAGACTTTCATAAAATTATTCTACAAAATAAGCCATCAATCAATTTGCAAAATAAATCGGTGAGGAAACCAACACAGATTTCTTATTTTCAGTTTGCATTTGATTTGAAGTACATGAAATTAAAGCCTTAAAAAGGGGAAGAGGCGCTTATAGGGATGTGGGCACTAATTGGGTCGAATACAGTAAATTACATTGTTAAATTATAGAGTATAAGTTCATTACTAATAATTAGTCTAATTAGTGGATAATGATGAATTAGTGACTTTGTGATACTTTGGTTAATGACAGCATTATAAGGATAGTTAATTACTAAATTTGAGTGTTATCCTGTTGGACTATAAGAACTTCTGTCTCCTACAGGTGTACCTCCTCCTTCACTGCTGACAGCTCCTCCGCCTCCCCCACCCAGCAGTCAGCCTCCTACGTCATGGATGCAGCCCCCGCAAAGTAAGTTCATTTAAAATATTGGCTGTAGGATAAAGCAAGCAATAGCAAAATATCAATAATTTCATCTATGATTCGAATATTTAGAGAGAAAAAAAGATTTAACTGATCAGAATTTTTATAAAAGAAAAAAGGTATTTGAAAACATTATTAGATCTTGAAATAATTAAGAAAGATGTAATGTACATGATTTGCAATAAATATATTTAACCTGAAAAAGATTTGAGTTTACATATCTATTGGCTAAACAAATTCTCATTATGTTTACAGGTACTGGAGTGCCCCCACCCCCACCTGTCACATCAACAGGAAACCCCTCCCCTTGGGGAAATGCAGCACCACCCCCACCACCCTCACAGCTAGCACCCTGGCAGCAGCAGGCAGGCCCTAACCCTGTGGCCCCACCCCCTCCCCCACCTAGTCAACCTGGCGGCTACAACCCCATCCCGCCACCTCCTCCCCCAGGAGGATTTGACATGAACAATTTAGGAGGTTTAAACCCAATGTTAGTCACCCCACCCCCTCCGCCTCCAAACTGACAGCAGCAGAATGTGTAAACGTGGACGATAATATTCCAATATTCCATTCATCAATTTGGTGTGTGTCATTTTAGTATTGATTTCACCGTAGTGTAAATAACACTGTCTTACAAACGGTTACAGAGCCATGAATGTTAATTACAAATGGTTCACAGAGCCATGAATGTTAAACAAATGGTTTATAGAGCCATGAATTCATTCTGCTAGTCATATGTAAAAGAAAAATGACCTTGTACACTGGTCAGAATGACTACTGTGCCTCAGACACATGATACAAGACATTTTATACAGTATGTGAGATGAAAGATATTTCTTACATTTGAAAATCTTGTGTTTCCTGATACCAAATTTTGTTGAATGATGTGATTTTAATCGATTTAAAAGATCCTATGCTGGATGTGTGCGTGATCATAATTCAATGAAGATCAAGTTTTATTTTTATTTCTTAGTTTATCAAGGTGCGGCATCAAATATTCAAATTATGTGTTAATCAAAAGATTGCTTTTCTGTCATAGAGCTGTAGTATATAATCAGTTTTGAATTTAAAATATGTCTTCATTTAAAGATTTAATTAATTATTTATTTTTTTATGATATAAATATGAAGTCAAGGATAATGTTTGAACTAATCCAAGTGAAGTGCTATAGATTTCATGAAAGAAATAAACCAAAATAATTGAATGTTTGAGATACAAAATTTAAAGGCAAATTAGAGTAGGGATCAATAAATCTTTTTAAAAATCCACAAAATGCTTGTTAGCGATGTCTAACATTCGATAACGTAGCCTTGTCTAACATTCTATAACGTAGGCATTGTTTATTGAAATCAGAAACATGATGTCGCACTCTTCTTTACCATTGATGAACTTTGTTTGCTCAATTTATTAATATTCTTTACTGTATTAGTTAAATGTCTTAACATCATTTCTTCATCTATCATTTCAGCATGTTTTAAACACATTCTCATTTCATTTTCACATTTTATATTGATTTTAACTGGTAGCATTGTACAGTAGTCTTGATCAAACACAGTAACATACATTATGCAGTATGTTTATAAATCATACTAGGTTGTTTGGTTCTAGAACTGAGAAATTAAACTTTATCTGCACAAAAATATACATAACATGCACAAACTTGATTATCAGAAATAAAAAAGCTAAAAAATTATCTTGGGTTTGTTTTGTCAAATGTGCTCCCATTCTGAAATGTGGGGGTGGGGGGATACTGCTAATGTACTTATTTTTGGCTATCAATTTTTTAGAGCAATATTGGTCTGCACAAGTTACTGTTAGCGCAATGATGAATTCATAGATTCTCAATTATATTGTATTGCTTTATCAAAGACTAATAAAAATGCAATTAGTTTAATCATATATTAGTGCAAAGTTTCTAGCACAAAATAAGTGAAAATATGATTACCGCTAAAATATGTTAATTTACAGTATGTGTTGCCATGTCAGTTGCATTCAGCTCTTTTCAGGATGTGTCATGATTTCTTGGACATCGATGTCTTGTTAACAGATACATTTTATAAAGATATGAAATATTATTTTTGTGTAGCATCTGTCCTTTGTCATCTTTTACTTTTTCCTCTCTACACGGAAGGCTCTTGCACCTGACATAGGCTAACGTCCGTAGCATGCTAGGATTTGAAACACTACTAAGATCATTCAAATGTCAAGCCCTTTATGGACTCTCGTCAAATTTAGCAAATTCTATAGATGATTTCTTTACGATATTTAAGGTTCCTAGAAAACCTTTCATTCAAATGAGATGTCTGATAAATGGGTAAATCGGTAGAAAAAAAACAATGGTACAGAGTTGTGATCATATTTCTAAAGTATCCATAAAAATATGAGGTGTGTCTAATTACTATATTGTCTAATTGTAAAGTTTTTTTGTTGTTTTTTTTAATATTCGCCAGTGTTTTAATTTCACTTAATTCACGTAATTAAATACATCGCATTTTTTCTCAAAAGCCATGGTTCAAAAGGCAACGGAAGTTGATTCACCAAAATTTATCTCCGTGAATAAGTTCCCCACAATGAATCGCGAACTTTATTAAGTATACAGTAAGAGCATGGGATCAAGACGATGAAGGGAACAATGATGCCAAAAGGGCTCTTGTTGACTAAATTTAAGGGGAAAAAAAAGAAAAAAATCTCCACTCCCAGATGTGGTAGAATCAAATACTCTTCATAGGTAGAAAGGTCATAAGTACAAGTACTCTTTACATCATTATAGATGAAAAGGTCAAATTGAGAATCATTTCTTTTATGTATTTCTTTTCTATTTTTCAGAGATTTAGATCGTTTGTCATTTCGGTACTATATGAAATTATATGCTTGCAAGATTACTGACTTCAAGAGGATGATGGGCGCAATGGGACATTATGTAGTCTTTGTACATTTTTAGTCAATACTGTATCAGAACTCAGTTGGACATTAAAACCCACGGGCCTCTTGTTTCGGTAACTATTGTTCTTGTAATTAGTTTTATACTATTTACTGTAAAGGGAAGAAACCTCTTTACCTGAATGACCCATGAATGGTTTGCAGTGCATTTTAATGGGCTAAATTGATTTAAAATTAAACTTGTATTAGAAAAAGTTGACGGTTATAAAAGTCAAAGTTGCTGTTAGGCCTATTGACCTCTCGCTTTTCAATCGTTAAATATTTTCTTAATTCGAATGAGTTTAAGATCAAAGTGCTGTCATTGATCAGATGCTTTTAAATCGTTCAATATTTCTGAACTACTTGTTATTTTCGAACATTCGAAGTATTAAATCAAGGTGCTATCATTGATCTAATGTTTTTAAATCGTTCAATATTTCTGAATTATCTATAACAGTGAATGAGTTACGAAAATTCTTTTCAAACATTTAAAGTATTTTGCCAAGGTGCTATCATTAACTGACGCATTTAAATTGTTGCGTATTTCTGAACTACTTATTTAAAGTATGTAGAGTGCTTGATAGAGCGCTTTTAAATCGATTAATATTTCTGAACGACTGATATCAGTTAATGAAAGGTATTTTAAACATGTAAAAAGTAAGTCAATGTGCTATCATTGATTTAGTGCTTTTAAATCGTTAAATATTTTTGGTTCAAATGAGGCCAAGGTTATTATTACCGGCGATACTAGCTACTTATATCTTTTCCGCTACAACAGTAGCTACGGCGATACCAGAAGGTCTTTATATATACATGTCGATTGTACAATGTACTAAAAGTTGCAGTTGAGGTCCGTAAGAAAGTGGTATTATTACGCAAGTGGACTTTTATGCAGATATGGTCGCTGAGGCGTGTCCATTTTATGGGGTGTTAGATATATTTTGACTGCATTATGCGTCGAAATTTACATGCGAATTTCCTACGGAATTTTCCCCTGCCTGGAGAGACATTATGCGTCGAAATTTACATGCGAATTTCCTACGGAATTTTCCCCTGCCTGGAGAGACACTGCAAGCCTCGCTTTTAACCTAAAAATGTCAACTACCTTTCCGAAACGGTTTTTGATTTTTAAAATGGGAATGTAAAACGAGATTAATAATTTTGTAGAGTGGCAAAAGTTATTAACTTAACGTAAATACTACACTTATTATCACCTCCTAAACAATTTAATTAAAATAAATAAAATGTTAATTTTCATAACGCGGGTCGTCTTATGTTTTCCGCCGTCGTCCTAAATACCGCGCGGTAGTTGACTATCACTGCGGCAGACGGTAAAACAGCGAAATGACTCTCCACTGTTTTCAAATATTACGCAGGAAATCTTGCATATGTTTGGTGTTGTAGCCTCATCTTAGGCCATCGGTATATATTTTCTGAGGTAATTAATGTTTTTAAGAAATCTTTATATTTTGCTCCGGAAAGGTAGTGGGCCTTTATAGATGACTTTAAATAATGAACTTGGTGCATTTGGTCTTGGTATGTATAGTGTTACGTAAAGACATCCATCTTTTCAACATCGCACAAATGGATAGAGTATATGTTATAAATGATCCTGTAATTGTCACTCTCGGAAATCTAGTGACTAAACTCCACTACGCTCCGTTTGTATTAGACCATAGACTGATTAACGTGGATAACCGACGATGATAATTGAAAGCACCTCTTACAAATTATCAGCAACGTTACTTTATTATTATTAATTACCTAAGAGGTTAAACACTTATTGTTTAGTTTCAGTGATCAGGTGATGTACGGATTTCGGTTCAATTCATATAAGCATCAGACAACTCGGTTGGTTAGCCAACACTACAGTTTACGCACCGAGTACTGAGGGCGCAGCCAACTAGCCTACAAAAAGGTCGCTTTTAAGTCAAAAAAGCAGATTGTGTGGTACATCATTTTTTATAACAGCCGACAGCGGTCTGTCAAAAATACTTCTTGGCTCACGACCTTGCGTACATAAATTGTAAAATATTTAGTACAAAACCCTCCGAGAGATAGCATTTTCTGTGCATAATAAATGCACCTCCTTATACACAGTATTTCGGTTACTGCAAACCAACTTTCTTTTGCGGCTACTAAATCTCGCTATTTCTATGTCAAAACAAGTTCGCGAAAATTTAAGTTCGCGGACTTAAAAATTGGATGGGATTTTTTATTATCAAAAGTGATGTAGATATTATTTCGTGGAGATAAACTTTCGCGACTTAAGATAAATCGCACGCAAAAAGAAAGTTGGTTTACAGTAAATGATACAGGCAAAATTTTCATAATATGATTTCAGCTTAATTGGAAAATACTAACTTAGATAACATATTTGTTTTGGATTTTACACGAAGAAAAGTTCTTTGCCAACATTTGAATGCGGGTTTATTAAAATCTTCATATTTGACAGATAAAAGGAATTCATTTTTATGCATAATTACCACTAGTTTTGTTGTTGAATTAGGAAAAACAACGAAACATGAAATCACACATTTTTAAAAGTATTGGATATAATCCCAGCTCATATGACTTTTATGTTCTCTTGACTAGAAAACTAAATTTTGAACAACGAGTATATCTGTATTTAAACAGTTTTGGAATCGCAAGTGCACATAATCTGAGAAATAAGGTTGGTCATTGTAAAAGACCATTTATACAATAAATAAAAAAAATAAAACAGCCTAAAATGAATTTCTTCCAAAATCATTATATTTACGTCAACGGTCCATCATATGTATGCAAGTGTACATACGGTGAAATGATGAAACCAAGATGTGGTCTACAATGTCACATCATATCTCTAATGGGGTATTAGAAGTGTAAAGTGAATTCTGCAGGTATCTTTTCATCTAAACTGCATAAGACAGAAGAAAAAAACAAGAATTTTCACAGTGCATGATTTCTGTGTTATAACTAATGTTTATAATGCATCAGATATGTTTGTCTGTCCTTTTGAAATATTATGACAGCTTATTTCATCAAACTTTATGGTTTTCAATAGACCAACAGATGAATTTAAAAAAAAATGTCAAAATTTTCGCCCAGTTAACTTAAATGTACATATTTTATCCTCTAATATATACATGTATGCATTCTCAATGGGGTATATATGCTTAAGTATTAGGGTTGCTAACTTTGTCATGTTAATATATTTTGATATATGCCAAACTGATATGAATAAATTTTAATTTTATTAGAACTTCACTGCTTTGTAATTTATAATAAATCATACATACAAAAGGCTAGCCGGATGCTTTTAAATTGCATTTAAAATTGTTAAAAATATTTTTGAAATATGTTGTTGTAAATAGCGTTGAATGGTCGACATTAATAATCAATTTGCCTTCGTAATTGATGGCATCGTTTGTTTAGCAAGATAATATTGCATCTACATAGATATGAACTTCTCAAGCAAGTAAATCGCGATGTTATCTTTTAAACACAGTGAAAGGCGTATGTATAGAGTCGTATTTATAATAAATGTTTCATCTTTGCAAATGCATTTATGTGAAACTCCATGAATCGTGCAGTTTGATCGAAATGCATCTTAAATAAGCAGAAAAAAGTTATGATGATTTAGAAAAACAGCCAAAGTGTCAAAATAGACGGAGTATAGACGAAAGTTTATTTGTTAAGTAGAAACATCAGTCGGTTTCATGATTATAATGGAGAATCCAACATTTTTGTGACATATTTTAAAATTTGTTGACAATTTATTTCTCAAAAAACTCGAGAAAAATCATCTACTGTAAACCAACTATTTTTCGCGTGCGATTTATTTTCGCGAATTTCGCGATAAAGTAAATTCGCGAAAGTTTATCTCAGCGAATTGATATCTTTCACAAGTTTTATACAATTCAATTAAATGATAATTCCATTCAATTAAAAAATCCACGAAACTTGATATCCTCGAAAATGTTTTTAAACGGAAATCGCGAAATGTAGTAGCCGCGAAGGAAAGTTGGTTTACAGTAATTATCTTGAGAAGATAGATAAGTTGATAAATAAATGTTATACGCACAGCTGCTTGTATTAATAAGGTTTATATGTTTCTGTATTTTATGTATATTTGTAAAAATGTATGTGTTACACAATTTTTGGAGGGTAAAGTATGATGATAAACAAAATAAATAAATAAATAAAATAAAACAATGAATTAAAACTTTATCTTTCTATTGACTAATCTTAAGTATTTACCTTCACGAAATATCGAAATAATCTGAACGCTCAAATCAAAAACCATGACAGATCGTATCCAAAACTACATCCTCGATATTCCAGGAGTTCCGATCACTTACGATCTCTACACCCCTAGACTGTCTCATAGTTAATCTAGAGACAATCTGGACAGAACTGGTAATTTAGTCTGTTGATTTACATCAAAACAGCCGTATAACGGTACACTGTGGTTTACTGTGTGGTTTTGAAGTTGGGTGTCGTTCTAGATCTCTCTATACTTCTTAACGAAACTTTTTGCAGGGCTGCGATTGGATCAGATTCATTCCCCTAAGCTGCCTTCGCTTTTACTATGAGATAGTCCAGGGGTGTAGGGATCGTATGTGATCGGAATCCCTGGAGTATCAAGGATAATTAATATGTAACAGCCAATACAATTTGATTAACATTTACTCTAAGTATTGTTAGGAATGCTAAACTAAGTATTTATCCTCACAAAATCATTTCAAAACTTGAAAAACACGAAAAAACTTACCTAAAAATAGTTTACAAACCAAAATATATTCATGCACTACCGTTGTAGACACTCGAGAGTAATAAGTAAGGATTTTTTTCGTGACGCAATTATTTTTTTTTTTTATTTTTTTATCTTGAAGTAAAATTAGGAGTTCAAAGTTTTCAAAGCGGTAATGGTGTAAAGCAAATCAATTTTGTAACAGAAGAAAATTACTAATTCATCTGTCCCTATTTTTGATAGAGAAAAAACATTTGTCAGCGATGAAACATCTTTAAATAACGTATTCCTTGTGCACTGGTTAGTTGCCTTTCAGGTTGATGAAAATACAGGGGGCCAACTCAATGAAAATGGATATTGTAATACATTTTTTTATTTGGTGGATGGAGTGATGAGTATATATGACAGTCATGTGATTTTTTTTTTAAATACGAGATTTGAAAAATTACTTTAAAATCGGGACATTTACTATAAAAGTAAATATACCGACTTTTTAAATAATTTTTCAAATATCATATTTTCTGTAAAAACCACACGACTGTCATATATACTCATCAGTCCATCCACCAAATACAAAAAAAAATGTATTACAACATCCATTTTCATTGAGTTGGCCCCCTGTGGATGAAAAATGCGAGACAGCTTACGGCTCCTTACAAGCTGACGTTAGATCGTGTACATTATGCCTATTTGAAAGAACGTCTAGAATTTGTCATTTTTTGTGCGTAACCAATGATGACCTGGTCAAATTCAAGAATCTGGTTTCAAACTTTTCCAATTTGGGCAAAAACTGAAATATTGTGGCTTCGTCATTGATAACGTCATTGTTAACAAGATATTACTGCATTCACATAGATATGATACAAGATTGAGCCCAGGATAGAATTTTAACCCGGCCGCTGATTGGCTGGCTAATTATGAATTTCAAAAGTAAAAATGTTTTCTGACAGGTAATTATTCCTAGATAACCATGATATCAATTTGTAAATTCATATTGAAATTTAGGTTCAAAATATCAATTTTGATAATGAATAGGTAATAATACAGGTAATAATTGTTTTAATAATACAGTACAAAACTTTACCAAAGTTTAACACTGTGGTCTTTGTAAAATTATTTAGTTGGTTGCTCTCTGATAACAGCCCATCAAACATGTACAGCGAGATTTTATCTTTTAAATATACAGTCATGAAGAAAGTTAGTTATAAATTTGCATACATATTCATCTTTCTAAATGCACTCGTGTCCGCTGCATGCATAATGAAGTTTGACTGATCTGCACTTAATATAGTACGAAAAACGTTTAGATAAAGAGTCTTTATCCGTAGGTTCCATGTTCGTTTGAAATTGTTTATGCATTTTCTATTGATACATAAATATATTTTAACAAATCTTCATAATATGCTTATCTTTTCAACATTCAGTCCGAAGCGTGGTCCCGCCTATTGCAATTTACATGTTCTGTTGAGTTATTTTTGCTATATTAGGCACAACTTGGTTATAGCACATTTCAACATATTAATAAATGTCTGAAGATGACTTTTATGTCGTACTAGTTTTTGCTACGCTTTTTTGTAGATATGAATTCCAAAGGCATGCATACCTTAGTGCTTAAATCTGCATCTATTTGCTCACGTTTAAGATATATTTAATATTCATGTAATTAATTAAAAACCTTGTTGGCACTGGTATAAATCTGTCAATGAAATAGACAAATATACCTTCATTGCTCATTCATTATCAAATGGCAAACGCATCCGTTATAAAATTTAATGAAGGAGAAAGTAAATTCAAATTGGCTTATTGATTGAACACATGAAATATGCGATTATTCATATTAATTATCTACTCAAAATATCAAAGTCTTTGTTCTTGTCTTTGAAATAAAACCAAGAGTACTAAGAGAAACATAAAAGAAAACTACATCCTTCATTTTACATAAGCATGAATGTTTCTATTTATAATATGAAAATAACACGACTTGTCAAAGACAAAACACCAACTAACGATTTATATTTTAGTAACATCATTCACACTTAGGGGATGGTTTCTGTGAGAAATTTCAATTTCCTGTTCTTTTTAAAGACTGAATTGCTATCAATTACTCGATTTTGCTTTACATATAGATCTATTCTTTTTAGTCACTTTTTTGATACTTACGCTGTATAGCCCTGCAGGTAGGGCGTTAGAAGTGTACCTGCTGCCCCTATTGCATGATCGTAAAAGGCGACTAAATTTAGGATCTTATCTTTTCTCTTCTTCCTAACTGACTTTATCTTTCCTAGTGCCTCCCTTGGCACCGCCTCACTTTTGGACTTGAGTTGAGCGTTCGCCCCTGTGAGGAAGGCTCTGGGTTCTGTCCCCTGGCCGAGACACACCAAAGTCTATAAAAGTGGTAGTTTCTGCTCCTGCTTGGCGCTCAGTATGCAGGGAGTGGGACGACTGGTTCGCCCGTTGTCAGTATAATGTGACCGGGTGGGATGTGTTGCTTGGTGTCTTCGGCGGCATGTTTCAGTGATATAGCACTATAAAAGGACAACAGTTCCACTATACAAGAAGACACTACACGAATATACCGCAGTCTCCTAAAACACGCACCTCGCACAACATACACGCAACACACCGCATACATGGGAGGCCGTCCTTACATGACCATAGCTGTTAATAGGACGTTAATTAATCAAACAAACAAACAAAAAACTTACGCTGTATCCTAGGCAATTACCGGTACATTTTTTTTAAGTTATGCAACTTATTTGAATTAATATAACGCAACTGTATACAGCACAGAACACAATTGTATCAATGAGAACTGACAGCAACATCCGCAGGTGCCTGGCTCGTTTAAAAATATGATGTAAATACATAATATATGTGAAATAACATATATTATATACTTCAACATCATATTTTTAACGAGCCCGGTACCTGTGTTTTACCCGAATTGTTTATATATCTTCTATTCATATCTAAATATACTTTCAGCAAATTGATAAAAATGTTCATAATTTCTCTATAATAAGTTTTTATCCTTTATACATTTATATAACTAACTGTTTCAATTGCAAGATTACTAGTATGTGGTTTTTAGTTGCTGTGACGTTTTGGAAGAGGTTAATTTGAAACCCATGTATATTAATGCATTATTCTCAAATCTGAATCTATTTGCACATGCTTTTTAGCATATTTAATATGCATGTGATGCGTGAACACACTTTGCGGTGTATGAATGTGTGTAGGTTTTGGGAGGCTGTGGTATATTCATGTCGTGTCTCCTTGACATATTAGAACTTTTACCCTTTTTATAGTGCTATCTCAACGAAGCATCCCTTAGCGTAGTGTTGTGCAATCAACATAGGGTTTCCGACGATAATGACCATAAAACATGTCTGTTATTTAACTATCATGTAAGCAATTTTCTTTGTAGCTTAGCTGATGTAATGTATATCAGTCATTGTCTATGTAGCATTTGAAATCTAACCGTGTGGCCTGATGTGCTTTGTTTCTATACACAGTGATGAAACTTTGAGGTTGTTCTTTCGAGAAAAGCGTCTTACAGTCTCCAACTGTTCCTGATACATACGATGTTAATACATATATTGATAATACATGGTAAGTGTCTTAACATATATGATGTATTTAGGCGTGGGTAAAGAAAGATGAAAATGTCGAACCTTGGCGAGTCACTTTTGTCTTTCTGTCCCGAGCCTAAATACAGCTTATATTTTAAGACACTGACCATGTTTTCTTTTTATCCTGCCACTCGAAAGCTTTACAACATTTCAACAATATAACGAATGATGGCAAAATGTTTGCCTTTTCCTGTCGCTTTCGAAGCTGTCGCCGCCTTGTGTATGAATATTTCTCAATAGCTGTTACAATATTGGTCATGTGACGCACGTTTTGGAGTTATTCCGCGGAAAAAATTATAGTCCTTAACATGTGCCTAAATCAGCAATTGCCATATTCTATTGATGTTGACAGAAACAATAATTGGCACGATAAATTTCAACATTAATTAAAAGTCATTAAGATGTGTGATCAACTCCCGACAGATTCTCGATAGTCAGTCAATGGAATTATCTCGGGGCTATATAAAATGATTCGTCATTTAGTTTTCTTCCTTTTTTCATTTTTTTCTTTTCGATAAAATATTCCACTTCTGACATTTCAATGTTTAAACATTGTTCATGGTTTTTATCACGCTCGCGTGTTTGAGGGCGTGGAAGAGGCTGATTTTACTCTGACGTACAGACAGCAGTAGCAGCGGCGTTGTAAGTTGCATCATTCACTTCAATCATGTCGATGACTTGCATCAATTCGGGGTCGAATTCATTTGGTATTTTAACCAAGTTTAATCGCTAGGTCTGTCAAGGAGCAGTTCTTAGCTCTATATCATTTACATTTGGACTCGGTGTTAACTGCGATTCATTTCACAAGTTCGACACTTGGCATATCAGGCACGTCAATAATATCACCTAGCAATTCAAAAGTTAGTTAATAAATGTCCATTTAAAAGGCTTCTCTAATATGTCCTTCAGACATTTGTGGGTTTTTTTTGTTTTTTTCCCTTTTCACGTTGATTGTTTAGATTCACAGGTGTTATGTTGTTGTTGAGCACACAAAGGTTGACGTAACAGTTAGATTGTCTTAATTAATATACCTAATATTAAAATATGAAGTCTTTGAGTTGAATAAACAATTTCACACATAAATGATAACACATTGTTTTTATTATTTGGTAATGAATTGTATGACATATTTTCAATGTTTACGGCATGCATTCAAAGTTGTTTACGAGAGCAGAGATTCCGAATATAGCAAAACAATAGGTGGTAGCTTTATTTCGACAACACCAACGCTGGATGCAGGATAAATATATACAGTTTTTGTAATTGAAAGCCCAACAATTCTTTCGAGACGCTATAACCACGTGTAATTTGTTTTGGATAATTGCTTTACTAAAGGAAACAATTTTCTATACATACTGTCCTTGCATGAACATGATTTGATTTAAATTCATCAGCATGTCATAAATAAAGGCTAATTTTATTAGAGTTTCACTGCTTAGTAATTCATATCAGACATATAATACAAAAGGCTAGTCGGAAGCTTTTAAACTACATTTCAAAATTGTTTTTAAAAATTTGGAGGTATGTTTTTTCAAGATGCTGTGTATAACCTTGAATGATTCATAATTGTTAAAGGCACATTACATTTCCGAATCGACTGTTTATTTCTTAACTGGGAATTAAAACAAATTCGATAAGTTTGAGGAGTCACACAAGTAATTATATAATGAAGCTTAACGTACATCACATTCTGAACAATTTAATTAAATTAAACGTTAACTTTAATAACGCGGGTCGTCTTTTTTTTCCCGTCGTCGTCCTTAATACCGCGCGTTTGGTGACTATCAATGCGCCAGGCAAAAAAAACCAAAAAAAAAAACCAAAAAAAAACCAGCGAAATGAATCTCCACTGTTGTAATATATTTACACAGGAAATCTTGCATTTGTTTGGTGTGTAACGACACCTTAGACTATCTATATATATATATTGCCAAATATTAGTATTCTTTTCAAGAAATTTTCATATTTGTTTCGGAAAGGTAATGGGCCTTTAACTTCAAGTTGCCTTCGTAAATGATAGCTTCGTTTGTATGACAAGATGATACAGCGTTCAAATAGATATGAACTTAAAGATCTCAGCCAAATATTATCTTTTAAACAGAATGAATGGCGTTATATATAGTATCGAATATATGTTTCATCATTTTAATTGTATTATGGTCAAACGCCATGAATTATGAAATTTGACCGGTATGCGCGAGAAGTTCACCGGGAAACCTTATGTCGATTCAGAACACCAGTCATAGTTTTGATAGACGAAATATTCCTTGGTAATTCTGACGCCATTGATGTATAAGCTGGAGTCTATAAAAAGTATCTCGAAGTAATACACAATTATTTGTTTAGTAGAAGCAGCAGTCCTTTCTGTGGTTGCGATGAAACCTAGAATATATACAATAAAAAATAAGATTGAAAAATAAAAAATTTAAAAAAATGAAATGATAATAATAATAAAAGCAACAAACAAATAACAACATAAAACAAACAAACAACAACAAAAACCATTATAATAACACTTACTATTATTTGGAAGGCTGATCTTGATTATTTTTGCTCACGAAATCATTTGATCATTTGGAAGCTCAAAAACCACGAAAGAACGTACCCAAAATTTTTTGCAAACCAAAATATATGTATGCACCACTGAACTGTTGATGAGCCTCAGCAAAGAATAAACATGTTCATAATTTTCTTTTTTTCTTAATTACTTTTTTCGTTACATAACGTTCTCCGTGTGTTGTGGCTGTTGTATGACTGGTTGATGGATACTAAAGAATTAATAAAGGTGATTGCTTCTATTTTGCATACTGAATGTAGGTAACAATTTGTCATTTATTGCGCTAAACCGATAATTATCTGGTCAAATCTATGAGCAAACAAAACGCAGAATGTTTTCAATATTTATTATTTTCATTTAATCATATTTGGCTAGGAACTGAAAAAGTTTGCTTCCGTAATTGATAGGGTCGGCTGTTTACAACTACAAGATAATACGGTGTCAACATAGATGTAAAAAATCTCAAGAATATATAAATATATACAGCGATGAGTAAGCATAAACATAATGAAGGGAATTACTTATAGAGTTTAATGCATAATCATATTTCCAAGTGACTCGTATCAGATGCATGCATAATGCAGTTTTAATGATCTGCACTAAAGATAGTACGAAAAACGTTATAGATACCGAAAACCCTGTCATATTGTTAGCATACAGGAAATAATACTGACTCTAGTGTTGTCAAAATAATATACTCTAATTTGTTACATAATATAAGAAGAAACAACACTTGATTTGGAGGTTGCGTTGGAATAGATGGTTTGCATTTCTCAACGATGTAAGCGCCAAATTTTTAATGACCTAAGGAACACCTGACAGTAGATTAACACCTACTCAAATTATTGTTAGAGAGACTAATTAGAATATAGAAATAGACGAAATAAAAACATTAAATTGATGAAACTCTCTTTTTCATGACTGTCACATACATTTTTGTTAATGTCTTACCATATCCTCCAAGTTTTATTGTAAGTTGCTAATCGACTTTTCTCTATTGACTAACGCAATGCGAGCCTTCAGTTGAGCATACGATATGGAATAAAGGATTTTGTGTGTGTATCATAAAACCTACCTAGTGTTCAGAAGTTTGAGAATTAGAGTATGACGGGATAAATCGATCTATGGCCTTTTTAACCAGTATGGGAAATAGATACTATTAAAATGCTTGGTTTGTTAGGTTTCAGCAGTGAAACACACAAACTTTATTTTTTTTTAAATCTCAACTAATCACGATGGTTGATTTCGATATATTCTTTTTAGTACCGGTATACTTTTATTATGAAATAGAATGCACTGTACCTCTTGACCTCCATGTAGATCGCTAACTAGACATTCGCTAGACCTAATTTACACTTCAAATTCTATTCTGCATTTCACAACGTGCATTTTTATAAAATACACATTTTATTAACATTACAATTGAAAACCACCCTTATGAGTATTTTAAATGCTGAAAAGCAATACTTAAACTTTATTGACATGCAAGATTTGTCATAGACTGTGGCCAGTCCATATGCCTATTTCTGACTATCAATGGCCAACCTCGGATGAGTCGAATACCCGTGTTCACCGGACTATTGACCTGGCCCCCTTCGAGTTAAAGGGGTTTTACTGTATATAATTTGTAACATTAAAGGCCCACTACCTTTCCAAAACAGCTTTTAATTTTTAAAATGGGAATGTAAAACGAGATCGATAATTTTGTAACGTCGCAAAAGTTATTAACTTACCGTTAATACTACACGTATTATCACCTTCTGAACAATTTGATTAAAATAGATAAAATAATAATTTTCATAACGCGGGTCGTCTTATGTTTCCCGCCGTCGTCCTAATTACCGCGCGGTAGTTGACTATCACTGCGTCAGACGGCAAAGCAGCGAAATGACTTTCCACTGTTATCTTATATTATGCAGGAAATCTTGCATATGTTTGGTGTTGTAACCTCATCTTAGGCCATCGATATATATTTTCTGATGTTATTAATGTTTTTAAGAAACCTTTTTATTTTGCTCCGGAAAGGTAGTAGGCCTTTAATAAGTTACGTCTGAAATAGCGGGTAAATGTATGAGCATATTAACAGCTTTTTCAGACGTAACATCATTTCATTATGTGCACTAGTTACATCCCTAATGAAGTCTACGGTGTATTCCATTTTAATACACCGGTGTGACAACGGTCGTATCATTGTTCTATGGATAGAATGCATGGCAGCGCCCTTTGAAATACACATATTGTTAACTGCAGATTCGAAATATCAAGGATTAACATGTTCGTTAGTAATTTGCCTATTAGAGCGGACACTAGGTTTTGTATTTCATGCTTTTTGTCCAATTTTGTCACTAGATCGAAGCTTATATTTGTTGCATTATTTGTTTAATTTTGTGAAACAAAAAACCAAGCACGTTTTTACTTTTTTATCTGTTTGGAGAGCAAAATATTCAAGAACATCATTCATCTGGTCTAAAACATTTCATAATGGAATGAATTGTAAATATGACTTCGCTAGATGTTGTTGACAAATATGACATACCTCAATAGCTTCTCAATGCCATAAATTTTGGTTCATTTTGTTGACATGTAAAAACCGCGTTTTTATAGGTCGGCTGGACCGAGCCGCATCCAATCAGAATTAATGTTAGATCGGCAAGGATTTCAGGGAGAGTATCGTACTCTATACCCTTGCCTAGCGAAGTTGTCGAAGACATATAAAGTCAAAATGAGGTTCAGTCCTTATATTAACATCCCTGGTTTGGTTTTAGACAGGAGGAATCTAGTAACTACGATCGCCGTGATTGCCAGGACTGCGTGTTTACATAGCCAAAGGTGTAAATCCAAATTGCATACAAAATATCACAAAATGCAGGGCTGTGCATGAATTAGTGCTTCAAAGACAGCGCGAAAAACGCTAAAATAAAACTACCTTTAAAATAAGACCATTTACAGTAATATGATGAGCAATAAACATAATCCTGTGAATAATTGACGGCAATGTACATGTATTTATTATCTTTCTGATTACTTTTTTTTAAATTTCGAGTACAACTGTCACAATAATATCATTATCATATTTGAAATTGTTCTGTTGTTTGCCTCAATAATGTATTTGCCTAATAATTTTAGTGTTTAAACTTAACTGTATTTAGTGTCCAGCTGTTTTGAAAAAAAATTGTTTTAATACATAATATATGTGAAATCTCATGAATTATGTACAACATCTTATTTTTATAACGAGCCAAATTGTTAATAAATTTTCTATTTATATCTAAAAATATTTTTTTTTTAAATGATAAAAATGTTCACCATTTCTACATAATATGTTTCTTCTTTCAACATTTATTTTAACTGTTTAGAATGCAAGATTACTAGTGCATGTATGTGGCACTACTTTCTACGACGTTTTGGAAGATATTATTAAAAAAAGCATGCATATCAATTCTTTGTCTTCAAATCTGCAAATGTTTTATAGCATATTCAATATGCATGTCACCTAACACACCTTGTTGGCACTGCCAGTTGTATTTAAATGAAATAGATAAATAGAACTCCAACGCACACATCATATGACAAACGCTTCTGTTAAACTATTTAATGAAGGAGAAAATAATTAATTGAACACATGAATCATTCAATTATTCATATTATTAATTATGCATCCTCCATCTTGAAACATAAATAACAAAAATTAGATAAGTTTGAAATCACCACCGGATGGCGACATAAAATGTCTAGATGAAATATATCATAGACAAACAAATAAAATGTCATACTGATTAAGACATAGCATCAAACGTGTCAAACAAATACGTGTCAAACAAATGATACTCTTTGTAAGATAACGAAAATCATGAGTCGCGTTTACCAAAACTCTACCACAAAACCAACATGTTAAAAACATCTAGGTTTCCCCTCATGCTGTTATCAATATTATTAATTATATACATGTACTCAAAATATCAAAGTTTTTGTTCTTGTCTTGGGAATGAAACCATAAGTGCTACTAGGAAATTACACCCTACAATTAAATAGAAAAATTATACAATTTATTTGGTTGGTTGATAAGACTTAAGCAATAGGAAAAACACACATTTTGAAATAACATCAACAAAATGACATGGTTCACTATGATTTGTTTTATTGTACTCGTATCTTTTTTATGATATACAAAACAAACGAAGGAATGTCTCTGTTACATAAATAATTTGTTACATCTATAAGAACAAATCTTATTCAGCTGCAAAGTCAAAACATTCTAAAAATATAACAAACTGCTTCATTAACCCGCTATTTCAGATTAACATCATTTCATTGCATGTACTCACTAATTAAATACATGATGCATTCGAGTATATTGCCCGAAACTGAAGCTAAAATCTGTTAATGACAAGTTTAATGAAGACAAATATAGTTCAATGAATATTATGCATTACGATTCGTGTGGTATTTCATAAAATTCGTGTAAAAATTTAAAGGTTTTTTTCCGATTTCATGAAAATTGGGATATTCACTTTACATAATGCAAGGGCAGTATTTTTATCATCATTTGACTGCTTATACGTTTGTATGCGTGGAACGTGTTTAAACTCCAAAAATGAGTATTTGTGTTGTCAACTGCGTCCATGCTAACGTGTATGCAGTTGAAATGAGGATCAATCCTTGTATTATATTGACATCCTTGTTTTGGCTTTAAAACGATTGTCAGGACTACGTATACGCTAATGTATACGGAATCCTTTCAACATGTTTATAAGTGCATGATAACAAGTGAAAGGTACTAGTTTCTACGACGTTTTGGAAGAGAATGATTTAAAACGCATTCATATTAATACATTTGTCCTCTAATCTGCCTGTATTTGCACTTTTTATAACATATTTAATATGCATGTGATTTATAAACACACTTGTTGACACCTGTATGAATATTCCAATGAAACTTCATTGCAAATTTGCTATCCCTTGGCAAACCCTTCCGTTAAAATATTAAATAATGGAAAAAATATTTACAAGTTGGAACAAATGAATTATACAATTAATCATATTATCAATTATATATGTATACTCAATATACCAACCGTTCTTGTCTTGGAAACTCCAGGAGAGCTACTGATAAAAGGAAACTATATCATACAGTTACATATGTATGAATGTTTCTATATAAAAATGATACAACTTGTTTGGTTGGTTGATAAGACTTAAGCAGAAGAGAACATACATACATCTTCAAAACAAAATTAACCAATCATATATGGTTGTTTTTTGTTTTATTTCACTCGCATCTTTTCGTGATATACAAATAAAACAAAGAATTGTCATAATTTGTTACATCAATAAGAGCAAATCGTGCTAAGCTGTAAAGTCATAAAGTCAAAAATTCAAAAAATAAAATACATAACCAACTGTTACATGAATCCATTATTTCAGACTAACAAGGTTTCATTGCTTGACGTCACTAATGAAGTCTGTGATGCATTCCATTCACCGAGGAACAAGTATATTGCTCGGGCTAAAATCTGTAAATGAAAAGTTTAATGAAGACTAATATAGTACACCGAATGTAATGCATTAGGATTCGCGTGGTATTTCATAAGATTCGTTTAAAAGTTTCAAAGTTTTTCTTCGATTTCATAAAAATTGGGATATCCACTATACATGATACAAAAGTAGAATTTTTATTATCATGCCGACTACTTTAGTATGAACGCAACTGGCAACGGACATATTCCATAGAACGCGTTAAAACTCAAAACACAAATTAAACTGAGTTCATACTACCGTACATGCAAAATAAAAGTGAGGATCAGTCCTTATATTTCCATCCCTGTTTTGGTTTTAGACATGTGGAATCTAGTAACTACATTCGCCGTGATTGCCAGGACTGCGTGTTTACATAGCCAACGGTGTAAATGCAAATTGTATACAAAATATCACAAAATTCGGGGCTGTACATGAATAAGTGCTTTAAAGACAGCGCGAAAAACCGCTAAAATAAAATTACCGCTAAAGTAAAACTACCGCTAAAATAATACTACCGCTAAAATAAAACTACCGCTAAAGTAAAACTACCGCTAAAGTAAAACTACCGCTAAAATAAAACTACCGCTAAAGTAAAACTACCGCTTAAATAAAACTACCGCTAAAGTAAAACTACCGCTAAAATAAAACTACCGATAAATTAAGAACGTTAACAGTAATATGCTGAGCAATAAACATTTATGCCATGAATAATTGACAACATATTATTTTTCTGGTCACTTATTTATACTTACATTATATCCTAGTCAATCATACAACGGTATTCTTAATTTCTGAAAGTTTTTGAAATCTTCATTAAATTAGATAATGTAACTGTATACATTACATTACACCATTATCATAAAATGAAAAATACACCATCAAAATACTTTACGTTCAATGAAAATTTAGAGAACAACTTTCAAAAAAAAATATTAACAGATTAGATATTCGTGTATTGTTTGTCTCAATAATGAACTTACCTAATAAATTTAAATTTCTTGTTATTTGTAGCTCAGTATCATTCAGAACTGATGTTTTTCCAGCTGGTGCCTGGCTCGTTTAAAAATATGTTTAAACACAATTCATAATATATGTGAAATCCTGTTTTACCCAAATTGTTTATGTATTATCTAAATACAAATGTATACTTTTAGCAATAATAAAAATGTTTACAGTTTCTTCAAAATATATATTTATCCTATAGATTTCTATAACTGACTGTCTCAATTACAAGATTACTAATATGTTGCATGTAGTTTCTACGGCGTTTTGAAAGAGATAAATTTAAAAGCATGAATATAAATGCTTTATTTTCAAATCTGCATCTATTTGCACATGCTTTATAGCATATGTATTATGCATGTGATTTATGAACCCATCTTGTTGGCATTGTAATTCCATTGCACATTCATTATCATGTGGCAAACGCTTTCGTTAAAATATTAAATGAAGGAGAAAATAAATACAAATTGGCTTATTAATTGAACGCATGAATTATGTAATTTTTCATACTATTAATTATATACTTAAAATACCAGAGTCTCGTTTTGTTCTCGTCTTGGGAACAAAACCAGGAATGCGTTTCTTAAAAGGAAGCTACACCCTACAGTAACATAGGTATGCATATTCCTATATGGAAATGATTTAAATCTAAGTTATATGATTCATACTTACGGGGTGGTCCGATTCCGATTTCCTTATTATCTTTAAGAACCGAATTGCTTTATATTACTCGATTTTTTTTCACGGTTTACATTCAGGTTCCATTATTCACAGTCTGAGGATGATCCCCGTGGAAATTCCAATTTCTTTATTCTCTTTAAAGACTGAATTGCTAAAAATCACTCGAATTTGCTCCACATATGGATCTTTTCTAAACACCACAGAAGCGATATCATTTATTCGGATGCTTTTCAATGTCGACGTGATCTCTCAAAGTAACATAATTAATACAGTACGGAGCAGTTTTTATTAGTTAATTAAGAATATTTTTGAACCAATCAGACCTTTGCGGTCAGAGCTCCGGATGAAACTTTAGAGGTGAATGATTGGTCAGTAGCAAAAGTTACAAAATCGATATACTAAAATACTTTAGTCATTTTACCATTAAAAAATTATAACATCAATAATACATAAAATCAACATCATGTAAAATTTAATCTACTAATGTTTAAAATGGATAATTAATTTTAATTGTACATGTAAATGAAGCTTTTGAAGACGGTAAAATATATTGACCAATGAAGTACGTGCAAGATTTAATCTCATGCATGCATAACAGTAAATAACTAGGTTTATATGAGCTTTCTAACAACAAATAGCATATGGCGTAACTGCAAAACAACAGTTTCAACCATTGAATAGTTACAGTAAAATAAGTTTAAATCGAAATTTGTAATTGTCAATTCTTACCTATTACAAAATAAAAATATTCCTAAAATTTAATATTCCGAACTAATGGTCGCCACGGTAACTATATTTTTTCCGTTTCGATCGCTACACCTGATCCGTGTATAAAGGATATTTTGTAGATTGATGCAGAGACTAGGTAAAAGTTAAAACACACCGGGTACTGGCCTCATTAACACTGGTATCTTTGTCCAATATTTTCATATAAAAATCAACATCTGTTAAAAATATACATCTTTGTTCAATTATCACAAATTCATAAGCGTGAGTAGAAATTAATTATGGATGGATTCGGGTCAAATCGTCTCGTGTGTGGGGCAGTTGCCAAGTACTGACAGCTAGTTGGTGATTTTTCTCTGGGTTATTAGGCTTTCCTCCACCAACAAACCTGGCACGTCCTTACATGATCCTGAAACCTTATACTAGTCTAATAAAACCCAAATCCAAAACCCAAGTCTTGGTCCTTACAAGTTTAGCTAGGTGATATTAAACTAACATGTTTCTTTTTTTAAAATTTTGATTCCTATTAATTCCTAGTGGTCTTAGTGTCATCAACAGGTTTCGATTTTAGATTGATCTGAGCCCAAACGAGCTCTCCACCGCTATATCGTTGTTAAACGTTGCAATAACTTATAATTTTGCGTGGAAAACGCTTCGTCTCTTGAATCTCCACTTGAATGGGGAATTGACATTCTTTCTTTTAAATTTGCGAACATTACCTTGACTGTAAAATATATGTATCGACCGGGTTGAATAAATAAACTCTCAAAAAGAACATGATGGAATGTATACAGTATATAGCAACATATTTAGACTTTGTGTAATCATCACCGGGGACGCCTTTGATTAACGTTAGGCTAAATTTAGAATTTTGAGCGATAAAAATCTGCTGTCAATCATCGTCGGAGGCCCACGGTTGACTGCACTGTGTTCTGTAACTTTTGTCACACGGTTACACTTCACTTATCACTATAGCGTTTTGTTTCGTTTCTTAAGTTTAACATCCTATTAACAGCCATGGCCATTAAGGATGGCGTCTCATGTGTACAGATATTGCGGTGTATGGATGTTTGTATGTTTTTGGAGGAGCATCCCGTTGCGTAGCGCTGTGCAATCAACCTTGGTTTTCAGACGATGATTATCAATATACATGTCTATTATTTAACTACAATAATGTAAAAATTAAAAATTAAAAAAAGCTCTGCTGGTTGACAACATCAGTTATCTTCTAAGTAGCCTTTAAAATCTAACCGAGTGCCCGGAAGTGTCTTGTTTCTATACACAGTGTTGAACCGTTGTCGTTGGTCTTTTGAGAACAGCGTCTTCCAGTCTCCAACTGTTCCTGAAACGAATGCAAGCATGAACTGAAACCTGTATAAGTTGGGAACTCATTCACCCCTGAAATTTGATAATGAACTGGTCTATACTTTGATTAAGAGGAACCTGAACAGGTCTTGAAGGGGTGAATGAGTTAAATGAAACGTTATGTGTATGTAGGCAGGATATTGTTCTGAGTACATACATGTCCTGGACCATGCATTAGAGAGTGGAACAGGTGAACTGGTAAACCCTTGATTGCTAGATACCCGACAGAGAGTGAAATAGGTGAATTAATAGATACCCGATAGCGTAATGACGTAGAGACAGATTATAGGCTAGCTACAAACTTAACTCACCTTTTTCATTTTGTAACTGTAAAACGAGTTAGATATTTTTTGTAAAGTTCAAAACCTTATTACCTTACTGTTGATGTTACACTTTTCATAACTTCATGAACAATTAAGTTTAAATCTAATGTTAATTTTCATACCGCGTGTCGTCTCATGTTTCCCGATTTCGTCCTGGTTACCGTGTAGTAGTTGACAAGGCGACAAAACAGCGAAATGAATCATCAATTTTAACATTTTTGTAAAGGAAATGTTACATCATGGATTAAAATGTTCATTATAACTGCTATTGATAAGCTTTTATTTTTGTTATCTCTATCAACTTTATTCATTTTATATCGATTGCGAAACAAGTTATATAACTTAAATCACATTCAATGGCTCCGATATAAGCTCGCGAGAGGTCTTAATAGAGGAGGAAACCGGAGTGCTCGGAGAAAACCCACGTTATCGGGTAGGTGACACCTGAGCTTTTCTCAGCCGTGTCGGAGATCGAACCACGGCCCGTAAGTGAAAGACGAGTGGCTAAATATAACACCGCCCGACCACACTGATTTTTGTTTCGAAATCTTTGGCTTTTACGTAGCGCGTTTTATAAAAAATAAAGAATCATAATTATATTGTTTCAATGAATTCTTATATTGAAATAAACATTTGCATCGACAGCACACTGCATATCTTTGAAGAAAAAAATCTATGTACATATAGGGCAAATTCAAGTATTCCCTATGTACACAACGTCATTATTTTTACATGTCACATATGATAAACTTGAAATTTTTGTATTGGAATTATATTTTTCTCTTTGTTTTCATACTAAATCTGGCTAATGCATGGTCACGTGAGGTTCGACATGTAGCTATAATAGCATATCGCATATTCTATTTTCAGAAACATCGAGTCAATTTAATTTCTTCTGTGACATAATAAGCAAAAAGTTGAGTTCTTCAGGGTGACGTCCTATAGTCATAGTTTTTATTGTAGTCAACATATAGATCGAGTAAATTGTTTTGATATTTGACAAAGGAACTACTTCATAAAAAAATCAAAGACCTTTGATTCGGCCCATATATTGTTATATCGCCTTTGATAGAATCTAAAATAACGCCCTCGGTATTTATTCTAGATTCTACCAAGGCGGTATAACACCATATTGACCTCAAGAAAGGTCCATAATCCAAAAATATGACATTGATATATGCATACTTCTAGTTGTCTAGAAGATTATAGAAGATTATTTACCTTTCCGGATAATTGTGCTGTGTCCACCCCGGTTTTTATTGATGTCTTCGGGTGTGGAGTTTTCTAAGTCTTTAACAGCATCCTTAATTCTCTTCATCATGTTAGATTTGGTTTGTGTCTTGGCCAACCTCATGTTGTTGAATTCACAAGCATGTGTTATTTCGGCTATCAGTTTTTCGGTATATGGAACACCTAGATACTCGGCGATTCTTCGAACTTGTCGTTTCAAATTCTGTAAAAGAAACATTAGTATGGTTTATAACCTTTGTATGGATTTCCATTCCATGTTGATATTATTATTATCATTATATTCCATGAATTGTGCAAACACAATTTTTCTCAGGAACAGCACGATCTGCGACGTGCAAAATCTGGTAAAAGATAATTGAAATCTACTAACATTTGCGATGTCCATATTTAACGTTCAATGTCAAGGCTACAAATTAAAGCAAAGCCGTTAAAAGACGAATATCAAACGGTCTGTGTTCAGTAATGATAAGGTTTAGTCGTTAATGCTTGAGGAGCATACAGCGTTTAAAACAAATATGCAAACAAATATACGGTTTTATTTTCATACAATCAATTCAAAAACCGTTTTATTATTTTTGAATGAGTAAAACTAATTAGGTACAAAAGTGACAAAACACATTTTTTATCTTTGTATAAAAAAATCTTGATAAAATTTTTTTCTGTGGTTTAGCATTAAGTCTCCGCAAAAATTCATTATCGATATGAAACGTCAATACATACGCTTATCTTAGAGTAATAGTTTTTATTCTACTGCTTATTAAATGTAAAATCATGACACGTCATAAAGCATCTCTTTAAAGCCAAAATAGACTAGGTGTACTAAATTCTTGGCATCAGATAAAAATAATGCGTTTGTATGTAATTTCAAGGTAAAATATTAAATGGCGGATCGTTAATTATTACCATGCGTACTGATTTAAGTGGGCGAGCATGTGTCGAATTACAGAGTAAGTTGTGAAACCCGGTTCTTGCTTAATCTGGATACCTGTCTTATCAGACGTAACTGTACGGCAGGTTCCTTCTTAATACAAAGAATTTGAAACCTGTATAATCTGAAGGCTTAGATATACCGACAAATATGTTGGTCGAGGTGACATCCATTTTATACAAGTAGCATTGTGAATAATCCGAATACTGGATGGTTATCCATTCCAGCGCTGTGTATACCTTTATATTTACATTTTTCCACAGCGACTCCCGTTACTCTAATGATAATCGTGATCTGCATTACGAGCCAATAAATGCAGTCTAGATTTGGTGTAGTAATATCTACATAAAAGGATGTGAGTCTGGTTTACTAATACCATGTTAGTCCGCGCGGGAAAAATGACATTGAATGAACCAGTTTGGTTATGAAAAAAAACTTTAAAATATCTGGATAATTGAAAGTAAACTGAATAGCTGTTGAAAAACATTGAAATTTTGTTATCTTTTCAATCTTTTATAGGGACTATTTTTATCACGTTGAACTTGGCTGTTGAGGATAAATGGCTGAAGCGGAAAATTCAAATGTTCACTTGCATTTAAATTATGATTTACTTTGAATTAGAAAATCAAATGTAAATATAAAAATTAAAGGATTGTTTAATTGCATTTATTGGAGATATAAATATGTCAATAAATGTAATCTAAAAATCCTTTAATTGTTAAGAACACATCTGCAAAGCGCTGTTTGCTAATTTAACAGGAAGATCTATATATATTTCATTGTACTGGTCTTTTGTATATTAGTTTCAATATCGTTCTTTGTTTTCAATTATTTTGTTTTAGATACAGTCAAATCTAGAAGACGTTAAAGGTGGTAAAAAATCGTATTTAATCGTGTATTGGAGATACCAGTAACTTTCTTATATAAGGCTTAAGTCGGATTGTCAAAGTTTTTTCCCCTTTTGATAATAAAGATATTGCATGTTGAATTATAAATCAAAATAAATTGCACAGTTAGAAGTTCTTTAAAAACATTCCAGTGTATGAAACATCTTAACACAATGTCAAGAATATACAGTGTATATAATATCATTCGGTTTTACTACCTGAAATGCATAGTTACTATGAAATTGGATTAATGTGTGGGTGGAAATTTCTTTTTTAAATCATTGCGAATAAATCGATGACATGCGAACAATAATAAAACTATAATTTATAATATATGTTATTTTAGTTGTACAACGCAAAAAACTTCCACGAACAGCTTGAAAGATAACATAGCGGAAAAATTATCTAAATCTTAATATAAAATATATATAAAATATATAAAATGTATTGAAGTTTACAATAATTCATTACCCTGCTGGTATCTTCATATGTGACAGTAAGAGGTGGTGTTTCCGTATCCTCATCCAACACTCTCTCCCACTGTTCTCGCCAGTCAAACCAACATCCGTATGGACCTTTAAAAGTTATATAATAATCGGTCACTACCCTTTCACCTTGCGTAGGCAGGCAATATGATGATTCACTGCAGATGTGATAGTGGTAATTGTATATACGTAAGGCTCCAAAATGTCTTGACACAAAAGATAGTAGACAGTATGAAAAAGTGACAGTTTTAAAGTTATATGTGCTCTAATTTTATGCTTATGAATCAAGAAAAGCGTATAATAATTTATTTAGCACCAAACAATCCGAACATTTTGAGGAGTACAATACTTACGATGCATATGTTTCACTTCATTGTAGACATAAATATACGATTTTTTGCTAGTACTGCCATAAATCGTTACATTTACACCTACAGTTATGTGAAATTAGTACACACAGTCAGACCATGAAGCAAAGTTGTGGTCTGCATTTTTCATGAAACATTTTTAGTGGGTTTTTTTGTAAGTGTAAAGTGACTTCTGCAGATATATTTCCATCTAAATATGCATAAGGCATAAAAATAAGAATTTTACAGTACAAAATTTTCTGTGTTTATAATGCACCACACAATAACAAAAAAAGTAAGCAAGATGAATCAGCGCTTTACAATTATTGTTATTTCAAATACATACAGAAACGTAATTAGAAATTAGTGTCATCATATTTTTGCGGAAATTTTTTCTTTATCGTTGAGGAATGCGCTAATGTACCAATACTTCTAAAATATATACGTTGTAATATCCAGAGTAGGAAATCCATAACGATCTGTATATTGCTTACCGTTCCCTTCCAACAACACGTTAAAGTATTCATCCCATTCCACCTGGAAAGACACTTTGTTGAAAAAATGGAAAGCAGATGTCATTACATCCTTCGGGTTACGGAAACATCCGATCACTTTTCCCTTCCTGCCCACGTGATTTCGCGGCAAATACCGAAAAGGCATGTGAGAATAGAACACCCTGGGTGAAGGCTCCTGTTCTATAGTTCGAATGTCCAAAAGTTCGATGGGAAAGTCAATATTGTCGTTCTGTATGTATTCCGCTTTGCCTTTCATCAACATGGAAACTATTTCTCGTAACCAATGAGTACCTAAATACAGAAAAAATACATATCAATAGGTAATAACTAAGGGCGTAGCCCCGATGTCATTATTTCATATTCTACCAGGGAGATACAGCACTATATTGGTCAAATCCAATATCTTTAATTTTCTATTTGATATGAAGGTACATATTCTACCAGGGAGATATAGCATCATATTGGTCAAATCAAATATCTTTAATTTTCTATTTGATATGAAGTTAATTAAAAAAAAGCAACATAACTTTAAGGAAAAGAAAAGGCCTTATGAAATCACCCTGAGGAAGACGACATTTGGGCAATGTGACGTCACAATGACAATATAAATATTGACTTTATGTTTCTAAAATGCAAGCACACGTTATAAAGATTTTCTGAAAAGCTCTGGCACATATACAGACCAAAGATCCATAAAAAGACTTCAAGAGCTCGACAGCTGCTGATAATCATTATATATTTGGAATAGCCTGCATCATTTGCATATTGCCAAGTTATCTACACTTGTGGTATATTTTTGAACGTAACGCCACATTTCTCCGAGCAATTCACATGACTTACGCTCATTAAATTTACGGAAACACCCGATCACTTTTCCGTTCCTGCCTAGGTGATCTCGCGGCAAATACCGAAAAAACATGTGAGAATAGAACACCTTGGAACGTCACAATCTATACAACTCGCTAAGGTAGCTCTGATATTTCTGTAATATGCTAAGACGGAATATACATATGAGCGGTCATCACTGGTTTTTTTTCGTTTGTTTTATTATCCATACAATTTAAAAGGACTGAAAAGTGGATACCCTGCTGTCTCTTCTCTCTTTTCATGAAAATTTAAAGATAGTGCACCAGTGGGGTGTTCATAACAATTTCAGCGTCCTTTCCATTAATGCATTTAATTTATGTAACTATTATATGATAAATATAACATCCATGGATATTTTAATGTACACTCATAACCTGTCCTTGAGTATGTGTCACTGCATAAATAACACCATTACTTAAGCTTAATTTGCATACACATGGCAATCGTCTGGGTCATACAGATAGATTGTTATAATGCAGAACTTTTTTATAATTAATTTTGTTCAGTTTACGTAAGCGAGGCAATCTTGCGGGTCATAAAGAAGTGTGATACAAAACGACCGACATGATATGTCATTCTTAGCATTATAATTTTTTGTTCACATAAAATTGCATTAAAAAGGACATCGCATTAATAAATATGAGCACTTCGTGCACTTTCAAACCTTTATATTACCATTCTGAATATTCACTGTTTTGCTTCATATTGCTTATGTAATATAATCAAAGTACTTAAAGTACTGCAAATACAACGCAACAGAAACGAAATCAAATAAATTTGATGAATTCAGTTCTTCCACAAATAAAAATATAATTCAAATTGATTTTTAGTTTTAAGTTCTGTTGATTATATGACATTTGGTACACCCAGAAACATATATGCATAGTGATTAGAAACTCCTTCCTTGTCTATGTATATATGTTTCTGGTATACCATTCTGGTTTTGTGAAAAAAGGATTACCCTAATGATGAATATCTGACTAATCCATTTTAAAAACATCAAGCTGTTTGGCAGATTTTCCCTTCCCTAGAAAACAGATGTCCTGGAAAATTAAGCTTAATAAAAGACTTTGTGTATCTATCAGCAGTCTAATGTCTGGTGGCCTTGGCCGGGTGATTTATATCAAAAATATTCAACTGATCACAGAAAATATATATATAGTGTATACATATGTTTTGTTTGACATTCTTGATTAAAATTACTACATAAAATAAAAAAATTAAAACTAAAGACAATATTTAAGTTTTATATTCATTACAAATGAGTTTTTGTCCTTCAATCTTGCATGACTCTTGTGTTGCACACTTATGAAGGTAAAACCATGCACACAAGAGGACAGCCTTATCAACAATCATTTAAATTTTTTTATTTTAATGAACACAGAAATAAACTCTGATTACTTTACTTAATTAAAATTCTGAGGTCTATAAGCCTTAGATAGTAAGTCCAATTTGTATAATCATAGGGCAGGCTTTCCATGACTGCATATGTATAGTAATGCTGTAAAGGGAATGTGGCATTTTGATTGGTCCAAAGGAATACTATTCAATAAATAAGGAATTTATGAATGGAATTTTATGAATGAAATGGTTCAAGAGGTCACCACTAGATGTCAATGTAGGGCAAGTCCTACATATTAAACCAGTTAGAAATAATACCAACGCTAGTCGCGTTGTATTAAAAATGAGTCTGATAAAATACTGTTGCTTACAATTTGGAACTACAATAATTTATCTTAAATTTTCGTAAAGATCCAAAAGATGTTAGTAGTTGGAATCCACATAAAAATGAAAGTATTATCATATATTAAAATGAGCAAACCTTGAAATATAAGTAGATTTACATAAGGATATATATGAAAATGAGCATACTTTGAATATAAGTAGATTTACATAAGGTACGTGCAAATCGTATGTGCCGTAACTAGCCGAAAATTTTGACATTTTGATATTGGCTTCCGTTATCTATTGAAAACCACCAGGTATGATGAACCAAGCTGTGAAAATCATTCAAGTGGACACATATGATGCCCTATTAACATTAGTTAAACATCGAATTTATGCACTGTAAAATTTGTGTTTGCCTTAGGAAGGTTTAGAGGGACAGATTCCTGTAGAAATCACTTAACAATGACTAATAACACTGTAAAAACATAAAAAGAAACTGTAGACCACACCTTACAATAGCTTTATAGTATGACCGTATGTGCTCATTTCATTGTACTGTAAATGTAAATGTAATGATTTTGGCAGCACTTAAAAAAATCAGCTCTTATTTGTATTTGCAAAAGTAAAGTCTAAACATTGTAACCATTGCTATTGACAATAGTGTGTATTAAAATAAAATTTCGACACATGTAACGTAAAACACCTTGACTTACCACTTCTGGGATATGACATTATAAAAACATCGTCATGACGACATTCCATATCTTTTATTTTCTCCAGGTGATCAGCCACATTTCCCGGACAAATATTCGGAAATTTATTCCCTTCAAACACCTTATGGTCCAGTGACTTGTCTCCGATTCGTATGCTGAGCGTTTCCATCGTGGTCCTCCAAGTCTGGTCGATTTACTCCGGCGTGTATTTATATGGCAGCGGGCTACCATACACATACCTTCGGTAGATCCGTGTTCTGTGAACTTAAAAAAACTGTAGGAATATACCAGCTTCCTAACAACGCAATGTAAGATATATATAAGCATACGTATATTTCCTCCCAGCTGACTGTAAATAGCTCAGAAGCCAGACAAATACATGTACAGATCCTGAATATAAATTATTTTGTCGACATACTTCACTTGGTTCACATACATGAAGTATTTAGACATATTGTATCATCGTTTTTAAAAATCTCGACACGATAAAACTGACTAGGCTGTAAAACTTACTACAGGTTAACAGAAATACGTCACAGGCTGATTCGGTGTTCATGATCTTAAGAACGATGACCTCTTTTCTCTATTGTTAACAGTAAAGGAGTCCATATACGTCAATAGCAAGTTTAAAGATCATTCACCTTACACTATAGTTGTTTTTCAGTCAGGATTGGTCATTTACGAAATAATCAGTTTTATATCCAGTATACTTGCATTCATATCTTAATGATTCCAGTTTGATATTGAAGAACATGTGTTGCCTGCAGGTGAAAACTATATACTCCATACTCAATAACGCCTTTAAAGTATTGTTAACCGCGGCATATCGAATTCAGTTCACAGTTTCAGTATTGAAGATCCCGTTTCGATTTCATTTTATTGTTTCCAACAATACATTGTTATCAATACTGAAATATAACTGTGTGAAATAAGATGTTTTCATTGAATTTCGTCCCGTATATGTGTCAACCTCAACGTATTTTCTATACTTTCAAACTATTTAATTAATATTTTCTATACTTTTAAACTATGTTGTTGATATTTACACAGATGCACTATCAATAACCCTTTACATTGTCTGTATCTGTAGACCTTAGCAATATAAGATGCGTGTTATCTGCACGGATATTAGTTGGATGGTCAGGGGCGAGGTTATGGGGAGGGAAAGGACAGGGAAAAAAATGATGACACAGTGGAGGTTAAAGAAAAAGAATGTAGGTATTAAACCAAATCTGAAATGTTTGTTAGTTTTACCGACTTTGTATTTGCACATTTGAGGAAATAACATGCGCTTTACATGTACCAGCGAGTCGTGAATATTTGTAATGGCATTTATACAATGCAACTTTCTTATAATATTTGTAAGTAGATATTTCATAGGACATCTAAAACAGTTAAGAAGTACACCACAAATTTTATTGATATTAATGTTCAGTGAGAATTTACCTAAAACGGATATCACATGGATCAGCGTTTGGCCAGTATATGAAGGTTTTTCGGTATATACAGGTTTTATTTACTATATACAGGTTTTATTTACTATCAATCAAGAAGGAAAATGCAATACAAAAAGGTGTCGGAGTACACAAATATCGGGATAAGACAGGGACTAATAATACTGCATATTAAAGGCATCATTACCTACCCTCAAAAATGAAGTTATAGAAATCTTATGGAAGACATCAACGACATGAACGTCAAAATAATGCAGTCTTTATTCTAGAAAAAAAAAGTGTGAAGCTGTTGGTGTGAGAATGTGATCCCGGATCAACAGGTCTGGCTGACCACGGTCACGATAGATATCAGATTAGCCGCTGGTCAGGACTGTACTGGACACATGTGGCGAAACAAACAACCATGTATATATCACCTTGTTTCATACATATCAAAATGCAATGACTAAAACATAGGTGTATTACACTGTTTGATAAACCAATGACTAAATAATATAAGACTATTTCAAATGTGGATATGAAGGATAGGGATATTCTACCCGAGGGTCACAAAATGTTGTAAACCCCCAGGCTTGCCGAGGGTTTTTGTGAACCCGAGGATAGAATATCCCTATCCTTCATAACCACATATGAAGGAGTATTTTTCTTTCATACCTCGACATTTTATTGCAATTTTTCAACTACAATATCCCGCCATTTTGAAATATGTTCGAAGAAAACCGCGATTGCTGTATTTCTATCAATTTTCTGATAGACTCAATATCTCCAGTACAAGCAGACTCCCGTAACTTCTCCTCAAACTCAATCGAGGCGTCCATGCTTATTTTTTTTTCAACCGGAAGTGTGAGTATGCAGTAAGGCGAGACTAAACATGGAAAGACGTTAAAATTTGTTATCATTATCCGGAAACTTCTTAAATATGATCACAATAATTGATTTGTGGTATTTAGCCCAGAAAAAGAGGCACATAAAGCTGAATTGCAATGATTACGACAAAACAAAAATTTCTAATATAGTAAGGAGGATTTGATTTTCATTACTTCCTCTAGTTTCTAGTACTAGTTCACTAAACATTTAGATATGGTCCACAAAAATTAAAGGATGTAATCGAAGTAATGTAAGGCACCGAGATAACAAAAGTTGTCCACAATATTCCAATATTATACTGTAATCGTTATATTTCCATCGCTCGTTTTCAATTTTGCTTGTAACGAGCATTTTCATTGGCTTAAAAAATTTACTCTATCAGCCCATAAAGGATAAAATGGCGTCGCCATTTGTAACACCGTTACTGATTGGCTGAGATAATGGCGTAATGATTTCAAAGACAAAAGAGTTCCTAAATGACTTTTGAATATTGAAGAGACTACCTTTATTAAATTGAATTATAAGGATTAATTTGAATAAAATTTTTTATGGTTTGAAGATAACACGAAAATCTGAGTGTACTCTCTTCATAAACCGCTTTTTTTGTGTTATATCTCCATAACATACAAAATCTATTCAAGTTAATCCTTAAATAAGGCCACCATTACTAAAAAGCTTTAATCTTTGTTTTTATCTGTATTCAAAACTTTCCATTTGTTTGAATATTAATATATTTTTTTTCATATTTCTTCTACGGTCAAAGGTTAGGTCAAATTCATCACTCCCGTTTGCGTATGAATTGTAGTGCAATAAAATATCATCTCTTCAGCAGAAATTTCATTGCAAGTCCTGTATGTAATTGTGGTGAGGATATTGAAACCACTTTCCATTTTCTAATTGCTTGTCCAAATTTTACTATTTGTAGAAATCTTTATCTTGCTCATTTACTTCCTGTCGCATCTGTTGACATACTCCTTTTCGGAGATCCTTCGTTACCATGAGTGGAGAACGAAGCTATATTTGACAGTGTCCAAACATTTATATTAAAAACTAAACGATTTGACCCATAGGTTTCCATTATCTTTCACTATATGTCATTGGAGTCTCTCAGTCACTCTTCAGTTCTTCTTACTCTCATTGTCAAAATTTAACTATTTTAATAATTGTTATAAATTACCCATTTGCAGTACCTACATTACTTTTTTTTTAATTTTCAATTCTACCAATCAATGTTGTTGAACGCGGGAAGTCCTCTGTTAGCTGGATAATTAACGGTTCATTGTCAAACACATTATGTGATATCCTCCTCCCCTTATTTCTCCATTGCCGATCCCTTCTTGCACTTTTCCTTGAATCCTCTCTCTTCCCCAATACCTCTCCATTCTTTCTTTTCTTCCTTTAGATAAGTATGCTACTCGCTAGTTACATTCAAAAGGAGACAGATTTACAGAAGTGTAAATCACTTTTTTCTGAATCCCTATTATGTTGTATGTGTACCTCATGATTTTTTTTGTTTTCAAATAAAATAAATTTAAACTAATACATTATATTATATATAATATATTATATTTAAAGATTTTATAAAGACCTTTAATTTAGTTGTTTCAGAATATACAACTAGGTCCTCGTCATAAAAGGAAATAAAGTTAGGTCATCGAAATAATACATGTAAGTGTTCTCCAGCCATTTTCGATTAATCTGTTTTCAAAAATAACGAAAAGAGTAATGAGACAACAGTTCTCCTTGCATTAAGCCGACATTGTTTATGAAATAGTTATATAATCTGAGCATTTTATTTCCCATATTGGACCCACCCCTTAGATTTATTTAAAGCCTGATCCCATTGCCTCACAGATATTTCCGACCAACAAGGTTTGAGATTTATTCAGTAGTGGCCTATTTTTGTCACTGAGATTTTAAGGACATTGCCTCCTTTTTCTTTATTATAGGCCTGCCCTCGTGGCCCTATGGACGTCGATCATTAAATGAAAAATCTTATCCATTTCTTGAAATGATTTCATTTTCCTTCCAAATTACGTAAAATCCATTCAGTATTTTATAACTACACGTAGTAGCGATTTAAGGAATAGTACCATTCCAATCTAGCCAACTTTCTTGTTTTCACACCTTGTTTGATTAGGCTTGATCACACCTAAGTGACGATAAGGTAAGTTCCAGGTAAAAAGTTGTCACTTACAATGTACCTGAAGTTTTTCAGATTGTACATGGTATTAGTCCACTTAGTTGATGTTAAAGTCTCGCATTATAATTTCAGACAAGACCTCAAGGCAAATGTACCACATGTTAGGACCACAAAGTATGGCAAGAAATTGTTCCGTTTTGAGGCAGTCCAGGTGTGCAACAGTCTCCCGAATGATATCAAAAAGGCCGTATCCTTCACTGTCTTCGGAAGCTGCATTATTTGTACCAACTAAGATCATTGAACTTACTTGTTGCTTTTTGTGTTTTTCCTGCTGATTTTAATGTCTACATTACCTGTGTCACAAATGTCAGTCTTATTAATTATTTTTCTTAGATGTTGCATTGTTATTTAAGAGTATGCTATATTTGCATGTACGGGGTCAATTTGTATCTTTGGTCATATTGGCATATATGTACATTAGACTAATGTCTTTTTATCTGAAATTTATTGCATGCACGAGCTTTGTGTTTGCATGACCTTTAAATTAGTACTATTTTACACAGTGTGATGCATGCAACTTCCTGTAATATATCTCTGTGATGTCTCTCTTATGTTCGCTGTTACAACTTATAGCTATAAAAATAGCTCTACTGAGCTTAAGTTGCTTTGATGTAAAACACGAAAAAATTCTTGTATCTTACATACCTGTATATCCGATAAGTGTTGAATCTACAGTTTACACATATGCACACATACAGATGGCTTATCTTAATGAAAGAGGAGGCCATTATCTTTTGAATTCAAGATACTAATATTCTATATCATCACAAAGGGAACACATCACACCAACGTGGTTCCATACCCGATATACTTCTGGTACTTCAGAAGTATGATCTACGAACATACCTTGATTAGTACCAACGAGAGCTAATATTCCCAGGAAAAGCTGAGTGGAAACGGATTATAAAGAGAGCCATCAAACGCTTCAAAAACATTAAAACTTCGACTGTCAAATGCCAACGATTTCGACCGTTCAAGAGAGTCCACTCAACATACAAACCTGTTGCTCTGTGGGCTGCTAGCACAAGTCCAAAACATGTTAGATGTGCACACTTAATTCGGCAATGTGCTCTATGTAAAGGAAATTATTGGGATTCATTTCGTCACAGTTGTATGTCTTGTCCATTGATAACCGAGTTAAAGCATCGTTTCCTTAATGATATCATTATTGACCACGGCATCGATGTCTTTTAAAACATCTGTGGTTTGCAAGATGAAGACTTTCTATGTATCCTACTTGGCACAGATCTCCCTGTTCTATACAGTCTAGACGAAATTTGCCGGCTTCGTAAGTGAAATACTTCCGAAATACTTTATAAATCCAATATGAGTATTGCCAAATGCAGAGACTTTCCTATGTGAGCATCCTAAGCCTGCATAGGAAATAAAAAACACGCGTACGCGAATGAATGATAAACTTTGTAACAATAATTCTACTTTCACCTGTAAATGGGTTTTGTCTCTCCACCTTACTTTAATACTTGTTTTTTGTTTGTTTGATTATTTTAACGTCCTATTAACAGCTAGGGTCATGTAAGGACGGTCTCCCATGTGTGCAGTGTGTAGCGTGTGTGAAGTGCGAGGTGCGTGTTTTGGGAGACTGCGGTGTATGTTTGTGTTGTGTCTTCTTGTATAGTGGAACTGTTGCCCTTTTATAGTGCTATATCAATGAAGTATGCCGCCGAAGACACCAAGCAACACACCCCACCCGGTCACATTATACTGACAACGGGCGAACCAGTCGTCCCTATTCCGTTATGCTGAGCGACAAGCAGGAGCAGAAACTACCACTTTTATAGATTTTGATGTGTCTCGGCCAGGGTACAGAACCCAGAGCCTTCCTCACAGGGGCGAACGCTCAACTAATGGCCACAAGTGAGGCGGTGCCAAGGGAGGCATTCGGAAAGATAAAGTCAGAAAAAATAATATCTTAAATTTAGTCGCCTTTTACGATCATGCAATAGGGGCAGCAGGTACAGATTGACTTTAATGTAACTACTGCACAACTATCTCCACATTGGGGGAAATAAAGATTGATGATGACGATGATGATGACTGATAATATTGGCCTTGTTGATGGTGCATTTATAGTAAACTTTAAGAAGAGACACGGAGATGAGATAACACCAGTGCTATGCTGTACGATGAGGAACTTTGTCTACTGCGAAATATAGAATTGGATGGAGACGTCAAGACTTTGAGTGAGAAAATCCCAGTTTTCGACAGAGTAAAGTCAACTCTTTACAATTACAGAATGACGTCAATTCAAAAACTAACAGCTTCAGAACAGGACATAAATCTTCGAGGAGAATGGAAAGAAACATGTGCTAGGGAAAGGTTTCTTTTAACTGATGAAGTTATGACGAATGTAAAAAAACTCATTAGGTTTGCTACAGATGCAAATTTGGAACAGGTTAGTGAGTCTTCCATCATTTTAGGAGATGGAACATTTTATTCATGTCATGGTCTGTTCTACAACTGTATACAATACATGGACAGGTACAGAATATCATGCCTCAAACCACAATAGTACTTCCAAGTACGAATGTAGTGCATAATGAATTTTTAGGGATGATACAAATTTTTTTTTCTGTCTTAGCTATTGCAAATGTATTTATGTGTATACTATTTGCATGTAATTTTAGTTTAATGTACATTGTTTGTAATAGTGGGATATTTTTATTTAAGCCCATTTTTGGAGGTTTATTGTGCGATAAACACATTGTGTTATAAGACTTGAGTAGTGATTTTTGTCATTTTTCAGATTTTCCTATAACAGTTTAGGTTTGTGACATGCAGGTGAAAATATCTCGAAAACGAGTAGGTTTTGGGACACTTTTTAACTCGACTGAGGCTTCAGCATGAATAGCTAAATTTAATTTCAGTTGAATCATTTTTCTTTCCAAATTTTAAAAATATGTAATTTTCCTTTTTCTTTGATATAACATAAAGTGAAAGTAATTGTGGTTTGAGGTTATATACGGTCTACTACCGAACAAAACTGATCAGACTTACAACAATTTCTTTAGTGGTATCACCGAGTATTTACGGATAGAAACAAACAGCTAAAAGCACAGTTACCATTACCTGACTTTGCAGTTGCCACAAAGAATGTCTGAAGGAACGTGTTCACAACAGTTCATGTTTTAATTATACACTGTGTGTTTAGAGAAAACACAATCTTGTGGTCTTGCTGCTAGATATAGCCAGAACGATGATGTCAAGACATTTTAAATTTCGTAGAACATCTGTGATCCATTTGGTACCTGTGGATCAAGTTGACGATGTAATGGTTCAACGCACTGGAAGAGATAAGTGGGGACCATACTGCCGAGATATGTAAAAGTGAAAAATAATTTATTGTAACTCAATATATTACTATTATTATGAAACAATGTAAACAAATAAATTTGCTAAATTGGTAAATTAGTACTTTAACAGATTACGAGATTCAAAGACTTAAAGAAACATTGGTAGAAAGTCATGACGAGGAAGCATAAAATCACTTTAAGAATGCTGGTCCAAAATCTACAAATTATATGAAGGGATGACATAGTAAGGTGATCATGTGTATAGCAATGCTCATCCAACAGCATATAAAGCATCATCAAACTTTTATTCAGGCTATCATTGAATTTAAGATAATTCAGCTAGAAGTAGGAAACTGACAACGAAGCAAGAAGGCCAAGTACCAGCGGAAAGATTCTAGACTGCAGATGCCGAAGGACAGGTTCAGGAATGGTGAACTGGATGTGTATGCCAATGTTGATGCAGCTTCACATTTATTTCATCTTAAAGATTTCAAACATGGTTCTCATTAACTGTGTTACTAATACAGAAACTTTGGTTTAGTAACATTTTTATTGATGTGGTATGAAAATAGTACTATGCTGTTGCTATTTAATATTTTAAGGTTCATGTAATGGCTTTAAACAGTGATATTTTGCAAGCCTAAAACGCATTACTGTGCTGCAATTGAACAGAACTAATTTCATTAATTGTTGGTATATACCCTGGCTACCTGTCAGTCTTACTGTTGATATGTAATTTGTGGAGCTGCGTGTAAAATACAGTAAAATATGAGAAAAATGTATAGTTCTGGAGAAGACATAGAACTCGTGTGAATTGCATTGATGGAACCAAATAATCATGCCATCGTGTTCAGTTGTGAATATGTCAGGTACTCCAACAGTTTGTTTGGCAAAATCGGACCAGCAAATAGCGCAGGAGCCTAGTGTAGTAAATGCAAATGGCTGCTATAAATGGCGGATCGAAAATATCGCATATAAGAAGCCATCTCAATTGATACAAATGTTTTTTATAGACACCAAAAGGTACTCTGAACATAACAAGAAGACTCTTCACGAAAAAAAATAGTTCAAACAATCTGTTTGGGGCGAAAAATGCAAATTTCCGGAAAAGAGCCTCAAAGTCCACATTTTAACTATTTTTTTTTCGTAAATATTCTTCTTGTCATGTTCAGAGTACCTTATAGTGTATATAAGAGCACTTGTATCAATTAAAATGTCTTTTTATATGCTATATTTGTGATCCGCCATTTAAAGCAGCCATTTGCATTTACAACAATAGGCTCCTGCGCTATTCGCTGGTCCGATTTTGCCAAACAAACTGTTGGAGTACCTGGCATAGTCACTACTGAACACGATAGCATGTTTATTTGGTTCCATCAATGCAATTCACACGAGTTCTATGTCTTCTCCAGAAATATACATTTTTCTCTTATTTTACTGAAATTTACAAGCAGCTTCACAAATTACTTATCAACAGTAAGACTGACAGTTAGCCAGGGTATATACCAACAATTAATGAAATTAGTTCTGTTCAATTGCAGCACAGTAATGCGTTTTAGGCTTGCAAAATATCACTGGTTAAAGCCATTACATGAACCTTAATATGTATTATAAACCTCATTTCATTTTTGTGATAATATTTTGTATAAGAACTTTGAGAATAATGTTTGTCTTAATAAAATTGCTAAAAACTATATACATGTACATGTACTGTGATCATTTTGGTTTTAGATTAGAATAATAATTGTCTTATCAATTGCTACATATTCACAATTAAATTTCTTTTTTTACATATACATGTATTAGTAATATGTATTATAAACAATTTTACTTCTGAACAATTTGATTAAAATAAATGAAATTTTAATTTTTATATCGCGGGTCGTCTTATGTTTCCCGCCGTCGTCCTAAATACCGCGCGGTAGTTGCCTATTGCTGCGCCAGACGGCAAAACAGCGAAATGACTCTCCACTGTTATCATATATTACGCTGGGAATCTTGCATACTTTTGGTGTTGCAACATCATCTTAGACCATCGGTGTATGTTTTGTGATGTTATTAATGCTCTAAGAAACCTTTTCATTTTATTCCAGAAAGTTATTGGGCCTTTAATTATGGAATTATGCTATTTTCTGATGTCTACTGATTTGTAAATTACCCGTATTGTCAGTTTTGTGTTGTTTTAGTAAAATAAAAGTAGACCACCCTGGACAGCCTTCTACCCAATCGGATTCGAAGAAGTGGGCGAGGTGTTCCGATTGCCTTCTACCCTGCCTGTTTATCCCCTAAAATCTCAAAAGTTGGTAAGACTGGGAGACACCTTCAGACCCTGGGAAGTTTTAGCCAATTTAGTCAATATTTATCGATGGAAATGTTGACGGACTAATGGCGGACGGCACACAATAATGTAAAGCTCATAATCAGCGATGTTAATCAGCGTTCCGGACAAGGCCAAGGTGAGCTAACTATAAATAGATGATAGCGTCTATGAAAAGGTCATATCTACATGTAAGGTTCAGCAGGGTGTACGTGTGACTCTATATTTCTTGTAATAGTTCAATTCTATTTTCGGTTTCAATTTGTAATACATTTGTATCCATATTTCTTTTTTGCTTCTCTTTTATCTTGTTTGAAAAAATGATACACAAAGGTCTAGTGCCAGACTATAAGTGCGATGTTCATTAAGTAATCACATGTCTTATGCAATGCAGGTTAAATTCGAAACCGAAAGTAGAACTATCTCATTCTTGAAATACTTGTTATCGCGTATACCTTCTGTGTGTGACTCATGACGACCGTTATCATAAAGATAATGATGAACACATGGTTGTGAGTTTTGACCAATAAGTAATTGATACGTATTTAATCAAAGGTTATATATCAGAATTCACACAGATTAGAATACCGCATCCCTCCACTGTTGACTGGGTCCCAAGACATTTCGCTTGCGGAGTACAATTCATCCGTGATCATTTCAAACGTAAGCAGTTTTATAATTGTCAATTAAACAGCATTGGTCTGACGACAATTTATCGAAAATGAAATAGTGTTCAGTGTCTTTAAAATTGCTCCACCGCTGACGAATGGTACTTTTTCTCTATCAAAAACAGATGCAAACGATTTAGTATTTTCTTCAATTGCAAAAGTTGCTTACTTTGTACCATTACCACCATTGAAAAGTTTGAGTTTCCCATTTTACTTCGAGATAAAAATATCATAAATAATTAATTGCGTCCCGAAGAAAATCCGTGGCACTTTTTCCTATATGGAATGAAATACTGATTGCACATGTGCCAAAAACAAAATAAAGTATATTATTATTATTTTTTGTAGTAATTAGACATATATATTATGCAATTAAACCCCAATTGTTGCTCAAATGAGTATCGTTCTGTCGGCGGTGGAGTATTTGGTTCAGTGAGATAACACTATAAAAGAAATAAAAAGAAATGAAAACCGATATTGACAGGAACACAACGCAAACATACCGCAGTCTCCCAAAACACACATTATTTAGTACCCTCACACAATGTTATAGCATAGAAATTAATGAAGTCGACCAAAAGGTAAATATCGCGGCGGTCACACTTATAACGACAACTTACGACAACAAGTGACAAGAAGCGACAACAAACGATTGTCTTTATTTTTTGTGATTTAACCGTGTCGGTAGTTTTTATTTATTTGTCTTTTAATGTAAATGCAAAAATGAGTAGATAATTCCAGAAATCATTTTCTAATAATAGAAAAAAACTTAGGATATGAAATGGTAAAATAAGGGAATCTCAATCGGGCCTTTTGTTACAAATGTAAGTTGATAGGGTATAATACTGCCTTGCTAAAATCTATTAAATTTACTAGGGCGAGATTATAAGACTCATTTGTGGATATGAAGGATAGGGACATTTCACCTGAGGGTCACGGAATATTCTCAGGGTAGAATATCCCTATCCTTCATATATACATGTACCTCAACATTTTATTACAATTTTACAATTATGATACCCAAACATTTAAAAATAAGTCAGAAGAATACCGCGACTGTACTTCTCAATACATCAAAATTACGTGATAATTTAAGGCAAATCCCGTTGTTTACACATTAATTGTAAAAACTACATATTTTCTGAAAATAACTTAATAATCTTACCGAGAAAATAGTAATTTTGTTGACGCGGGACGTGCCGAGCTTGTATTGCATGTATAGCCATATGTAATACAGCCTCAGACTACCTGAGTGTATTGTAGTGACGTCACGAGGGTGTATTGCATGTGTAGCCATATGTAATACAGCCTCAGACGACACGCGTGTATTGCAGTGACGTCACGAGGGTGTATTTGATGCGTAGCCATGTAATCTAGCCTCAGACGACATGAGTGGAATGCAGTGACGTCACGAGGATGTATTGGATGGGTAGCCATGTAAAACAGCCTCAGACGCCACGAGTGTATTGCAGTGACGTCACGAGGGTGTATTGCATGTGTAGCCACTTGCAATACAGCCTCAGACGCCACGAGTGTATTGTATGGGATAAACAAGTATTACACCTGTAGGTATGAGAGAAAACATGACATACAGCAAAGGTTCACTATTGATGTTTATATTATATCATCTCTGTTTCGTAATATGGAGCAATGTGACCGAAACTTTGTTTGCTATACTCAAAGGAATAATAATGGAGATAATATTTGATGTTATTGCTGTTTATCAACGACTTCTCCAATATTCAAGATTGATCGATAACATCATGTGTTATTGAAAAAAAAAACACCAATAAAGTAAGAATGGCGAACAAATATTTGAACTAAACAGTAACTTATGAGGTACAAAATAGGCACAAACATTAACAAAAAAAAATAAAAAAAAACTACAGTACAAAGAACAAAAAAAAACTAGCCCATGGTCACAAAACAGCACAGATGTACTAAGACTGTCTTAAAACACTATACTACCACCTCCTCTCAGATCAAATAAAAGGATAACAAGTTTTGAAAATAAAATTGAAACAAAATCTGTTGCTTTTTGATAAACTTAGACACACACGCCGGCTAAAATGGTAATGCGATAGTGACGCCACCGATGAAAAAGAAAGGTCAATGTTCTTAGCGATTGGTCCGATGGTGTAAGCATACCATCTGATTGGCTGACAAATCATATACTTTGATTTTCTTTTTTAAGTGAAATTAATCAGAAAAAGCGCTTTTTACGTTTCTTTTTCTAGGATTCATCAAGACGATGTCGAAACACTACTTTATTCTGTTTTTGGTCATCTTCGCTGGAGTCTGTCCCAGTCAGGGTAAGTTTCAAAAATGTATTAGATGAAAGCAAAACATGAGTGGCACAACTGTTGAATATGTATCTTTTTATATACCGATTTTGTTGGCTGATTTCGGCCATGTCGGATTGACGACCCCGCCATGTCGTCTTACGTATTGTCGCACTATCGCATTGTTGCATGGTGGGGTCGACAGTGCGAAACCAGCCACCATAACTATTAATGACTGACAAGACCGTATAATTTTATTCAGTGAACTGTTGGTGCATGTCGGATGCAGTACTAATAGGAGGGGCCGCCGTGGTTGGTGCTGCAGCCGCCCCATTTGTGGTATCTGCCGGACTGGGTGCTGTTGGATTCACCGCCGGGGACGGCAGCGTTCTCTTGGTGCTAAAATGATGCTTGTATGGAGGAAAAATTGTAGCAGGCAGCGCTGTTTCGTTGATGCAGTCAGCAGGCGCTGCAGTTCGGAGTGGATCTTGGGAGTGATGAGGAGTTAAAAAAAGAAGACATTAGTTCGTCAGCATCAAAACATAACTATTTAGCTTATTATATTGTTTTGTTGTAATGTTAATATATAAGGGACCATGTATGGTTTGTACCATGTAAGACCCCAAAATCCACTAATCGTTTAGTGGTAAAATTGTTTTATTTAAGATTTTAAGTACAGGTACATTCCTAATACAATTGGTATGTTAGTTATCTTTGCAGTATATTAGTTGTTGTATATTAACTGTTCTAATTATCCATTACTATTGATATGAAAGTTTTTGGCAATTTTTCATCACGCTTCTCACCTAGTTATAATAAGTCGCATCTTTGAACGACTTTTTTTTTGAAAGATGGATAGTAAATTAAGTTTGTTCAAAATTTTAGGATTGTGCTGTATTCTTTCTAAAAGAAAAATAAAGGTAGGCAAAAAATGATCAAATTTTCGTTTATGTATTTGCATATTCCCAATGTTCACCATGGCAACTAGAGCTGCAATAATAGAAAATAAATAACCATTATAAATCAGACGGGAATACAATAAATATTTCGCAGATAATTACTTATGAGTAATAATTCGCAAATATTGGTTGATTTTGTACGAAATTATTGGAATAGCCGATGACAGATTATTTAAAATCGAAGTGAGATACGAAGAAAGAGGATTTGTTTCTTCATTTTTTACGGTGGCTGGGAACGCACATTAAAACAATAAAATTATTGCAAGGAACCGAAATGTTACTACGTTGGAACAAAACATTATTGCGTGGTAACGAAATAATATTGCGTTTGAACAAAATAGTATTGCGTGGTAGCGAAATAATATTGCGTTCGAACAAAATAGCATTGCATGGTAACGAAATATTATTGCGTTCGAGCGAACAACTATTAGGTGGGAACAAAATATTATTGCATTCGAACGAAATATTAATGATTGGGAACGAAACATTATCGAAGAGATGCATTCCCATGTTATTTCGTTCCCAGCCATGGTAATTTTTACATGGAGTACAAATATATATTTTCAAACGCATATCGTTCTATTTTAAGAATTGTTCCTGTTTTATAGATGTTTAAATTTTATTACAAAAATGACGAGTCTATTTGTTCTTTAAACACAATATAGATAATTTTTATGCAGATCTTCTTATACTAACATACGTCTCTACTTGACGTGTGATTATGTAATATCTGATAATTTTTTCGTAACGAGCATTTTTCACTGGCAGAATTAAATTTTCTTATATCCCACCTCGTCACCAAAAAAAAGGTTAAAACACGAAAGAACCTAGTCCTATTTTCATGTTTTTACATCCTTTAGGTTTCAGGTTATATTATCATATCATTGTGTTGTAAATGAACATACTTTGGATTTACATCAAAATACATCTTCCATGTCTTTTGGTATCCTCCTGCCAGTGTTCGGGCGTATGTTGTCGGATTATGTTGGAGAAAACAACCCGAAAGAAACACAGGGGGCCAGTTCAATGAACAAGAGCTGTTGTAGAACAGCAAAGCTCGCCTATTCAGAAGAAGTTAAAGCTTAAACAATTGACGAAACAGAAACTTGCTCAAAAGCTTTAACGTGAAATGGGACGCCAACGCTGACGCCGACGCCGACGCGGGGGTGACAACATTAGCTCCCCCTTTTCTTCGAATAGGCGAGCTCAAAAGGATGTTGTCATACATTTTTTGTATTTGGTAATTACTACAAATATCCCGATTTTAAAATTGGTTTTCAAAACTCGTATTTTCTGAAAAAAAATCACATGACTGTAAGTTATATTCATCAGTTCATCTACAAAATCTATTTTCATTGAACTGGCCTCACGTGAAAAGAAACAGTGCAACTGATGCCATTTGATCGAAAAACGATAGGGAAGCTCAGGAAGTGCAGAAATTATTAGGTTTGTTCAGATCCATGACGCTGCATTGACCATGCTGTGATATCAAATTCTATATATATATTACTTGTTTTTTTTCCAAGCTAAAAATAAATAAGGTAGAATGTTCCACTGTCAAAGCCTATAAGATATTATCGAGATGTTCCTGACTAAGTGTTACTGTGTTTCGTGTTCATATCCAACGTAATCACTATACCCTCATAATAACCTCTTTATCCGCAAAATCTGCTAATCGAATGGCATGAAGTAAACAAACTATATTTCGCGATTTTCGTTTCAAAATAAGTTCGCAAAGAAAATAAAAATCGTGGATTTAAAAATTGAATGGAATTTCGTATTTCAGTGATTTAGATATAACTTTGCGAAGAAACACTTTCGTTAATGTTTAATAACTTTGATCGTAAAATTCGCGGAATTTAAACGCACACGAAAAAAAGTTAGTTTGCAGTATTAAGGAAGAAGCGCCTATAAGGAATTAATCTTAATTTGACTTGAGGACGTCATTATTACTGTGAACCAATTTTTTTCGTGAAACATATTTTCGCGATATATTTCTAACGCGAGTTCAAATAGCGTAAAAGTTAAAGCGACCTACCATCGTAACATAGGCTTATTTGCTTAATATGACAAATTTTAAGAAAAATTCAAATATTTGAAATATCATTTTTTTGCATGTTTTAGGTCTAGGATTAGCATTTTTGAAAGCCCAATATCAATTTCCCATAGGGAGTGAATGAAAGGATTAATAAAGACAATTTATTTTTATGAAAACTTATATATTCTGTTTATATATTGGAAATTGATAAAAAAATGATGAGAATAAACGAAATTTGAACACCAATGGTAGTTTGTTTCAATTGTTATTGCCATTTCATTCAAACATGCATTTTTCATGGGATGCAATTTTGAAAAGAGTGATGCACTACATATCATTTTCAATGAGCTGTAGTGAAAAAGCTCAGCAACATACTGTTTTCTTTCCAGAATTGAATTCAGCATTATCACTTCTTCTGAAATACAATGTATTCTGAAAAATTGACCTCTGACTTTCATACATCCCTAAACTTCAAAGTGTCCTCTGCCTGCTTCTGATCACCTCTGGGCTAACAACAACGATCACAAATCAAGCGAGTAAGTGTTCTTAAATTGACAAAATGTGTATTTTACTCGTTTTCCGCTGTATTTCATTAAGGTTATACGTGCCATAAGTGGACGAAAATATTGATTTGGATATGCTGTATTTATTGAGAGCCATAAGGTTTGATGGATTAAGTTTATTTAGTTACATAACTTATATGCATAAACAAAATTGTATGATACCTTATAAACATATGTTGGGTAAATTACAGATGCTTTTAACTGTAAACGATCTTATAAAACGTTTTGATACTTTATGTATGTTTAGATGAAATTATATCTGCAGAAGACACTATATGAGTACTAAAAACACTTTAAAATGTTAAATGTCATTGTACACAACAACTGGCTTCATGGTCTGACAATGTATACTCATTTCACTGTACTAAAACTTGTATATTTTTTCCTAACCTTATGAAATTGGTTCCTTATAACTATAACACCTAGACTTATCCCTCCTCGCAATTCTCTTCATTTCATCCGCGACACTCCTTTAGGTGTCATCCACTAGTATATGCTCATTTCACTGCAATAAATAGAAGTACTTTATTTAGCTCAGATTATCTTCTTTGTCAGTTTTAAAATCAATATCGATTTTAGGGATTTGAATTTTCGGCAAGAAATACTGAAAAATAACAAATTTTGAAACGGGTCAAAAGTCAAGAACACTGACCCCCTATTTTTGTAATGATTTTAGAAACATTAACTTGTTTTCTACTGAACTGTAAAAAGGTTAGTGTTAGTCATCAGAAAATTTTCTATAAAATTTATGCATAACATTTTTTAAGATTTTAGGTTACATTATTACACAAATTTTGTCGAATCGCGATCTTTTGTCGTAATCGATCATTCTTTGATTTCACAACAAACAAATATTCTTTATGTGATTTGATCTTCTCCTGCTGGTTTCCAGATGGATGATGTTGGGGGAAAGAGTTCAGACTTACGTTATTCGATCGAACAGAGACCGAGACATGCAGGAAGTGCAGAAATTACTGGTATTGTTCAGGATACTTGACGCTGCATCGACAATATTGTGATACCAAGTCTAATAATATTGTTTTTCATATCTAAGATTATGTTGCGTTATTAAAGCCTATAACTAACTTGATAAGATTTTAAAATTATTTGAGATTTCTAAGCAAGTGTTATCATTTTTCGTGGTCATATCGAACCTATTTACTAAACCCTCATAATATCCACTTTTTCAATTGCCATTGAACTGCATGTATATTCATGTGTTATTTACCTCCAAAAGTTACCAACATTTTGAGGATAACTATACTTACAATGCATAAGTTTTAATTTTACAAAGAATAGGTAGGAGATCAAAATGAATTTTGGCCGTAAAAAGACATATCTACATCTACATGGTCAAACCAAGAAGTCAAACTGTGGACTACAATTATATGTAACGTGTTATAGCGTTATTAGTACTTATGAAGTGATTTCTTCAGCTATGTTTTTATGTAAACATACGCAAAGCATAAAAACAAAAACTAATTAGTTAAGAATTTATCTGATTTTGACACAGCATTTGTGGCAATCATTAAAACTGTTACCGACTTCATTTTTTGCGAAAAAACCTATTTTCACGATAGAGCTAAATCGCGAGTTCTAAAGGCGAATACTCATACAAAGAGGAAAAGGAGCCCTTGATCTCAAATTTACATATTCGAGATTATGTTGAAATTCATGATACGCAAAATAATATATTTTATTATAATCATCCGATTGTAGAACAGAAAACCGAACGGATTTTACATGAACCTATTGATACAACCCAGACGGTGTCATTTATAACCCTATAAACAGGTGTTTTTTTAATTTCATGCCTAAATTATAAAGTGTTTTCGGACAGTTTTAAAATACAGAAAATGTTGGCACTAGTTGTATTGTTTAAGAGTAATTACATTTGTATAAATCATTATGTATAATTGTATTCTGTCAAGATAAATTTCAGACATGATAGATATATATAACGGAGACAGTTTCATTATTTAGCCCAAGGCTATAGTTATCGCGCGAGTGCTTTGAAAAAACGTCACACAATGGCTAACACTATCAACACAAGCAGGACAGAGGAGTACACGCTGTAAACTGAAGAGTTGCTAAAACGTGGTCTCGTTGTGGTTTGTTCAAAAGACTGGTTAAACGTGGTCTTGTGGTGGTTTGTTTAAAAGACAGGTTGGCATCAACATTAATACGGTCGTTAATTGAAGACCAAGCTCAACATCAATATGAAGATTTTTCGGAAGAGAGGGTTTGTACTGTCTAGATTATGACCGTCATGTCACCATGGGTTCCGACTCCAGCACCAGGGGATTAACAGCTTCGTCGCGTTTTAGGTAACGTTTCAATTGAGAATCAAACTTTTAATCTTAATTATTCTTGTTGAAAAGATAATACTTTTTTATTTGAGTTGATACATGTGTACTTTTCACGTTGGACGGAGGCCTTTCATTAATTATCAATGATGAATTATATTATACGTTTTTAGTGTCGGATGAATGTCAGAGTTATGGGTTTATTTTTCAACCTGATTGTCGCGTGTAAAACAAATGATAATGATAATAAAGCTAAACTCTCTGCTCTCTGAACACATTCATATCACATCTACTATGAAACATGATTTCTAAAAACGTAATTAATTTGTCATATATAGTGACAAGAGAGTGCCCATTTATGATTAATATTGTTTTACCTATGTCACAACTTCACCCCGTAAGAAATAATAATATACAAATACGTCATATTGTGTATTTATGGCCCTGGTGACTAGGTGGTATGCAGGTTTCTTAACCCGAAGTTACGATATATTCAAAGAGCTTATCCAAGGGTAATATTACATTTAATAGTAAATAAGCCTTCATATCACCCTTCTACCAGGGATCTAAATTGTTTATTATACCGAAATAATTGATGATTCGCTATTTCTGTCCGACGTCAATGTTGTACATTGAACGAGGAGATTGATAGGCGGTCACCAAGGGGCCACGCGCTCCAGAATAATACTGTATTTTATATCCCCCGAGGGAAAATAATGTTTTATTTCCAGGCCAAATGAAACTAATCACACATATTGTTTTGATGTTTTGAACATGAGGTACAATAAAATGCAATTTATGTGTAATAAGAAGCTTGCCCTAAAGATATTTTACTCGACCTTTTTATCACGAACTTTAATCGGATTATATGTTAAATTTTGCGTTTCATAGAGGATCGGACTATAATTCATATGTGATCAAGTATTGATCTCTACAAATATTGTTTCCTTTCTTGTATTGTTTGTTTGCTTAATTAATGAACGTCCTATTAACAGCTATGGTTATGTAACCCTAAATGTCTTCGTCCCTTCAGAGCCAAGATTTATATGAATCTCTTCCCCTTTTCCCATGGATGTCTCTGGTTAAATTTTCAACAATATTTCTTAAATTTAAGGAAATCTTTAACTTAAAATTCGTCATAGGAAAGCATTACAGACTTTAAGGAATGCTCCTTAACTTCAGATTTTTCCTTAAACTCTGTAATGCATTGTTATAGGGAATATTAAGTTAAGCAATGCCTTAGAGTTAAGGAATGTTCGTAAAATTGGGCATTGTCAACATTATATATGATAAATGTATAGGATATGGCAGTATATTAAGTTTTTGTTTTTACATATTTCTTATGTTTTAGGTTCACATCATCATTTTTTGTACTCGTTTTTGGCATTTCCACCATCCTCGCTTATTTTCTATGGATATATTCACGTTCAGACGAAGGATTCATTCGATACACACCACCAGCTCATAAACCAGTTAAGATAAGACAGAAAAATCTAGTTGTATCATCGCATGCAAAAACATTAATAAAACCAAAAGGAGTATCGCAGAAAAAGAAATCGGCAAAAACAGCAGGTACGCCACAGAAAATTAAATCGGCGACAGCAGCAGGAGCATCAATACGAGTACATTACTACAATCGCCCACCGTGGATCCCAAAGGATATATTTTCGAGTTGTAAGAACAAATGCCACTTGACGGAAGGAGGGGATTCGTTCGCCGGAAGTGACGTCGTTGTGTTCCATACACCGTACATCACTGAAAAGCGTCCCCCAAAGAAAATGGGACAAATATGGGTGTTCCATTCTCTGGAACCACCTTTGGTCCATTGGATTAAATTTGATAAATGGAAAAATGTTTTTAATTGGACGATTAGTTATAGAAGGGATGCTGATATCACGAATACATATGGTATATTTAGTACAGGAAAACATAACAAGGACGACGTGAAAAAGGAATTCAACGGATTATATAAAAAATGGCAAAATAAGCCCAAAAGCACTGTATGGATGGTATCCAATTGTGATACAAACGGAAAAAGACATTTATATGTCGATAAATTACAAAAACTGACTAAAGTTGATGTTTATGGAAAGTGTGGTACAAAAAACCAATGTCCAAGAATAAACACTAAAGAATGTCTGAAGCCATACAAATTTTATCTCTCATTTGAAAGTCAGCTATGTGAAGATTACATAACAGAGAAGAGTTTTAAACTCTACGCGTCTGATGTAACGACTTTGCCTATAGTCCGGAGTGGATCTAATGTATCTATGTTTCTTCCTCCGGGTTCTTATATTGATACAACTAAATTCAAACAGAAAAGAAATCTTGTCAATCATATGGAATCACTGTCAAAAAGTAAACTAAAATTCCAAAAGTATGTACAATGGAGAGAAAGTTACCAAGTAAACGAGGGAACTACACATTCAATAGCGTTTTGTGAACTTTGCCGTCGGCTTCATCAAAAAGATGTACATCAATACCAAAGACTATATACCGATATAGGAGAATGGCTATACTGGGACCATTCTAGACGAAATTTATGTAAACCACCAAACGACTTGAATTAAACAAAAGGTTTCGAACTTTAGTACATATATTGTACTATTTCTTTCATTTTATAAAATACCATGAACTTTCATGAAATACGATATAAACATAATTGTAAAACACACGTTACGTATTATGAAAATATTATATATTTTGATTATGGAATGTGTATTGCATATGAAAATCTGAATGAAAAATAAGTTATGAAAAATATTTGATAGTGAATAATATATCAATTGCTCTTCTTGATACGTGAGAACGAAATTACGGTACAGATTACTAACTTATGTACAATATAATTTTATTATATTAGCATCGTTCAGTTTTCTTTTATGCCAAACATCATCTGTGGTACCGTCACAAATTCTGGAGAAGAAAGGGGAGACGCCCGGACGATTTGAATTCTAGAATGTATTGTTTTTACTGATGTATGCTATGGTACATGCTTCCAGCATTGATTTAAAGCACATAATTTCTGTAGCTTCCGTTAACAAGTACATATACATTTTCAAATTATATTTTCATTTGATTACAAATTTTGAAAATGTAACAGCTGAGTTAAGCGTTTAATTTGTTACACTTTGTACAGTCGGCACGTAAACGGTTCGGATATAAAGTTAGCATGAGTATTGGGAAAGATGTAAACAAAAACATTGAAATAACTTGAAACCGGAAGAAATTCCGAGAAACAGTTGAAACCTAAAATATATTTTTCGAAAAAATTACTAAACTACACCAGCATACAAATGAACTAAATTCATATTCGCTAAATTAATTTATGCATAGATGAAGTATCTACGGCAGCAGAAAGGTGATATGAGAAAAAGAATTGAACGTAAGACAAAACATATTTTATTTAATGTAGTGTGAATTTTTTTTTTACGTATCACGTCTATGTCGCCGTAAGCATCAAACATTAGAGCGACATCATTTATCATCAAATGTAATCTAGGTAAAAAATATCGATATCTTAATGTAAGTCATATATATACCCATATGTCATTATTTGGAGGTCAAGATGTGGTTGGTAGTGAGTGTTTCCAATGCAATACTTTACCCATAAAATTGTAATGGCCTCCGACCATTCGTCTGGTCCAAGTCAAAACGCTAATAGTCTATAGCGAGTGTCGCATCCTCCATTTCTGGTTTGGATCAAGAAACTAAATATGCTACTTATATTTATCCTTTGGGTCCGTGTCTTGCTGCAAATTTCTAGATTCCGTTTATTTTTAAGCTATGCATGTGTGTGATTATTAATTTGCTGCATCACACTATAATTATCATTTAAAATTTAATTATTCAATGCAAAATATAGTCCAAACTAGTAACCTACTGCAGTGCTGCAGTACTCTTTCATGTTGGTTTTATGTTTGTTGTAACATTGTACTGTGACCAGTAGGATTTTGCATGAACCTTCATTTTTTTATTATGAAAAGTACAGATTGGTATTTCCGTATAAAATAAAAGATAAGCGTTTCATGTCGTCAAGCTAGAAATATATTGTAAATGTAGTTTATTTGGTTAATCAATGTCCTTTTGACAGCCAGGGTCATGCAAGGAAGGCCTCCAAGTGTATAGCGTGTGTGAAATGCGAGGTGTGTGTTTTAGTTCTTCAATTCTAACCTAACAATAGCTTGATTTTCAAACAAAACGGGTCATAAACGCAATGTAATCAACATTGTCACTTTATCAAATGTTAAAACAGAACCTGTAGCACGGTAATCAATGATTTCCTTCAATCACGTTTTGTTAGTTCGTTCTTAACTGATGCAGATTACGGGTAGGTATGAATGATAGTACAATTTGTTAGATTTCAACTTAAGTCCAAAAAATCATTTCATTTTTTGTTTGTGGTACATGTATTGTTAATGAATATGCAAATTGATAAACTCTTAGTCAGTCTACTTTATATATGTTAGTTGTGTTATTTTTGTACTAGTGTGTAGATACTTAAATCGCATTATCTGTAAATAGGACGATAATCATAATTCACCAACCAACACGCAACCATCGGGAACAGTCATCTTTTCGACTTTGTAGCATTGCTGAATATCGTGTTGATTAAATTTGTGAAATGGTTTCATTGTCGAGTTCATTAAGAAACTTTATCTCCCTTGACAGTATCAAGCCATGTGCGATAGGATTTCTGCATTTAAGATCCTGCCTCTAGGTCACTTGGATCTGTATGATTGGTGTTGTATACAGAAAGCATACCCATTTCGTTTGTTTGTTTGTTCATAAGACTTAACTTTCTAGAACGGCGAAGGCCAATTAAAAAACCATATGCAATGAAATGCGTGTGTGAATATATTTCGGAAGGCTGCGGTATGCTGTAACCCGGTGTATTTTACCGTTTCATTTTGCGGTCGAGACCTCCAAAGGATGCTAAACCGCTGACGAATGATATTTTTTTCTCTATTAACCAAAGGAGCAGACGAATTAGCATTTTTTCAGTTTCAAAAGTTACTTACTTTACACCATTACCACCATTGAAAAGTTTGAGCTTCTTACTTTATTTAAATATAGAAAATATTAAAATAGTTAATAGCGTTCCGGAAAAAACCTATGGCAATGTGTCCTATATGGAATAAAGTACTGATTGTAAATGAACCAAAAGTAGAGTAAATTATTCAATAAGTAAATTATTCAATATACTTGTACATAAAACACGATTTCTTTTGATCCCCGAAATTGAATCGCAAATGAAAATTATTTGGCTTACAGTTTTATGTTGCGTTTCTCTAATATTGCGACTCGTCTTTTTAGAGTGCTACCACCAGTGTGCTATCATTGAATGCCTCTTTTTATACCATGCTCACTACTCCAGTTTTAGGCTTTAATTAGGTATTCTACAGGGTTCTGTTTTAAATCTCCTTTATGTTCATTATTATAATGCATTAAAACCTGTCTCACCGACCCCTGTGTAATAATAAGTTACCTTACTATCATAACTACGGTAACCAAAATACTTCAGTGTGTACAACGCATACTCTCATGTACTCTTATCTGTGTATTACGTCATGAATCTATGTGTCTGAGCCTCGTTCTGAATAAATACACATGTTGACTGCACACCATAGCGTTGAGTGTGATTGTATTCAGTGACTTCCTGTCTTGTGCTTCTTAAATTATTCCTCCCAACAATATTTACTATATGACTGACCCGTATTCAACGACTCCCTGCCTAACGCGACTAACGACCATAATTGTTTGTTTGGTTGATAAAATTTCCGTCCTATTAATAGCCAAGGCAATGTAAGGACGGCCTCCCATGCATGCAGTGTGCGTGAAGTGCGAGGTTCGGTATGTTCGTGTTGTGTCTCCCAAAACACGCACCTCGCACTTCACACACGCTACACACTGCATACATGGGAGACCGTCCTTACATGACTCTGGCTGTTAATAGAATGTTAAAATAATCAAACAAACAAATATATTTAAGTAACCAAGCCGGTAAATCCCTGTCTGGGCAAGGCTTGAAGCGATTGTGATTGGGGTACATGTGATATTATGCAGAGTGGTTGGGGCGGCCCCATGAAATCAAGATGCACACGTTCCATGGGCACGCTAGCGTGATATGATGTAAGCCTTGCTCGCACTCGAAGGTTAGGGTTTTTATTCCTGTAACAGGTTGCTCACGAAGCCACATAATTGCGTATATCCCGTGACGATAGAACCGTGCCTTACACCTCCCTATGAGCGTTCCTGACCTAATGGCCAACTGCATGATGGTAGGTCATGAAATAAGGCCAGTAGTTCCCGTCTCATGCCGGTCGGAGAGACTATCACCTTCTTGGTAAGATGTCTTAAATCCCGTTCCCATAAAGTACCATCGTCATCTAAGGTAAAGAATTCCTTGTTAATCCAATAATGCTTTACTTCCTGGCTTCTCAACATTAGGACATCCACAGCGGAAGTTTCACCTGTCAAGCATACAAGATGTTTAGCTTTGAGTCTCCTTTCTGTGCTTTGACAATGTCCTGCCATGAGTATCCATTAAACAAAGGTGAGGGGTTATCACCATGGGTAAATGGGTAACCGATTTCTGGTGATGGCTTTGCTAGCGGTACCGCATCATCCACGGAGTTAATAAAAAGGTTCCATTCCTAGTGTTTATTGTGCAATAGTAGCATCCACCACACGGCAATTGCTCTGGCAACACATTGTCGTTAGACAGACACGAAAGGACTGAGCCTTATAAACAGAATTTCATTCGTTTGTTCGTTCATTCATTCCTTGTTCGTTCGCTTATTCGTTCGTTCGTCATTTCTTTCTTTAATGCGTGCGTTTGTTCAATCGTTCCTTTGATCGTTCGTTTAGTCGATCGAATTGAAGCAGAGGGAAACGTATTAAAACGATCATTTGTTCATTGATGTATCTCTAAAATCATTACCTGGATGGAAATCTGTGTTTTGATCGCGATCAGATCTACTATTTTTTTTTTCTCTCTTTTTGTTAATTATATTGAATATTTTAACATTATCAGCAGATAAATATACATCTATGATATCTTTTTCCGTTAGATCGTTCACGAATAAGTACGGACAGTAGTGGGCCCAGCACGGATCCTTGAGGAATTCCTGATGATACGCCTTTCCAATCGGAATGCTGTTTAATTATATGCCATGTAGTGCAGTTGAACAACCGAAATGCGATATGACACCAGTTTAATTACGGAGAATTGGATATAAGCTGTTTGATAAAAATGAACACTTGAATAACCATCGTTCGTTTCGCCCTGTAGATAAAATCACGGGCGAGAATGTTAATGAGTTGGTATAAAAAGTTGAAGGACATTAATATTAATTTCATAAATGTATGTGTTAAAACACTTATCTCTAAATAGAACACAAACATAACGTGTCTCCTCCCCTCGGGGGTGAATAAATTAACATGATAATAAAAAAGAAACAACATGAGTAAACATTACGCACGAGTATGGAAGTATAAAAGTGTCTTGACTTGTATTAAAAATCCTTAATGATTAATCGTTGCACACTTTTTATAGGATGTACTGATTTTTCCGGCTTTTCCCATTATATACTTTGATAAGACGAAGCTATATATAACAGCTACCAATAAACACTAGGGTTACAAACTTACATGTATACAAATGTAATTGTTTTCTATGATGGTAATAATGTATCGGCTCTTGCTGTGTTAATTTTACTGCGCGAAATGATAATACTGTCCCTAAGATATCCTATGTTTTTATTTGTGATTCAAATTTTTCACCAGGTTGTTATTACCAAACCGTATACCTATGAATACCAAACCGAAATTTTGTGCGTACCAGTCACGTACACTAGTCATAACATGCTCACTAAACATTGATTATGACACAAAGGATGTATGTATTATAAATTTGAAGTGGTAGATCGCTTTTGTTCTATCCTTATTCTTCATTCATCATCTTATCTAAATGAAATGCATCCGATATCTTGAGATATTTTTTTTTTTTCACGCACTTTTAGCTCTCCTGGCCTGAAAGGTCGGTGAGCTTATGTCATGGCGCGGCGACCGTCCGTCCGTCAAAATTTCATTTAAAACGCTAGTAGTCATAGAATTCTGCATGAATTGTAACCAAATTTGCCCAGAAACATTCTTGAGGGAAGGGGAACAATGTTTTAATAAATTTCGGATCTGATCCCCTGGGGGGCAGGAGGGGCGGGGCCAATTGAGGTAAATCCTTTAAATCGCTACTAGTCATAGATTTCTGCATGGATTGTTACCAAATTTGGCAAGAAACATCCTTGGGGGAAGGGGAACAGAGTTTGTATACATTTTGCCTCTGACCCCCACGGTTTGTTTGCTTGAGTATTACGGCCTATCGACAACTAAGGTCATTTAGGGCCAAACTACAAGGCAGGCATTAGTATCAGGATAAAAACAAGGACTGTATCTAAAAGATCAGGATAAGAAATAGTAAAGTAAACACTAAAACAAAATTGTAAATGTTGATTTAATAAAAAGAGTTACATAGTATAAAATAGTTTTGGCTAAAACACACGAGAAAACTCATACACAATGTTGATTAAACGATGAGTGTTGCGTTGATATGAATATAAGATAATGTGAGAAAACGTTCAAAATTTGTTAAAAATGCCGATCTCCTTGAGATAGCTGAAAATATGAATATGTCTCATGGTATGAAACAAAGTGTACATATCGGAGACATCATAATACTTATCTCGTATGTGTTTAAAATCAATACAATGCAATAAAACATGCTCCACTGTGAGAGGTGAATCTCATGCATGGCATGTAGGAGGATCCTCCCCTCTCAATAAATAAGAATGTGTAAAAAATGTGTGTCTAGTTCGGAGCCGAGAGAGAACAACTTCCTCTCTGCGGTCTCTCCGACTAGAAAGTTTAGGATTTAATGTAGGTTGTATTTTAAACAGTTTATTGTTTGTTTCGCTAGACCACCTTTGTTGCCAATGGTGTTTAATGGCTGACTGGATGTAAGGTTTGATGTCGGTGTAAGGTAGTTTCAAATCTGTTTGTGCTAGGCGAAGAGCAGTCTTCGCTGCTTTATCGGCTTTCTCATTCCCCTTTATACCCACATGGCAGGGAATCCAGAGATAAGTAATTTGAGTTTTAGAAGACAATCGAAATGTTCGGATCAAAAGATTTTGGATTAATGTGTTTCTAGGGGTTTTTGATTTCAAAGCCTGAAGAACCGAAAGAGAGTCGAAACAGATGATTGCCTTTTCAATGCGGTGTTCTTCGATATGGTCAAGCGCCAGACCGATAGCACATGCTTCCGCAGAGAAAATGGAGGCAACCTCCGGGAGTCGGATAGAGGGGCAGTGATTAGATGTACAGCATGCTGCAGCAACATTATCCCCATCTTTTGAGCCGTCAGTGTAGATCTGAACATGGTCAGGGAAAGCCCTAATGCACTCCCGAAAGGAGAATTTGTGTTCTTCGGGTAATGTAATGGATTTTGCCCTCTCAAGTAGAGATAAATTGATATCAGGTGTTTGAATGGGCCATGGTGGTACATCCGATACGGTGTACTCGTCAATGGTGTCGAAATTCATATTTAGTTCCAGCAAATATTTTGAAATTCTGATGCCAAATGTTGGTATGAGCTTTTGATTTTGTGTAAATATTTCTTGATGTTGTGGATTGAATACAAGGTTAAATGCGGGAGTTTTGGGGTTGGATTTCAGTTGAGCAGCATACTGTAAGGATGATTTCTTTCGTCGATCGTCTAGAGATGGCTCATTGGCTTCCATATGGAGACTCCTCACAGGTGTTCGAAAAGCTCCAAGTGGGAGACGCAGTCCCTGATTCTGTGTAGGTTCAAGTATCTGTAGGTAGGAGCTACGAGCCGATCCATAGATAATCAAGCCGTAGTCAAGTTTTGATCTAATAAGTGACCGATTGATACGTAGAAGCATTTCACGGTCTGCACCCCAATCAGCATAGGAAAGAACTCGTAGAATATTCAGCGCCTTCGAGCACTTATCCTTCAGATGTTTGATATGTGGAACAAAGGACAGTTTCGAATAAAATATTAGTAAAGAAATTTTGTTTGTTCAACTACAGGAATTTTAATTCCATTGAGTGTGAGGTCAGGATCATTGTGTGGTTTTCGTTTTTGACAGAAGTACATACAGACAGTTTTTGATCTTGAAAATCTAAAGCCATTTTCGTCAGCCCAATTTTGTAATTTGCCTAAACATTGTTGTAGTTGTCGTTCTATAGTGTGCATGTTTTTTTATCTGTAACAGATCAAGAAATCATCCACAAATAGAGACCCTTCCGTAGATTGGCCAAGGCATTTAGTTATACTGTTAATTTTTAATTCAAAAAGTGTGACAGACAGGATACCACCCTGTGGGACACCAATCTCCTGTGTTTCTGTTTCTGAATAAGCTGAACCCGTTCGAACTTAGTTCCTTACCGCCTCAGAGCTGAATTTGAAATAAACTTGGCAAATTACCTCCTATACCGATATCATGGAGATCGTTCATGATTCCATATTGCCAAGTTGTGTCGTATGCCTTTTTAAGGCCAAGGAATACGGCCACAAGATGTACTTTCTTGGCAAATGTTTCTAGTCTACCTAAGTGGTCTACCATTACCCTGCGGTTTCTAAAGCCGCTTTGTAAAGGACTTAAAATATTGTTTGATTCCAGGAACCAAACTAATCTAGTATTTATCATACGTTCTAGAGTTTTACAAATGCAACTCGTCAATGAAATAGGACGATAGTTATTGGCATCAGTAGCATCGTAGTAGATCCCTTCCAAGACTCGGAAATTTTGCCAGAAGAGTAAACTTGGTAATAGTTAAAAGACATTTTAGTGAAGAGTCTGGTATTTGTTTTAAAAACATATATGGAATTTCGTCTGTCTGGTCCAGCTTCCGAGTCCTTTGATTTCTCAAGGGACTCGAGCAATTCTGGTATCTCGAAAGGCCTATTGTAACTTTCAGTATTGGATGATTTAAAATTAAGACGTCTCTTTTCCTTTTCTTTTTTTAAATATTTGAATTTTTTTTAATGATTTTTGACGGATGAATTTTTAGCAAAATTTTTGGCAAAGTCGTCAGCTATTTCGGATTTTGAAGAAAATATTTTATTTTTGTTAATTAGGTGGGAGGATGGTGTTGCTTTTCTTTTCTTACTGATTTTACCTATCATTTCCCAAACTTTCTTTGAAGATGTATTGGAATTAATTTTTGAGACGTACTCTTTCCAAGTACTTTTCTTGTCGGATTTGATAAACCTTCTAACTTTTGCTCTCCAAATTTTAAAATTGTTATAGTTTGAGGCGGTTGGCGAAGCCAAGTACCGCCTCAGAGCTGAATTTCTACCAGATCTATTGATAAATGAATCATTTGAGAGAAGAAACTTTGTAGGTTTTGGCATGGATTTTGGTATGGTTTTTGTAGCGATAGAAGTGAGCGCTTCTGTGAAAATGTTAATGGGGTCATTAAGGTTCAAAAGTTTATCCTCGATGAGCTCCTCTGCGCACAATTTTTAAATTGAACCCAGTCCGCCTTATGTAGGTTCCAACGAGGAATAGGCTCCCCCAGGGGCAGGAGGGCGGGGCTCAATGAGGAAAATGAGGTAAAGCCTTTAATCGCTACTAGTCAGAGTTCGTCATGGAGTGTAACCACATTTGGCCAGAAACATCCTTGGGGGAAGGGAAACAGAGTATGTATAAAGTTTGGCTCTGACCCCCAGGGACAGGAAGAGCGGGGCCCAATAGGGGAAATTGAGGCAAATCCTTTAAATCGCTACTAGTCATAGAGTTCTTCATGGATTGTAACCAAATTAGGCCAGAAACATCCTTGAGGGAAGAGAAACTGAATTTGTATACATTTTGGCTCTGACCGTCCGGGGACAGGATGGGTGGAGGGGCCCAATGGGGACAATAAAGGAAAATTATTTAAATCGCTACTGGTGATATAGTTCTGCATGAATTTTAAACAAATTTAGCCAGAAATATTGTCTGTGGATAGGAAACGGAGTTTGAATAAACTTTGGGTCTGACCCCCTGGAGCAGAAAAAGTGGGACCAATAGGGAAATTTAGAGGTAAATTCCTTCATAAAAAAATAATGAATCTGTATTTAGAACATTTCTTGCCATTACAAACCAGGTGAGCGATACAGGCCCTCTGGGCCAGTAGTTCTCAATAGATCCAGGTTACGTGTTTGAGTCTTTATTATCATTTTCACATACAATTGCGGGATATATTAAAATTTTAAGCTTTCACTATTCTAACTTTTCATAGGTGTAAGTAAACAAATGAAATAATATCGAGTTTTTGAAGCGATTTAGCACGTAACCCTTTCGTTTTTTGGGTACGATTTTCTAGAAGTACATACAGAAAAATCGGAGCCGGATACCGTTACCATACAGTGTTACCGCCAGAGTATTTTGTTACCTATGTGAAAGTGTTTAGTCATGCTTGTCGTGTGTCGAGTGAGTGTTTTTACATGTTGTATGTTCATCTGCATTTGGGTAACCCAGGTAGTGTTGTGGGTATAAAAGTACGTGTAGGCAGTCAATCGGGCTCTATCCCAGCAAAACTGAATCTGAAAAGGTAATAGCGTAAAGAGACAAGCTATTTGCTGAAGCTGCGTGAGTGCGGTTTGGCGCAGGACGCACAGGGTGCCGAACCAGGCATACGCAACGCCGGCAGTGCCACTGACATCGAGCATAGCTCATACGTAACAGTAACGAAAACCATCTTCGCAACACTACCTTGGTACACATGCGCCATTCGCATCATACTTAAACAACTTAATCTTTACCTGAACAGATTGATTTGTAATTTTTGGATTTTTTTTAGTCCACCATCATCAGATGGTGGGCTTTTTAAATTGCTTTTCGTCCGTCGTCTGCCCTGCAGGTAGGGCGTTAGAATTGTACCTGATGCCCCTATTGTATGATCGTAAAAGGCAATTAAATTTAGGATCTTTTCTTTTTTCTCTTCTTCCTATCTTTCCTAATGCCTCCCTTGGCACCGCCTCATTTTTGGCCGTTCGCCCCATGTGAGGAAGTCTCTGGGTTCTGTCCCCTGGCCGAGACACATCAAAGTCTATAAAAGTGGTAGTTTCTTCTCCTGCTTAGCGCTCAGCATACAGGGAGTGGGACGACTGGTTCGCCCGTTGTCAGTATAATGTGACCGGGTGGGGTGTGTTGCTGGGTGTCTTCGGCGGCATGCTTCAGTGATATAGCACTATAAAAAGGGCAACAGTTCCACTATACAAGAAGACACTACACGAATATACCGCAGTCTCCCACAACACGCAACTCGCACAACATACACGCAACACACCGCATACATGGGAGGCCGTCCTTACATGACCATAGCTGTTAATAGGACGTTAATTAAACAAACAATTAAACAAAAATCGTCCGTCGTCCGTCCTTCCGTCCGTTAACAATTCTTGTTATCGCTATTTCTCATAAAGCACTGAAGGGATCTTTCTCATGTTGGCTCCCCTAGGGCCCTAGTTGTGCATATTGTGTTTTGGGACTGATCGGTCAACAAGATGGCTGAACGGCCGCCAATTTGGATTTTGATAGTTACCGCTATTTCTCAGAAATTACTGAAGGGATCTGTCGCAATTTCCATACGCAGGTTTCCCTTGGACCCTAGTTGTGCATACTGCCTTTTGAAACTGATCGGTCAACAAGATGGCCAACCGGCCGCCATCTTGGATTTAATTGTCGAAGTTTGCTACCACTATTTCTTAGAAAGTACTGAAGCGATCTGTTTCAAATTTTATGTAGTGTGTTTGAAAAAAGTTTGAAAAACAGGGGAAAGATCCCTCTTTCCATTGTCAGACATAGATCATTCTTTGGTGGGCGCCAAGATCCCTCTGGGAACTCTTTGTTTTTAATTCTAGCCATTTGACCTGTTTTGATCCCGCCCCTCACAACCCTCACGTCCCTTAGGGTTAGCAAGAACCGATTTGGCTATAATGTTTATATACTATCTCGTGTTATTAGATTAAGCAAATTTTGACTCATATGTAATGAATATTGAACAAATTATGCTCAAAAACATGTTTTCCCTGTATATTTCTATATATTAATCAAGACTCCCCTCCCTAAGGAAAATTGCGAAACTCCGGGGACATGCTTTTCATATTTCACATCCCCAGTATAACATGTATTCAAGCTTTTTCTGAAATAGTAGGTTCATTCATGTATCTACACAGGTCACACTGGCGCAAGAATACTCAACACATAATGTGAATGAAAATGCCAGCCTAAAATAGAATAAGATTGCATTAATTTATAGAGTTAATACGATAACAAAAGACAATAGAAGCAAAACTTCATTGTACAAAATAATCATGATGGGGCATTATCACGAGCCACAAAATATGGGGTGTTCTCCTAATGTAACACTACGTATACCATCTACTCAAAGACAACAGTAATGATTAATTATGGAGAGGATATAATATCTCTACTATAATACTATTATTTTTTTGCACGATCTCGTGACTTATAATGTAATAGGAGTTTAATACAGACGAGATGTTCTTCCGGACTTACAGCAGATTCAAAACGATATAGTCATGCCCAATCATTTGAATGACAGCGAGAGTAGAGAATAATCCTTTATCATCTGTTAATATTCTGATGGTTATAGAGTTTTAACAGGCTTAAATGAAACTGTAATGGTTAAGACGATTTCCCATTTTAGGTTTGAAAACATTGAAAACAATTTTATATCGTTATCATAATGGAAATATGGCCCTGCAGGTAGGGCGTTAGAATTGTACCTGCTGCCCCTATTGCATGATCGTAAAAGGCGACTAAATTTAGGATCTTATCTTTTCTCTTCTTCCTAACTGACTTTATCTTTCCTAATGCCTCCCTTGGCACCGCCTCACTTTTGGCCTTGAGTTGAGCGTTCGCCCCTCTGAGGAAGGCTCTGGGTTCTGTCCCCTGGCCGAGACACACCAAAGTCTATAAAAGTGGTAGTTTCTGCTCCTTCTTAGCGTTCAGCATACAGGGAGTGGGACGACTGGTTCGCCCGTTGTCAGTATAATGTGACCGGGTGGGGTGTGTTGCTTGGTGTCTTCGGCGGCATGCTTCAGTGATATAGCACTATAAAGGGGGCAACAGTTCCACTCTATACAAGAAGACACAACACGAACATACCGCAGTCTCCCAGTACACTCACCTCGCACAACATACACGCAACACACCGCATACATGGGAGGCCGTCCTTACATGACCATAGCTGTTTATAGGACGTTAATCAATCAAACAAACAAATAAACAAACATAACGGAAATAAAGGATCTAAAACAGCACCCTGTGGGATATCAAATCAAAGCCGAATTTTTTTGTAACTGGTTTGCCCATTGTCAGTATAATGTGACCGGGCGGGATGTATTGCTTGGAATCTCCGGCAGCATGCTTCGGTGATATAGCACTACAAAAAGGACAAGATATCTACTATACAAGATGGCACAACACGAGATCCTCAACGGTGTCTGGTGTCCAATCTACCCTTAAGAGGTGCTGTCTGAGCTTCCCAAACCGTACAAACGACGCTGAACACACTTTCTTGTAATACAGGTGTCTTCGGGATGTGGGATGGTGCATTCTCCACCAATGTACACAAGTATGTAAGTGTTGACAGCAATATATCCATATATATTCATTCTTGTCACATACACGAGAGGCCGTCCTTACATGACCCTGGCTCTCTGTGTAGGTAGTGCGATTATTGCGCTGTTACTGGCTAAAGTATGCGGCTAGCATACGCAATGACATGTTTGTACTACATCCATATATATTCACTCCTGCCTCACATGGGAGGTTGTCCTTGCATGGCCATGGCTGTTTATAGGACGTCAATTAATATCAACGGCAAGGGACAAATAAAGAATCTAAAAGACCACCCTGTAGAATACCAAATTAAAGTTTAAATCATTGAAAACTGTACAGCAGGGTGCTATTTTAGACACTATTTTGTTTTTATAATACTACTATAATGAATAATAGTAGCAAACCGGAATTTAAGTAAAAATGAATAAAGATCAAGGAGTAAAAAGATTATCTTAAAAAGAGCTCTTGAAAAACGAATTGATGAATTTTTCTTCCTGTGCGATTATTTTTTGCGTATTTTGCGGATGACAAGAAATCGAGAAAAGAAATTGCCGCGAAAATATTTTAAAAGTAGAAGGTCTCGATCGAGAAATGAAATCGTAAAAAATGTCAGCAATACTAAAAACCGGAAAATATTTGCGCAAATTTTGACCTGCTTATGACAAATTCCCATAGTTGGTTGGTTATCATTAACGTCCACTTAACCTACAAAAATCAATATGGGCTTGAACGCGAAATTAATTCGAAACGAAAATAAGTTTTTCGTTATATACATACAAACAACACACTCCCGTCCTTAACTGAACGCATTTCTTTTTCAGTGGGTCCCGTCCTTAACTGTAAGACAAGCTACACGAGATCTTTGCACGTGCCCAACTATGGTATGACGTCACGACAACAGTATCATGACGTCGCGGTAATAGTATTATAACGTCCCGACAACAATGAAATGACTTCACAAAGACGGCGACTCATTGAGGTCACGTCATCCTTGCTTGCATAAGTGACACGTTTATTAGAGACACAAAGTGGTGCACGGGGTAAGAGAAAAAGAATCGTTCACTCTCTTTGGGATGAGACAGGAGATCTCAACCCTCGGGATTAAAAAAATCTGTTACCTGTAAGTGAACCAGATCGGGTTATCTCAGTCGAGGGCTAAGATTTTGTAACATAATCCCAACCGAGGCGTTAGCCGAGGTTGGGATGTTACAAAATCATAGCCCGAGACTGAGATAACCCCATCTCGATCACTTAAAGGTAATAGATTTTTTTCTCGCGCCTCTAAGATATAACAAAACCCATCTATATACGCGTTCAGAGTGTAAAACTATCCCGTCTTGGGCCTCCTGGTTCAAAGCCGATTAACCATTTCATCTGCGCTTCGATTTCAGTCATTCTGCATAAAATTATAGTTCGGTTATATAAAAAAAACGATGATCAATCGGTACATACTGTTTTCATAATTAATAACAACAACCAGAAAATGTAAAGTAAATGACTGAATGCACATATTTCTAATAATATTGATTATCTGACGCTTGTGACGTCACCGGTTCGAGAGTTTGACGTCACATGCGCGGACTGTTACATAAATAGCGTAAAATTCCGCAAAAATTCGCGTAAAGGTACCAGACAGATCGGACGAGATAGAAAAATCTAGCACTGGGTATCGTGGGAGATTTCCCTGTCCGAGGTGCGAGAAAAGATTCTTAAGCTGTCAAACACTCGGAATGTTGTTGCATGGTTGGGTAAAAGATTCTATTAATCTGCCAACAAAGACTGCAACAACATTCGTACGCCCTACCTTTATACTTACTAGTTACCCGTTTACCCGCATCACATAATAACGAAAAAAACATAACAGATTGTAACGATTGCTCCGTTTTGGACTCGATTATTTGTAACGATAATTTAGTGCTGCGTCACATTGATAATTAGACATGCATGGCGTTTTAAAATCAGAGGGATAATGGATATTTCTTTACAAAAAAGCGGACCACACGATAAATAAATGAAGCATATTAAGAAGACAGAAACGAGGGGTGCTGACTTTGGTCTGTTGGTGACAATTAACAATAAATGCAACTGAAAAAATAAACTTCATTTATTTTACATCGATTGCGAAACAAGACATACCACTTATGCAAGTCACTTTCGATGGCCCGGAAGTGCGCGAGGGTATGGAAGGAAACCGGAGTGTCAGGAGAAAACCCAAGTGATCGGGCATGTGAACACCTTTTCACGTCCGTGCCGGGGATCGAACCCCGGTCGGCTAGGTGAACGGCGAGTGACTTAATCACAACATCATCCGATCATGATATTAACTAGTCTGGTCAGAGGCCAAATTAAGGGGTAAAGTTTATGTTAAATAACTTATTCATTCCATTTGCACGAAAATTAATATTTTAAGAATATGTAAATTATTGAGTTGTAAATGTTAGCTTCATTTTTCATAAAGGTGCAAAGTATTTTTGATAAAATAAATAAAGTAACTCCATTTCTGAAGTGTGAAAAATTGGAAACCTTTGATCACATGCTTGAAATATCACACAAATAATTTTTTTTAGTTTAAGTCCTTCGGTTGTTTACATGACTTGCGTTTAGAATTGTCCCCGTTAAGCCATTCTCCTATATCAGTATATAGTCTTTGGTTTTGATGTACATCTTTTTGATGAAGCCGACGGCAAAGTCCACAAAATGCTATTGAATATGTAGTTCCCTCGTTTACTTGGTAACTTTCTGTCCATTGTACATACTTTTGGAATTTTAGTTTACTTTTTGACAGTGATTTCATATAATTGATAATTTTTCTTTTCTGTTTGAATTTAGTTGTATCTATATAAGAACCCGGAGGAAGAAACATAGATACATTAGATCCACTCCGGACTATAGGCAAAGTCGTTACATCAGACGCGTAGAGTTTAAAACTCTTCTCTGTTATGTAATCTTCACATAGCTGACTTTCGAATGAGAGATAAAATTTGTATGGCTTCAGACATTATGTAGTGTTTTTTCTTGGACTTTTTTTTGTGCTACATTTTCCATAAACGTCAATTTTCAAAAGTTTTTGTAATTCCTTGACATATAAATGCCTTTTTCCGCTGGTATCACAATTGGATACCATCCATACAGTGCTTTTAGAATTATTTTGCCACCTTTTATATAATCGTTGATAAAATAGACAGTCGTGGAATTAATAATCGTTATTATGTATGTACTTTGATTGTAGTTTGTAGTTTTTGTGTCGCCTGCAACGATAAGTGAAGTATTTATTGTCCGATTTCAACCAAATTTGGTATATAGCTTTATATCAATGAGATCTCGGATGAGTTCGATAATGGTTAAAATCCGTCAATATTTGCAAGAGTTAAGGAACTGTAAATTCGTCAAAACAGAAAGATCCAAGGTTTCCGCTCGATAACTTACATATTTATTGTCCGATTTCAACCAAATTTGGTTTGTTGCTTTATATATTAATGAGATCTTAGATGGGTTCGATACTGGTCAAAATCTGTCAATATTTGCAAGAGTTACGGGACCTTAAAATAGTCGAAAGATGACTTCCGCTTGAAAACGTTAGTATTTATTGTCCGATTTCAACCAAATTTGGTGTATTGCTTTATATCAATGAGATCTTAGATTGGTTGATTACTTTTCAAAATCCATCAATATTTGCAAGAGTTATGGAACTTGATTACTCAACCTAAATTATTAACAATATTTTCAACTGTAAATAACCATTTTTTGTGATACTGTGCAGGCGACACATCCACTTCCATGGAATTCTTGTTTTTATATATGATACTAAATATTAAAAAAAAAAAATCGCTAGAGGACACTATATATTAGTAATAAAATATTTGTTACACAGTACATCATACACATGTTTTTTTTGTTTTTTTTTAACTGTATACACTATACAATTAAATAGTCTATACTAGGTATATCATATACATGTTGAAATGTACAAAGTACATTCAGATACAATGTGTTTATGTTTATTTTCATTTTCCCCTCATTCATTCTGCGCGTGAAAACTAATTTGAAAATAGAAACCCCAAACACCGCCTTTCAACTGAAACTAAAAATGTATGATTAAACATCGATAATATTAGACTTGACTTCAACTTGCCAAATACACTTGTATCACCTCAAATAAAAAGGGTCATCTTTTTTAACAAGATTAAATATATGATCAAAAAATTAAAATCTCAATTGAAACATTTACCTAAAGAACGACGAAGTATTCAATCTCCTGATGCTGGAGTCGGTGCCCATGGTGAGATTGCGGTAATTTATCTAGTCAACACAAACCCTCGGTCTCGAAAAAGCTACTCATATAGACGAGTCTTGAACTAATGAATGTATTGTTACTGATCTCAATCTGCATTGAATAATCGCCATAAGACCACTATCTGGAACTCAGTTTATATCGTCCAATCCTACATCCTGTTTGTGTTGATTGTGTCAACAGTCGTGAAACCAGAAAAATGAAAAGAACATGTGATAAGGACAGCTTCGGGCTAAATAATGAAACTCCGTTATGAACACCAATCACTTCTTAAATATGTGTTGTACATAATGTACATAATGATTTTTACATTATTACAAAAAATAAAACTACCCTCAAACATTTCTGTGTTTTTAAACTTAATAAAAACAAAAGACAAAATTAAAGCTCAGAAAATCAATAATATATCAAAAACAAAAACTTTTGATATACAGTAATAAATAAGAACATTATGTAGTTTCGCCGACGATTGGAGTTCGAGAAAATAAATCACCACGATTTTTTTTATCACATTATAATAGAACCTTTAACAGAAATAGCAAAATTGAATCGCTTTGAAAACAATAGACAAGAAAATGCGAAAATATATTTCCGAAAAAATAGTTGATTAACAGTACATCTAAGTATGAATAGTGGTAAAAAATAATTTACAACGTAACAACATAATTTTCTTTAGTGTATGTCGTTTGCTTCTCTGCAATAGTTTTGCTTTACATTGTCTCCTCGAAGCCATCCTCCAATATCTGAATACAATCTTTGATATTTATGTACATCTTTTGAATGAAGCCGCCGACAAAGTTCACAAAAAGCAATCTTATGCTTATTATGTGCGTTTAATTTATAATGTTTTCTCCATTGTATATACTTTTTAAATCTTTCTTTGGCTTTCGATAGTGATTTGATATATCCTACCAAGTTCCTTTTATTGTTAAACGTTGACGTATCTATATAAGAACCCGGAGGAAGAAACATGGAGAGGTTCGATCCACTTCGGACTATAGGTAGTGTCATGATGTTAGATTCGTAGACTTTGAAAGTCTTCTCCGTGAGGTAATCTTCGCATAATTTACTTTCAAATGACAGATAAAATTTGTATGGCTTCAAACATTCTGTGGTTTTTATCCGCGGGCACTGGTTTTGTATACCACACTTTCCATACACGTCAACATTGATGACTTTTTTTAACTCCTTGACATACAAACTGCGTTGTCCACTGGTATTGCAATGTGATACCATCCATACAATATTTTTAGGCTTATTTTGCCATTTTTTATATAACTTGTTGGATTGTTTTTCCAGATCGCCTTGGTATTTCTTTGCGTTAAAAGTACCATATGGATAATGAATATCCGCGTCCCGTCTGTAACTTATTGTCCAATTAAAAACATTTTTCCAATTTAAAGATTTAGACCAGCGCATCACTGGTGGCTCCAGAGAATGAAACACCCATATCTGTCCCATTCTCTTCTGAATATATTTTTGAATGACGTAAGGTATGTGGAACACAACGACGGCACTTCCGGTATACGAATCCCCGTCTCCCATCGTCAAGTGACATTTGTTATTACAACCCGAAAATACATCCTCTGGGATCCATGGTGGGCGATTGTAATAATGTACTCGTATTGATGTCCTTGCTAATTTTGCCGATTTAATTTTTTGTGGTTTTCCTGCTAATTTTGCAAACGTTCTTGTCATGGATGTATCTAGGTTCGCCTGTTTTTCTTCTTCCGTTGTAAATGGAAAATAACCAGGGCCGCCACGGGAACATATCCAAAGAAGAGAACTACTGATAACTGAAATGCCAAGAAGTGTTGAAAATAGGACGAAAGATGAGGATCTTGACCTAAAACAGAAAATTATTTTGTTTGGTTTAGTTTATGAGGTTTGACCTTCTATTAAAAACCAGGGTAATTTAGGAACGATCTCGCATGTGTTGCTGTGTGAGAATGTCAATGTTTTAGGTGGCTGCGGTATATTGTGATATGTCTCCTTGTAATAGTGTAACTCTTAGTAGTCATGTACATATGTTATAAACATAAATAGATCGTATATTTGGCTGCCACCTTGGAATGCAAAATGGCGATCCTTCTACATACATTAAGGCAATTCTGTTATATTCCTTTGTATCAAAAATATGGGTGTTGACCTTTAATTTTTTTATCTAGCTTCTATAGAACGTGAGATATGGCTAAAAATGTGATTTTTGGACGGTCATTTTGAAAATCAACATGGCCGCCGCCAGGGGCACATATTTTTTTGGGGTCAATTTTTCCTAAAATCTAATATCCTAAATTAGTCATATATTAAGTTTCTTGCTTTCATAAAAATCATGATTTTTTTTACTAAGTTATGTTACATATGGTAAATAAAATACTAAAGGCTCTTCTTCATTTGTGATTATCCAAATTACCGCACATGTAACTATGCTACACCGCAGACGAATGATATTTTTTTCTCTTTCAAAAACAGGAGCAGACGAATTATTATTTGTTCAGTTACTAAAGTAACTTATTTACACAATTACCACCATTGAAATATCTGTATTTCTTATTTAACCTCAAGATGAAAATATTAAAAATAATTAATTGCGGCCCGAACAAAACCCCGGCACTGTAAATGTGCCCTATCTGGAATAAAGCACCCACCAAATGCAAAACAAATTACTCAATATTATTTTTGTTTTATTTAGACACAAATTCACACGAGTAAACTCCAATTATAATTTAAATAATGAGTGTCGCTTATCGTGTGTCGGCGGTGGAGCATCTTTAAGATACCACTTATGTTGGTTGAGCTAGGTATCCTATTGATCATAAGAGAACAGGACATTAACCCGCCGGCTCCTTCTCTCTAGGTGTGTTGATAATTAATTCGAGCCTGAAGGCATTTAGACGAGTTCTCTTTGGTCAGGCCTAATCACCATGTGGTATGCTCTATATCTGTATAGTAACGAAGTTATTTGTGCGTAATACATGTCATCTAGTTAGTTGTCCGAAAAACATAAACCATTGATATTTTTATTTTGCAAATTAAAATATGTTTTAAGTGCTCATTTCATACCTTTTTTTAAACAATATTAGAAATAATAAATAACACATATTTATTCATTGCGAAATAATTTTTTTTTATTTATTTATTGAAAAATAACACATATTTATTTATTGATAAATAAAACATCTATTTATTGATAAATGAAACATATCTATTTATTGAAAAATGAAATATATTTATTTATTGATAAATAACACATTATTTATTCAATTACTGGTGACGAGTATGAAAATTATGATTACCAGCTGATTATAAACTTGGAATTACTATTTTCTAAAATAGTTTCTTTTATAGAGAATATAGCTTTCAGGCGAATTTTCCAACAAGGGTCATTTATATTATAAACAAAAACATGACGATTGTTGACCTGTTGTTTTTTCGTCCGACAACATGTATTAAACACTACGATGTGATTAGAGACAAACATGTAAAGTATAACTGTAACTACTACAAGAGGTTCATTTGCCTAACGGTCACGTGAGTTCTAAATAAATACAGTGTTTCATAAAGAAAACAATGTCAAAAACCCTTTTTATATAGAATGAGGATTTCTTTTTCGATTGAACTTTTCGATCTATGAAGAGTTTTTAATTCCAAAATGGGATGATATACATATAAATATTCATTTTTAAATCTTGAACAATCTGATCCCTTAATGTTGGACACTCCTGAGGGCCCCGGGGATCTTATTTGGCTATATTCTTGAAATGCCAATTCATGCTGAAATTCTTGTAAAGTTTGACTCTTTTCCTATTGAAAATAAACAAAAATTGTTCAATATGTGTTTTTCCCAATAAACTATTCAGGGGAATAATTATGTGAGACCCTCGTGCCATAAAATTCACAATTTTTGTCAAGGACTTTAAAACCTTTCAATGACTGAATATTATTTGTCACCACTTTAGAAGTGTTTTGAATTATGGATGTGAAATATGGTAATTTCACAAAGCTCCTGACATTGAAAAGGTACACATCGACTTCTTAAAAAGCGTACTTGGTGTGAAGAAAAACACTACTAATGCTGAGGTACAAATTGAACATGGAAGACTTTCTTTATCTTTCATCAGAAAAAACTAGAATGTTAAATGACAGTCAAATCTTTACTAACGACTATCTGGATTAAGCGACCCTCAGCTCTAAACGACCAGTTCAATTCCTCCCAAGCGTTTTCACTATATATTTATTATCTCCCTCTATTAAACGACCATCTCTCTAACAAGACCAGCGACCACAACATTTCCTTCCCGTGGTCGCAAAATAATTTTTAGAGCGACCAGAAAAACAAATGTCATTTCGATCTTTTCAAAACGCCACTCATCCGGTCACCTGTTTTAACATGGCTTTGGCAGAACAATTGAGCCTGTAGCTTGTAAATGTCAACAAAATAGGTGTGAAACAATTAGCCAGAAACTGAAACCCTGTATAAGTAATGCCACGCTGGGGTAATTGGATATGTCTTTTCACACCTTTGTAACCGTCAGACCCAGGGCCCTTGGACGGAATGGGTCAAGCTCAATGACCGTCTCTTTCAATTTGAAATGATATAATGGTTAAATAATAAGTTCAGAAAAAAATATCTAAATTCTAAAATCTGCCAATAACTTGAATATAGAGAGGGGATATACCTAGAAATGAGAGAATATATTAATTATGTAATGATGATATTGAAAATTAATTCCATTTTTAAAATGTAAGGTGTATGAAGATTTAAGATTAAAATTTGTAAAACCATATTATGTCAGAAATCCTAGCATGTCTAAGTTAGTTCAATTATTCAAGATGCTCCACCGACAGAACATAAATGTTATTTATATGGGTGTATGAAAATGGTTCTGTATTGCGTACCATGCCCTTATGTCTTATTATGTATTACTATGTATGTATATGTTGCGATAAGTTGTAAAACTTAAACAAAATAAAGAATCTGATTCTGAAACCACGCTTAATTTTGTGTTGAAATTATACGATGACGGAGAACACATCGAGCAAAAGGCGATTACAATACGTTACATATGATTTACTTCGTCCGAGCTGACCTTATGATTAAGAAAATACCATACAATTAAACCGGAATAGACAGGCGTCTGTATTAGACAATAATCGGTTTTGACAGGTTACACTTTATAACGTTTTAAAACATTAGTTGCAATAAAGACAATGTTAAAAGAATTACTTCCGATGTATGTTCAGACGAAAACATATCAAAGAAGTCACTTTACAGTAACTTATCATACTATAAAATGAAGTGGTAAATAACATTAAAATGATATTCTTTTTTTATATTTCTGAGAGAAAAACAGGACACGTAAAACTTTAAATACAAGGAGTCGTACGTGGAGAATAGCAGACGATATATATTTTACAAGAAAACGTCATACTGTCGGACGTACAAATTGCCTCAGGCATGAATAGTTGAAATAATACTCATACATATTTCTATAATAAATGACTCTGCTTGACGAATAAACATCACACGAAGAGTCAAAACACCTGTGTTATCTATTTAGATAAATTCATTTTAAAGCTTGATTGAATATGATAATGATGTTTTAAAAAAAGTGATTACCTAAAGCACGGTGATGTTGTCAGTCCTGAAGCGTTAGATTTGGAACACATACTGGGATTGCAATTATACACCAGTTAATCTGTAATGTGTTTTCCGAGAATATTATCCATATTTGTGCACTGAAAAACATAGGAAAGTCCACTCTGAAATGCCTATGCTACAAACAAGGTCGTGATGATCATTATAAAGTCACAATCTTCAGTTTCTGAATTGTCCTCCTCTTTCCAGTTTGTGATAATCGCTTCAACATTACCATAATCTTGAGGCGTTTTACATAGCATACAAACGTGATGACTATAGCCTCGGGCTAAATAATCAAGCTGTCTATCATATAAGATAAAATGTTTGTTATGTAAAGTACAGGGAAAAATCTAACGCTTAAAGTTGCATGTACGTTAATTTTCATACTTAAGAACTCAGTATGTTATTCATCGCCAAATAGCATTTTGATAATCACAATGTTTACAATGTATAGAAGTTTATTTCAAAAAGAGAGCTTAACATTAAAGTTTTCCCATTATAAATTAATGGTTTTTACAGCTTAAGGATCTACTCTGGTGTGATGTTTCAGTCTCGTTTTTGTGAATTCCAATTGAAGTCAGTTGCCATGTATAATGTCATTTTTGCTGTTAATCTTTTCAGGGTTCGCTGTGAAAATAAGCATTAAAGTTTGAAATTATAAACATGTGTTTTTATTTTTACATGTTAGTGCAGTTAAACTTATTTAAATTTTAATAAGAACTACCGAATGATAATGTATTTTGAAACGGGACAAACATTTAGCTTATTTGATATATTTATATGCCGGGTTTAGAAACAGCATTTTTTTTTTACTTTTGAACTGCAATATTTAAGAAAAAAAAGTCATTAGAACGTTTTCTATGAGACGTTAAATTTGTCAAAAAAAACCGACATTGGTTTGCTGTGTGATGTTATTTCCTTAAAGATAACATTATCTTTGTCAATTATACGAATATCCATACTTATAAGACAATGATTTTTTAAATATTGCTTACGTTTGCCACATGTGTTGTCAAAATAGTGAAATTCCGTTCATACTCGCTTACTGTCCGCCATTACACACAGTGGTCAGATGTCTTGCATGCCGAACCCTGTCCATTGTTAGTGTAGTAAAGAATTTTTAGTCTAAAACTGCCCTGCTGGTAAGGCGTTAGAATTGTACCTGCTGCCCCTATTTCATGATCGTAAAAGGCGAATAAACTTAGGATCTTTTTCTTTTCTATTCTTCCTAACTAACTTTATCCTTCCTAATGCCTCCCTTGGCACCGCCTCACTTTTGGCCTTGAGATGATCGTTCGCCCCTGTGAGGAAGGTTCTGGGTTCTTTCCCCTGGCCGAGACAGATCAAAGTCTATAAAGTGGTAGTTTCTGCTCCTGCTTATCGCGCAGCATACGGGGAGTGGGACGACTGGTTCGTCCGTTGTCAGTATAATGTGACCGGATGGGGTGTGTTGCTTGGTGTCTTCGGTTGCATGCTCCACTATACAAGAAGACACAACATGAATATACCGCAGTCTCCCAAAACACTCACCTTGTAGAACATACACGCAACACATCGATTACATAGAAGCCCGTCCTTACATTACCATAGCCGTTAATAGGACGTTAATTAATCAATCAAACAAACAAAAATTTGTCTAAAACTTCTCAAATCGCTCTTACAGTAGTGTGGTTACCTTAATAGATGCATGTTCTCTTGTCTAAAAATAATTTCATCAACTCCTCAGTGGTTACGTATTGGATTTGTTTAACGTGCGTGACGTTTGCTCCGGTGTCGGTATAGCGTACATGTTGTACTTGCTAAATCGTATTGATCAACGATTTGGAATTTCAGTATCAATTAAAATACTTAACAATGTCGAGATTTAAAAAAAAAATTCTTGTTTACGTATGGCGAACAACATGCAAACATTTTTGTAAAGATTTTGGTATTCCAAGATGGCCGCTGGCCCACTTCCTGTTTTCAGGTTTCGGTCTCCGATCTCAATGAAAATTGGTCTATGGGGGTTTTAAGGGATGGCGAACAACATGCGAACATTTTTGTAAAGATTTTAGAATTCCAAGATGGCCGCTAGCCCACTTCCTGTTTTCAGGTTTCGGTCCCCTATCTCAATGAAAATTGGTCTATAGGATTATTTAGGGATGGCGAACAACATGCAAATGTTTTCATAAAGATTTTGCTATTCCAAGATGACCGCTGCCTCACTTCCTGTTCATCAGTTTTCGATCTCTGATCTCAATGAAAATTTGTCTACAGGGGTTTTAAGGGATGGCGATCAACATAAAAACATTTTCGGAAATATTTTTGATATTCAAAGATGGCCGCTGGGCTAACTTCCTGTTTTTATATTTTGGTCTGATTTCAATAAAAATTAGAATATAGGGGTATTAAGGGATACTGATCAATATGATAAAAATTTAAAAGAATGTCGCTGGGCCAACTTCCTGTTTTCAATTTTTTGACAGCAATTCATTGAAAATTGGTAAATGGGGGTTTTAACTTAAAATTTTAAGGGATGCCATACAGTCATGATAACTGCCAAATCAATTCCTCTGAAAAAAAGTCTTGTATTACCATATTTTAGCGCGTATAGTGCGCACTTTTTTAATAAATTATCAAGTGAAAAGTTGGGGTGCGCACTATACGCAGGTACAAGGCATGGCCAGGTCCTGGGTCATGATCACCGAGTTATATAGTTGTGTACATTTTAGGAGAACCTGAATTCCTATATAAAAGTACATCAAAATTCTCCAAAGATGTTCATATACACTGTGCAACTGCATTCTTGATTTGTTGCAATTGGGGATGCGTTTGGGGGACTCTGTAATGGTTCCATTACAATGAGTACTTGTTTAGATTGTAAACTGAAAATTCTGTATCGCATATTTCACAAATGTTCCTTTTTGGACCGAAACCTGAAAAGAGGAAGTAGACCAGCGGCCATCTTGGAATAGTAAAATCTTTACGAAAATGTTTGCATGTTGTTTGCCATCCCTTAAAACCCCTATATACCAATTTTCATTGAGATAGAAGACCGAAACCTGAAAACAGGAAGTAGACCAGCGGCCATCTTGGAATACTAAAATTTTTATGAAAATGTTCACATGATGTTCGCCATCCCTTAAAACCCCCATAGACCAATTTTCATTGAGATCAGAGACCGAAACCTGAAAACAGGAAATGGGCCCTGGCGGCCATCTTGGACTTAAGATTGGGAAAAAAATGCACAATCCCACACCCTAATGAGTATGTTTGTGAAGTTTCGTGATAATCGGCCTGTAAATGGCTCTCTTCATTTTATTAGGAACGAAATCAAACGATATAACGATATCATTTTAATGGATTTTCACGATACGTATTTTAATAATACATTGAAAACTTCTACAGCATTTAACTGGATATCTGAATTCTGTCCATACGCTCGCTTTATTGTATTGATAGATGATGACTTCTTCGTTTCACTGAATACTCTAATTTCCTATCTATATACATTACTAGTTGATAACCGTAAATATTTATATATGGGGCGACTATACGAAGGCTACGAACCCCATCGAAACGCTTCTAGTAAATGGTATGTACCCGTGTCGGAGTATCCCTGGCCAAAATATCCGCCATTTATAGCCGCTGGGACTGTCATTATGACGATGGATTTCGTGTCGGACGTGCGGACGGCTATGCAATACACTAAACCTTTCCGTCTGGACGATGTCTATCTAGCTATTGTAGCATATAAACTTGGAGTAACGCCTATCCACAATGCTGATATGTACGAGTACCCTACATTAAACAAAAACTGTATAGCTTCACATGGATACACATCGGAGGGACTGACTTTAAGATGGAGCTTTCACAAGCGTTTTGTAAAACGAGTCTTTAAAAGAGCAGTGAATAAATGAAAAAAAATCCACTTTTAGGGACATCCATTGTCAAAGGCATTTTTATATTTGATAGCTCTAAAATATCCTCTTTAGTGGTACATTGATGGCTAAATTAACCACATTGTTAGAGGCAAATGTACATTCATTCTTTTAGGGGTACATTGATGGCTAAATAACCCACTTTTAGCGGTAAGTGTACATTGATAGATAATCATTCTCCCTATGGGTACATTGATGGCTAAATAACCCACTTTTAGAGGCAAATGTACATTCATAGATAATTATTCTCTTTAGTGGTACATTGATGGCTAAATTACCAACTTTTAGAAGATAATGTACATGATAGATAATTATTCTCTTTAGGAGTAACATTGATGGCTTAATAAACCACTTTTAGAAGCAAATGTACATTGATAGACAAATATACTCTTTTAGGGGTACATTAATGGCTAAATAACCCACTTTTAGAAGCAAATGTACATTGATATTTATTATTCTCTTTAGGGGTACTTTGATGGCTAAATTACCCACTTTTAGCTAACTATTCACTTAAAATTTTTAAATTTTTTTTTAAATTTTTGTTTTAAATAATAGATGTTAATGAAGATGTCCTTGTAATGTTGTTTTTATGCCGGATTTTCCATATTGTAGAGTCGGTTAATTGGTTGGGCTTTCCGACATTGCATCACTTAAGTTTTTAAGGACGGTCTCCCCTTTTAAAGACGCATTATACGTAACTTTTCAGTGTTTTTTATTATACATTTATTTACAAGAACATCACGTTCTCTCTGCATAAAAAGTCAGGTAAGAAGTTACAGAGACCAACTGTGAAGTTTCAAAAAACATTTCAGTTCATTTAAGGACGGCCTCCCCTTTTAACATTTCCGTTCATTTATCGACGGCCTACCCTTTTAACATTTCAGTTCATTTAAGGACGACTTCCCCTTTTAACATTTCAGTTCATTTAAGGACGGCTTCCCCTGTTAAAGTTGTATTTCTTGTAATTTTCACTGAACGATATGTCGTTTTAACATTTGATATTGGAACATGGACATGTATCTTGATGATTTAGCTCCCCAAAACCATATGTCAGCCTGTAAGTGAGCCGAAATCTAGGGATCATATATTCCTGGTTTTGATAAAAACGCCTTCAATCACCGTCATGTTTTGATTAAAACGCCTTCAATCACCGTCATGTTCAGTACCTTCGGGAATTCCGAATCGTATCACGTGACTGACGTCCACACGTCCTGCACGTGGTGATCCAGGTAACTAGCGTAAGCGCACATGTGTTTGTTTACGTTTTCCTTCTGGCTAATATGAACAAATCGTGCTGGTATATGTCCACAGAGCGAGCATTTGAAACATCTTATTCACACATTGCCGTAATTAAATATTGTGTGTATCAAATATTGTTATGTGCGAACATTATTTTCTTTGTAGATCCAGTCTGCTACAGAGGTCGACCACATGTTTTGTTTACGAAAAATTGTTGACATTTCTCTTGGTTTCACAACTCTCGTGTTACTTCGAGATTGTCGCGACGATGTTCGGAAGAGTTCGGAATGATTCGGCCTCTTTCGAGCCTATTTTTCACGTGTACACGTTAAAAAGATTTTTTACTTTTATAATTTAAAATACTTCCAGTACTGCAACTTTATAAAAAGTGGTAAAATTAGAAAGTTTAAAACTCAGACAAACGGAGAAAAATATGTATAACACTTAAACAGTTTTCACTATGACAAAAAGTGATATACTATACAACTTTGACATATTAGTTCATTTAAGTGTAACTGTACTGGTATTTTCTGACATATAGACAAATACATGGTCCTGATTTAGTTCGTTTTATTTCTACACGAACACAATGACATTACAGGCACTAATGACGATGAAGATGATCATTCTGGGTGTGGCCCAAAGCTCTCATCGCATGAAACGATGCCTTGTGTAAATACAAAAATGAAATGGACCCTAAATTAATTCCCTGCACAACGCATAACAATATGAACCTTCTGTCTCTGAGTTCTCAAGCATAACTGACACAAAGACACTACAAACTGACCAACACACATTTACCGCCAAAACTTATTTATTTCAGTTCAGTTCAGAACGGCCACCCCTTTTAATATTTCAGTTCAGTTAAGGACGACCTCCCCTTTTAAAAGTTTAGTTCATTGTTGATTTAAGGACGGCCTCCCCTTTTCATATTTCAGTTCATTTCATATTTAAGGATGGCCTCCCTTTTTGATATTTCAGTTCATTTAATATTTAAGGATGGCCTCCCTTTTTGATATTTCAGTTCATTTAATATTTAAGGATGGCCTCCCTTTTTGATATTTCAGTTCATTTATGGATGGCCTCCCCTTTTCATATTTCAGTTCACTTATGGACGGCCTACCTTTTTAACATTTCAGTTCATTTAAGAACGACCCCCCCTTTTAACATTTCAGTTCATTTAAGAACGGCCTCTCCCTTTTAATATTTGAGTTCAGTTCAAAACGGCCTCCTTTTTTAATATTTTATTTCACTTAAGGACGGCCTCCGCTTTTAACAGTTCAGTTCATTGTTCAATATATACCTCACTTTTGGCCTTTTGTTGAGCATTTGCCTCTGTGAGGAAGGCTCTGGGTTCTGTCCCCTGGCCGAGACAAAGTCAATAAAAGTGGTAGTTTCTACTCCTGCTTAGCGCTCAGCATACAGGGAGTTGGAAGACTGGTTCACCCGTTGTCAGTATAATGTGACCGGGTGGGGTGTGTTGCTTGGTGTTTTCAGTGATATAACACTATAAAAAGGGCAACATTTCCACTACACAAGAAGACACAACATGACTAAACCGCAGTCTCCCAAAACATGCACCACGCACAAAATACACACAACACAGCAAGCATGGGAGGCCGTCCTTAGATGACCATAGCTGTTAATAGGACGAAAAAATAATCAAACAAACAAACAAATCAATATATACCGCAGTCTCCCAAAACATGCACCTCGCACAACATACCCGCAACACATCGCATACATGGAAGGCCGTCCTTACATGACTATAGCAGTTACTAGGACGTAAAAATAATCAAACAAACAAAAAAACATTGTTCATTTAAGGACGGCCGTCCCTTTAAACATTTCAGTTCATTTATGGAAGGCCTCCTCTTTTATCATTTCAGTTCATTTAAGGACGGCATCCCCTTTTAATATTTCAGTTCATTTAAGGACACTCCACACCCTTTTTAATTGTTCAGTTCACTTATGGACGGCCTACCCTTTTTACATTTAGATCATTTGAGGACGGCCTCCACTTTTAGTATTTCACTTCATTTAAGGACGGCCTCCCCCGCAAACAACGTGTTGCGTGTTAGAAAGTCTGTATGGTTTGGGTGGCTACAACATATTCGTGATGTTTCTCTGTTATAGTGGAGATCTTGCTTTTTAAGTGCTATCTCAGTAAAGCATGTTGCCACAACCACCGAACAACACCCCTCTTACCCCCTTATACCGATATACTCTATCCTGTTATGGTGCGCGCTAAGCAAGAGCAGAAACTACCACTTTTGTAGACTATGACTATCTTAGACACGATATCCTTAATTACACAATCTATTACTTTTCACTCAACATGGGAAACTAATGTAAATTGATATGAATTTTGTTCTGTTATAAGTTATAAGGCAACATCATCTCATTATGTTTACCAGCATTGTAAGGTGCAACACCGCTGGCGAATGGATTTTTTATCTAGTAAAAACAGGAGCAGACGTTTAAGTTTTTTTTTCAGAAACAATAGTTACTTTACTCTTATTATCACCACTGAAAGGTATTCTTTTATGAAATTTCTAATATTCTTGAACATAGAAGTAAATAAATAAATTAATAATTGCAAACCACAAAAAGCCATGACACTATGACCTATATGGATATGGAATGAAGTAGACAACAAAAGCAATATGTATTATTGTATATGTATTTTTTGTGTTAATTAGACACAAGACACAATTATTGTCCAAATCATAAATATTATTTCGGGCGGCAGTTGAGCTCTATTAATACAAGGCCAAACTCTTACTCTAATGGTGTATTTGTATGCTGTTGTATGATAGCATTTTTACATCTTTCATAATTAAATGCCATATCTCGTAAAAACTATGCTATTCAATATTGAATGATATAAAACAATGAACAATACTCTTCAGATGTGGATATGAAGGATAGGAATATTCTACCTCGTGATCAGAAAATGCCAACCTCGGGTTTTACAGCGTTTAATGACAATCAGGTAGAATATCCCTATCCTCATATGACACTTGGCTTACCCTGTAATACATCCTCGTTGCGTCAAAGCGTCAATAAAATGACTTTCGTGTAAATTTCGCCATTGAAAAACAAGGATTTAAACTAAAACTGTGTACTCTGTGTCAAATATTAGGGTTATATCTCTGGTGGTTGTTACATGTATCTCGATTGATAGCGTAGAAGTATCGTAATAGAGATGTGATTGACACTGACCATTGTATCGACATTATTATAACTACTGTATAACGTAAACCAACATGGGTAATTATATGTTTCTTTTATTTTATTTAATATGACCGATGTTCAGATTTGGTTACGGGTAAACTGCAATGCTTAAATCATACCGTAATGAAAACATTTACACAAGTTTTATTTGTTATCAGACTGTCCATTGGTCGATCGACTACGTATGTCTGTATAACCATGATGAGCTAGTAGCTAATGATATAAGAATAGGTCTACTCACCTTATATCCCCCGTTTATATTTCGCCAAGTTATGTCGAAAATAGCGAAATCAGACACTGACGAAAAATCATCTATGCGGGTTTTTTTGTCTGCAAAATTTTAACAATATATAAAAACTAGACTGGTTTTACTATAAATAGCACAAACATGGTTTTTAAAATAAAGGTATCACGCAATTTTTTGTATGGAGAATTGACTTTTAGTGCAGCTTTCTTTGAACTTAATTCAAAATGGCGGGATTTTATAGTGCTAAAGTTGCAATTAAAACGTCGAGATATGAAACAAAAATTCTCTTTCATATGTGGATATTAAGGGAAGAGATGGTATACCCTTGGGATCACAATAACGCAAGTCTCGCGTTTTACAACATTCTGTGACCCTCGGGTGGAATATCCGTATCAACATATGAAAGAGTCTTATAAAATATGCTTTAAGGTTCTGCACTCATTTGCTAGATTGTCTGCTTGAACAATAAAGCTCTTATTAAAGTGAACAGTCGGGCAAGGATGGCTAAAGTCGGTAAAAATGGTGTGAATGTATCCAGTATAATTTCTTATGAAATGGAAAAATAAAATCTCTCGTCAAAATCTGTCTGCGTACGAAGAAATTAATTTAAAGTATGGAAATTCTAAAACGTCCTCCCGGCTCACTATGTCCGTGGTTACATTTCCACGCAGCCTCGCTTTTAATGCTTTCATCTTTTCTTTACTTGAATGGTCAGAACTGGGAAACTAAGCAAAACTTGACCGTCGTATTAATATGTGAGAACTTTTGGTAGGCCAATGAACGCATTTAGACTGGTTTTCTTTGCCCGACTATTCACTTTAATAGACTGAATTTAATATTCATACATGTATATCATTTTTGTATGTTGCAATAGCCCAGATTTCTACTCCATATAATGGGTTTAAATGCTTTGGGGTTTTACGCTCATGTAGAGATTACAAATTGCCTACTTGATCAGCAAAACCCTTGTGACTTGATCGAATCTGATATTCATCTAACAAATGCTGCATTGCCAATGGACTGAATTATTGAAATCGAATTTACACTACATTTGATATTATGATATGGCATTTCATATCTTCCTAAATCAGTGATACCAATAAATTATTGACATAAAATGGTGGCACTTGATATTGATTTTAATGTAATATTGCTCGGAATCATCAGCCAATATATAAGACCGTGTTCAAACTATACAACGGGAGACGATAATGGTGCACATCAATATTTAGTATCGGTGGAAACTGTCCACTGCTAGTTAAAAAGATCCAAGGCGCGGAATGTTCTAATTCTTCATCATGCTCAATGCTTATCTTCTGCTTCTTTTAAGTGTAACGTGTACACATGTGCATGGAGTGAGCTATTCAGGTGTAAACAAACTAAAAGCAAAACTTTTGACAAATTACACAACAACCCGCCTGATTATTGACCAAAGAAAAGCCATTGAGGTTACCGCTACTGCCATGGTTGGTAAGATACAGGCATACGATATGGTTGGGGAAATTCTAACATCTATGATCAAGTTTTCCATCAGCTGGAAGGATGAATTAATAAAATGGGATCCCCGTCGCCATGATCATGTTAAAGGATTATTTTTGTCATTTGCAGATGTGTGGATACCCCCTCTGAGCGTCCATAATTCTGCGGAAGGATATGATTTGATGAAGAGTTATAAGAACGCACTGTTAGTACAATTTCAATCAGACGGAACAGCTAGACTTGAATTTAATCTACGTATGAAGACTTTTTGTGGATCGTATGCCAAATACTTCCCATTTGACCAACATATATGTAATATCACTATCAAACCACTAGGGAGCAGTACCGATAAATTCAAATTTAAGACAGCGAGTGAAGCCTCTTCGGACTTTATTCCGAATGGACTGTGGGATATTTCATTTACGGATTTGATGGTGATAGAAAGTAGCAAAGGCAAACCATTTCTTCAGATGGACATAACTCTGAAACGACAGCCAGGCTTTTTGATTGTAAATATATTTGTTCCGTTTGGGTTTCTACAGTTTATGATATTGTTTGTGTTTCTCCTACCGTCAGACTGCGGCGAAAAGGTTTCATTTTCTGTGACTTTTGTTCTGTCATTGGCTATATATATGACTATCGTGATGGATCAGTTACCGCCCATCTCGACTAATCTACCGGTCGTTAGTCTTTTTCTCTGTATCAGTCTTGCCATTAACGTAATCATTTGCGCTGCGTAAACACTGTCTGTTAACTGTTGCCTCCAAAGTAGTTCAAAAAAGATTCCTCGCATTCTTCAGTGTATGGCTACTTTAGTGAATACCAAAGAGCGTAGGAGTTCGAATTCAGTTGTTTACGGAGAAATTAAAGCCGACGCCATATCACATATCGATGGTCCATGCGAAAAGGTTGAAGACGACGGAAGACCGGTGGTTACATGGGATATGGTTAGTCAGTCGGTTGACAAAGTAGCTTTGATTCTTTGTCTTGGACTTGTCATTCTGGAGGGAATCGTTGGATGCTATCTAGTTACTCAGCAACAATAATCATTTTGTTTTGTGTATGACTCACTAGCGCTGGAAATAGAGAGTTACTACTGGATCACAATGACTCGGCGATGGAGCGCTGGCGTTGGCATTAGGTATCGTGATCACACGGCGTCTACAACTTGAGGTGGAGTGTTGACAGAAAAGTTAGATACCTTCACCACTAAGTTCCTATAATCTAGAATTTTCTTGCAGGAAAGAGGGAAGTACATCAATACTCAAATTAATAGGAATATCTTTATTAATTGCATTTCTTATATGTGTATTTGTCTCAGTTAAGTTATATTACAAACAAAACAAAAAAACGTAAGAAAAAACCGTATATGTTAATTTATACGCACATACGACTTGTGACAATGCTTGTCTATTTCTTTGTTGGACCTAAATGACCCTGGCTGTCAATGGGCCTATAAATAAACAAAATGTTTAATGTTTATATTGCCACTGAACAATGTAAGGTTATTTCCAAGTTTGCATTTGCAAACCCAATGTAAGGTTATTTCCAAGTTTGCATTTGCAGTTAGGCTCAGGCGTATTAATATCTTCAACAGCTTACAAGAGTTTTACTACGGTGAATTCATAGAAGATAGATAAAGAAATAAATGATATTGGAATTTAAATATTTGAAATTGATTCAGGTGTTGTGTTTATCTTGGTAAATCCAGTTTATCAATGGGACTATTTGATGTTAGGTTACTGGAACCCACTAGAACCTCCCGCCCAATCATCCGCTGTTCCATCAAATGATATTTTTTCTCTAACTAGATGTATCATTTGTAATTCAAACAGCACAAATGTCTCTTCATTTACATATTTTCGGCCTCTTGACCTCTGCCCTGCAGGTAGGGCGTTAGAATTGTACCTGCTGCCCCTATTGCATGATCATAAAAGTCGACTAAATTTAGGATCTTATCTTTTCCCTTCTTCAAAACTGACTATCTTTCCTAATGTCTCCCTTGCCATCGCCTCACTTTTGGCCATGAGTTGAGCGTTCGCCCCTGTGAGGAAGGCTCTGGGTTCTATCCCCTGGCCGTGACACACCAAAGTCAATAAAAGTGGTAGTTTCTGCTTCTGCGTAGCGCTCAGCATACAGGGAGTGGGGCGACTGGTTCACCCGTTGTCAGAATGTGACCGGGTGGGGTGTGTTGCTTGGTGTCTTCGGCGGCATGCTTCAGTGCTATAGCACTATAAAAAGGGCAATAGTTCCACTATACAAGATGACACAATATGAATATACCGCAGTCTCCCAAAACACACACCTCGCACAACATACACGGCAACACACCGCATACATGGGAGGCCGTCCTTACATGACCTTAGCTGTTAATAGGACGTCAATTAATCAAACAAACAAACAAACAAACAAAGCCTCTTGACCATCTTTAAGTTCCATGTTTAAAGTTATTATTTTATTTAATATTTTGTTTTCTTTTTTGAGTAAATATAACATGTTAAATGTAAGCATTGGTTTTCATATTTTGACATACATTGTTGGGTGATACATAGATGTTCCCCACAAATGACTGTTGTTTATCATGTGTATCAATTCCAGTAAGTTAATTTTCAAATATTGAAAACAAAAACAGTTTTAGCCACTGTATTTTTCAAATTTGAAACTTAAATTAGATAAAATATTAAGATAAACATTGTAAATAAGAGTCACGCGTTCAGGAAATTGTTTATCCCATAACTTTAACTCTATTTCTTATTTTTAGTTCATGTACATTTACAGGTCATAATATCTTTCCGCTAGATATATAGTGCCTGAATAGAGAGCCATTATTCTGTTGTATAATACTTCGAATAAGCAACTGCCTGTTATACAGTAAAAGCACAATGAAAATAGTCCGAAATTGAAAGCCAATCGCAATCAAAAGCGGTTGAAGTTTGCCAATGTGAGACAGAGTAGGTGTTTATATAATGTGGTGTGTAAATATAAACAATGACCAATTGCTATGGGGTTTATCTTATGATTTTTCCATTGTGAAACATGCATAGTTATGGGATAAAAACCAATGCATGTCAAAATATGACAACCAATGCTTATTTACACTAAATGTCATACTCAAAATTCAAATTTAACTACAAAAAAAGAGGGGGGCGGATGGTAAAAACAAGTCGTATCGTTTGTATCGCTGATTATGTTTATTCAGTTTTAACTCTGTTTTGTGTTACGAGTTTAAAGAAAACGTGCGCAGGTTAATATAATTTTCGCTACAGAGAGGGTGTTTCTACGGAATCACAACCCGAGGGGCAATTCATAAATATCTAAGCCTCGGGTTGGACATTCAGTAATTCTTCAGAGGGAATGATTCACACAAAAAAGAGATAATAGTCTAAAATGAAGCATTTTTACCGCGACATTAACATGGTTCCGTCGACTGCACGTCAATATTGATGATGTCATCGACAATGCATAGAACGGTTAGACCGCATAAAGTTATGACGTCACGTAATTATCCTTAGGTTCAAAAGGTAAGCTCGGGCAATCTGTCTTACGTTGACAAAGATATCTCTTGCGACTAAAACCATTGACAAATGAAGGAATGATGGGAGAAAAAACTTTCACAAGAATAGTGGAGATGTCTTTAGGACCTGGCCCTGCAGGTAGGGCGTTGAAATTGTAGCTGCTGCCCCTATTGCATGATCATAAAAGGCGACTAAGTTTAGGATCTTATCTTTTCTTTCTTCCTAATTTACTTCTTCCTAACTTCTTCCTTGACACCACCTCACTTTTAGCCTTTGGTTGAGTGCTCGCCTCTGTGAGGAAGACTATGGGTTCTGTCTCCTGGGCGAGACACAAAATTCTATAAAAGTGGTAGTTTCTTCTCCTGTTTAGCGCTCAACATAACGGGAGTGGGACGACTGGTTCACCCGTTGTCAGTATAATGTGACCGGTGGGTTCAGTTGCTTGGTGTCTTCGGCGGCATGCTTCAGTGATATAGCACTATAAAAAGGGCAACAGTTCCACTATACAACAAGATACAACATGAATATACCACAGTCTCCAAAAACACCCACCTCGCACTACATACACGCAACACCGCATACATGGGAGGCCGTCCATACACGGCCCTGGCTGTTAATAGGACGTTAATTAATTAAACAAACAAATTTTAAGGATCATGTGTGCGAAACATGACTACTAAAATCCAGACATTCACGTTCTGATCTTCAGAAAACATAATAACCATTTACACAAGGCCAGTGTCATGGGAGACATTGGTATGAAATGATTTCGGTAAAATATAAAAGATAAAATTCTTAGTTAATTGCGTACGACCAAGCGAATGGTCACAACTAGATTCCTATGGCGATGATGTAATTCTAACGGCCTATCTGCAGCGCATTTTATAATGGTACAGTATTTGATTATGTTAGGTAATACTTCAATAAGCACCTGTAGGACTCTATAGTTTCAAAATTTTAGTGGAGTGTTTTTGTATATATATATATATATATACTATTGTTTGCTTGTAAACATTTGTAGTTGCTGTTCTTGTATGATGCTATTTTTGTATGGTTGCAACTATTTTGCATTTATAATAATTATTTCTTGTTTTCGTGGGGTTTTTTTGTGCGCTTTTTTCAAAAACATGTAAATACCCCCAATAATCTAATCTAGATTTAAAGCAGGTTGATACTAAGCTCAGCGTGCTATTATTAACAGCGAGATATATAAAATTATCTATTAACAGCGAGATATATAAAATTATCTAAGTACGGCCCGGCCCGACAATTCTAACGCCCTACAAGGATATTTGATTATGATCTGAAATAATGTCATTCTATCTTGTTTGTTACTTTTGTAAATTAACTGATTAAAAATGGTGAAAAACAAAAGAAATAAACTACTTGACAGATCTATTAATTTGGTACACAAAACCCTGACATAAAGGGGAGTTGAGTAAACCATTCTGCAAAGCCCCCTATTAATGGAGTCATTATTAATTTGTGCAGCGGGGGTATTAGTCGTCCAATCTGGCGACAGTTCTAGTTAAGTTCGGACAAGTGTAAACTATTATTACATTTACACCCTGGACAGGTAAATTAATGTCATTTTGTTAAATAATAGAAATCGTATCTTAAACTTTATCAAACAGTGCATGTTTGGTAAAGTGTAGGGCTCGGCAGAATCTCCTGTCCTTATAGTTGGGAATTTTACCTCACTCAGAAGGACTTTCGCCTTTCCTATATCCATCTGCTCACTTTCGCCCTATGAATACTTCTGGATGATTTTGATTGGAGACATACATATTATTGATAAATTCTATAATCTGGTCTAAATAAGCAAATTTGCATAATTTACTGAACAATCATCAGTTAGTTCATTTCAGTATTCATTGTTTGTTTGATTTTTTTAACGTCCTATTAACAGCCAGGATCTTGTAAGGTCAGCCTCCTATGTATGCATTGTGTAGCGTGTGTGAAGTGCGAGGTGAGTGTTTTGGGAGACTACGGTATGTTCGTGTTGTGTCTTCTTGTATATTGGAACTGTTGCCTTTTTATATTACTGAAGCATGCCACCGTAGACACCTAGCAACACACCCCACCCGGTCACATTATACTGACAACGGTCGAACCAGTCGTCCCACTCCCTGTATGCTGAGCGCTTAGCAGGAGCAGAAACTACCACTTTTGTGTGTCTCGGCCAGGGGAAAGAACCCAGCTACTTCCTCACAGCGGCGCACGCTCAACTCAAGGCCAAAAGTGAGGCGGTGCCAAGGGAGGCATTAGGAAAGATAAAGTCAGTTAGAAGGAAGAGAAAATATAAGATGCTAAATTTAGTCGCCTTTTACGGTCATGCAATAGGGACAGCAGGTACAATCACAGGGACCTGGCACGATTTTTTTTACCAATAGTATGTATTATAGTATCAAGGGTATGAACTCGGCGGTCGAGAGAAACGGACCTATTTTTTAAAACCGTGATTATTTTAATGAATGGGTTCTATACAACATTGACGGATATCTTACCTTAAAGAGAAATAATTTATCTTTCCATTGAGTGCTTCATGAACAAAATTGTATTGTCAAGTATTGACGAAGTTATGGCTTGATGAATCAGGAAATTTACGAAAAATATGCCAGGTAGACATTTCCCTGTCCGGTCGTATTGAAATTGTATCGCGTAAAGAATCAGCAAAACATTGACAAAGTTGAGGGTCCATCTGACAAATAGATATCAAATTACATCAAACGTCACCCTGAAATAACTCTTAGGGAGGAACAACCTCTTGAAGGGTGCCGTTCTTAACTTAGCCAAAGCCATATTTGAGAAAACCCTAAAAGAAGTGACCTATGACCCATGTAGAATATATAACTGTCACGAATCCGTTTGGGTTTTTTTTTGGAAAATTTTCATCTTCAAAGAAGGTTCTAGTACCAAATGGTACGTGGCACGTATATCAGACTCAAGTGACAGTTGGAGGTCATGTCACTTTATTAAACGCTATTTCTGTGGCAGGTTCAACATTGCCAGCCATGCTGATTTTTCAGGGGGGCAGTTCCTCGAGAGAATCCCAGATTCATGGATCATGACGAGTACAGAGAGTGGATTCATTACGAACGAGCTCTTCTTGGAGTGGGCGAAAGAAATTTTTTGTTCCCTTTCTTGGAAAGACACGACCAGTCCTTCTTATTTTAGACAATCATGTGTCGCACTGGACACTACCTTTTTTGAAAAACAAAACGTTATCATTCTTCCATTTTTTTCCATCACACTCTTCCCACCTTTTGCAGGCAACGGATCTTTTCTATTTTTACAATCTAAAACAGAAAGTTGCAGATTTATCGGTGGCGCTTGATACATAGGTTGTAAAACCCTTTCAAGAATTCTGCTTCCGCAAATCCTTCACCAGGCCTTGAACAAAGTCCTTCCAACTACTGTTACAGGAAATGATGATCCAATGCGGCCCACGCAAGCTTCTGTTATTGAGCCTTCAGCATCATCCATCTGTGTATCATGTTGGAGGGACAAGGAAAATAAACTTGTTAAGCTTGGCATCGTTCCAAAAGAGATCGCCCATATTTTCTTTGAGCCTGTTGAAAAGAATAAAAATGTATCAAAACGCTAAAACAAAGAAAACTCCTACCTGTCATCTGACAACACACACGCCAATGACATAAACAATGAAAATAATAATCAAATTACAATGTAAGGAAAGCGCACCTTTTGTCAAAGAAAAAATGTGGAAGATCGTATATAAAACACTCGTCAAAAAATATGAGGAAGACCGCTAAACCAGGGAGGCAACCTCGTGAAGTCATTATGGTGTGCGATATTTGTATGACTGACCCGGAGAAGTGTTATCATGGTATCATTATGACTGTCTCAAACTTTCAAACGGAGGTAGACCTAAGTCACATTGTTGATGACTAAAAGTGTCTGTGCAACAGTTGTAGACAGGAGGAGTAGATCCGACAAACTGACAAGAAATTCTATATTTAACATGCGCAATCCTGAGTCTCGTTTTAAAAACGAAAGTACAGACAAAATAATCTTTATCTCTTGTGTCGTTAATTAGTGTGTTGTTACTTGTTTCGTGGGTTTTATTTAGTAGAAGACAATTATATTACATTAGAAACATTAAAAATATAATTTAAAAAATATATGCACGTTTTATGGGGGTGTTTAAGCACTGGTTTACACATACGCAATTTCAGCCATTTTACCGGTGTCACGTGATCATCTGCCAAAACCACAATAACGTCTCCATGTGGTGAAACATAAACGGATATATCGGTAGTATGTCCTGATTTTCCTTATGATAAAACATGTTTTTACTAGGTAAGGGGAGTCTATGTAGATTAATGAAGCATGCCACCGAAGACACCAAGCAACACAACCCAACCGGTCACATCATACTGACGACGGGCCAACCAGTCGTCCCACTCCTTTTATTTTGAGCGCTAAGTAGGAGCAGAAACTGCCACTTTATTGACTATGGTGTGTCTCAACCAGGGGACAGCACCCAGAGCCTAACTCACACGGATGAGCGCTCAACAGAAGGCCAAAAGCTAGGTGTTATCAACGGAGACGTTAGAAAAGGTAATATCCTTAATTTAGTCGCCTTTTACGATCATGCAATAGGGACAGCAGGTACAATTTTAACGCCCTACCTGTAGGACGGTATTAGGACTGCAAGTAACCGATACCATGCCAAGCCACCGATTAAAGTTAGTAATCTGTGAATGTTTTCAGTGAGTTGTTCAAATTATACCTAACAGCTATCGACTGACGAACTTGGTGCAGTATCAGTATATAATTCGGAGTTACCGATCCTGCTCATGTCTAAGAAGTCGTTATGATTGTCGGTCGTTCTGTATTTTTAGCGTGTCTTATATACAGAGTATGGAATTTGTCGATGTCTCCTTATATGGTGCTATTACGCTAGCGGTCGTTCTGTATTATATATGCGTTTTTCAATCTTACATCAATATTTCATTTTTATTGGAATAACATAATTTAAATCACTATTAGTCATGAAGTAACCAAATGATTCTGTCCACTAAGCAGTGGCCACTAAGGGAAATGATATTCTTTAATAGCAAAGATATCTAAAATTATCTTGCCCCATCAGCCGGATCAATGGCATCGTTTTCGGAGAAATAAATGAAAAATCTCTTCAAAATGTAGTATTTTGTAAAAATTATCGCAATGTTCAAGTGAACTTTAACTATATAATGTGTCTAGGCGAGATGGCAAACCTAAGACCCTACTAACACACTCGAACTCTCAAGCCAATGTGAAGGAAGCAGTGTCAGTGGAGAGGATGAACGAAAATCATTTTGGAATTAACTTGCTGGCCTCCTTTGTATTTTTTCTCTACTTCATATATCCTTAAATAATGGTAGAGAGTAGCGTTCATCCCTGTACATCGGTGTCAACACCTTCACTAAACACAAAATGCTAACAATGGTAGACTAGGCCGACTGGTTTGCTCACGGGACACGCCATAATGTTTTTGTTTGACCTTCATTTCAGCGCTTGCCCATGTGAGCAAGGCTATGGGTTTTTTCGAGACACACAATATCAAATACATGCTCAGCATATAGGGAGCGGAGCGACTGGTTCGCCTGTTTTCAGTAAAATGTGACCGTTTTTAGTGTTCTTGATTGGTATCTTCCGCCTCATACTTCAGTGAAATAGTATTATAAAAAGAGGAGTTACTATCACAACGAGACACAAAAGCAAGAAGACAGATCTTATCGCATATTTAGTCGCCTTTACAGTCAGTAAATAGGGATTGGCCTTTCCTAGGCAGCCAATAGTATATTTTCTAAAAGCATAATAATTAATGAAACATAGCTATTGGAAGTATCGTTTCAACCGGAATTTTATTTTTTATTTTATTTTCATGAAACTTTATACAATTATAGCTTATGTAATTGTTGGAAGAAAAGGTCAACTACAAAGGTCACTGATACTAAAAATAGGATATAATGTCAATGTGGAGACCGGCAGGTCCGAATACTTGTATTTAACGTGGACCATCCCTTCTGTGACGTCGCTATCCGGATCCCGGTAAACGTATTTTATTTCTCCGTACCCATCTATTATAACTTGCTTCTGACATCGGCATTCGAGCAAATATCTAGACTAGAACCTTTCCGAATGTTTACTTGAAGTGTATCAGTCTGAAGGTGTGACAATTCGTAAATATAGTATGATTTTGCAGATTCTTGCATGAAGTAAAACCCAAGAATCATAAAAGTCGCTAAACAATCAGATGGAATACACATGGAATTACGGGGACCCAAAATGAAAAACTTCACGTCAGTAGTACCAAATGAATGACGTTATCATTATAATAGGAGATTTCAGAAAAGATGGCGTAACGTCACAGAAAGTTTACATCCGGGTCCTCAAAGGTACAAACACAGTATGGCGACTAATAAAAACAATAACAGATACAATGTACGTACATCCCTGCTTCATAATCAATACTTTGACAAAAGTTTACACTTGCATACTTGCTAATTCTGATTTTGAAATGTTTTCTTATTGTTTCACAGGTTACGGATGTTAACATTTTTTTCATATTTTCATTTGTTTATTGCTAAATATACTTGTGTAGATTTAGTGTCGAAGCCACCTATCGAAGCGCTGCCGGGCCATACGTGCACTCGTACCCGTTCATATATGTTCATATAATTCAGGTTGTGTAAAAAGTTGTTATGAATAGATGATTTATTTCAATGTATCATGTTTCTGTTATACATGAAAAGGCTGTTCACAACACGATATGATATAAACAAAACGTGAACCATATCACCAGACCACGGCCGCTCGTGAATGGCTTCGTCGCTGCATTGTTGGGGAAATAAATCATATTAATAATTACCAACACTTTTATCTCAAAAAGTACTTGCTTAAAATATGTATTTCGTTATTTAATATGTACATGTTGTTTTAATGGAGTGCTCTTATATCGTAACAAAATTACGAATAGTAATTAAACTACTGTGTTACACATACACGTATGGCTGCCGATCTCGAAAAATAAAATGGTGAAATCGTTCAGTTTTCATGCTGCAGATTTTATTTTTATTATTTCATTTTCAGCCTCTTTTATGCCATATACTGCTGTGTTAAGTCTCAAATTGAAGTGATATTACTTTTAGATAATTTGAATACATATTAGGTAGACTTCATTTAAATTGATATAAATTACAGATCGTAGTACTGTAAATGCCGACCAGGATAAATATTGCGCAAAGCTTCGAGAATCCTAAATACTAAAAGTTTTATTTTAAAATTTGAGAAAAAGAAACCACAAACTGACTCATTTGTATGTTATAAACTAAATCCTAAAATCAATGACAAAAAAAATAACCAGAATATGTAATTTTATGACACTGAAAATGGACGAAATTCGGGTTCTCGGCGGTACTGTAATGGCTGCCGTGGGAAACGGACCAACAAAATACGGAAATAAAATTGCTGGAAAATATTTTCATTTTAATTTTTGTTAATATCTTTACTTATAATTTGAAAAACGCTTTAACGGAAAGTAGTCCATTTTAATACAGTATTACAGAGAGTAAAATATTTGTCTTGGAAAAAGCTGATATATTTCCTGCTGAATTAGACTCCTTTTGAAAGTCAAAGGTCAGGCCTACATATGAATGTAGCTTGCAAACTGGTTTGTCATAGCTTCTATCATGAATAAAAATAATCATTTAGGTATGGAATTATTGTGTTGTCTTGTATGTTCCAATGATATAAAAAATATGCTTATTTTTAGCGTTTTCAGGCCAAAATTTAAAGATGCTCCACCGCCGACAGAGTAAAAATGATATTCATCATTTGAACAATATTTGGTGTTTAATCGTGTATATATAAAATAATTTATTTCGCCTGTGGTGCATGTGCAATCAGTACTTCATTCCATATAGAATATAGTGCCACGGAATTTTTTCGGGATGCAATTAATTATTTTTCATATTTTTAACTTGAAGTAAAATTAGAAGCTCAAACTTTTCAATGGTGGTAATAGTGTAAAGTAAGTAACTTTTGTAACTGAAGAAAAATACTAAATCGTCTGCTCCTGTTTTTGATAGTGAAAAAATAACATTTGTCAGCGGTGGAGCATCTTAAGGAGTATTAGAAAGAAAATCGGTCATATTTTGAAAAATAATGCGGTGAGGTATACTTTTTATTGGCTTTTCTTATTGCAAATAAGCCAATCTTCATGGAAATTCTAAAAAAAAAACATTTTTCTTGAGATCATTTTTTCAGAAAAAAAAAAGAAAATATGACTATTTTGATGCAATTTTTCACTAAAATTGGGTCCGGATTTAATTTTATAATAACGATATTTCGTTTTATTGTGGAAAACCCAGCTAATTGGATAAAGTTATGAATTCTATATCACCTACTGAAGGTATGAACATGTTACAGGCATATTATTTATATGTTAAGGTATGTTACAGGGAGGAAATATTATTTATTTAAAAAGCCTTAAAATCCGGAATATTAAGACATCAGTGCATATATTTATGCAACCATGGAGGAATAATTTACCCGGTGACATATGATATTTAGGTGGTTTTTGTGATCAGGGTATACCTAAAATAAAATATAAAAAATGAACGAAATCCTTGAGAGGAAACCAGAAGGGATGGTCTAACTTAACTGTTGTATCACCTGAAAACTGAAAGTACTGTAACATGCGAAATTACGTCAGCGAAATATTTCTTCAAAGTCACAAGATTCAAAACAGGAACGAGTTAAAGGCACTACTGACAACTTTTGATCAAAAGTACGGAATGAAACTACCGCGTTCAGGGTAGTTGAACTGTAGGTCTAATTATTAAACTCTATCTACTGTATGAAATTAATTTTACTAAGACAGATTGATTAAATCAATTAATAGATCTGCTTACAGCAAAACCGCGAGTTAATTATTGGCATTTACAAACGAAAAAGAGGGAATGACCGTGAATATGTCTATACTTAGGTTATAAACAGTCTTACAAGGTTCTTATTTCTAGAGATGAATCGCGAAATCTACTTCTGCCCTGTGTCTTAACAAATATTTGTCTCGTTTCCATGTCTACAAGTAACAGCAACCGCAGGGGAATGCCTAGAATCCGTCTGTCAAAGGCATTAGCATTGGTATTTATATCAATTTTAATCAAATGCCGTGAAGGGCAATAAACGGATTCCGTTGAATGTATTATAGATACGCTGTTGGCGTTGTACACGTTGACGTATCTCTCGGTTAATACTCTAGCTAATTACCAATTAGGAATGTGGGCAGGTGGATGTCAGGTTTGATTAAATAAGAATTTATAATCTTTACATTCCCACAAGTGTAATTAAACCCCTGTGATGAAGAAAAAAGTATGTCGGCGTGTAAATATGGAGAACGGTCTCAATGCGGTGAACATCATTTCGCTGGACTTTCTATTCTACTTAAAAGTCTTACAAGTGCTAACTCTCGTGATGATCCTGATGAAAAAAAAATGGTTAAAGTTACCTTAGAGAATGATATTCTCGTCAAAGAGTTATAAAATTTTAGTTGCTTCGCGAGATTTGAAGTAGTTGGTGTTTAATCGTGTATATATGTGTTTAATTAACAAAAAAAACACGTAAAATAATGTATTATTCTTTTAGCACATAGGATAAAGTGCCATGGATTTTTTGGGGGGTCGCATTTCTGCCCTGCAGGTAGGGCGTTAAAACTGTACCTGCTGCCCTTATTGCATGATCGTAAAAGGCGACTAAATTAACGATCTTGTCTTTTCTATTCTTCCTAACTGACTTTATCTCTCCTAATGCCTCCCTTGGTACCGCCTCACTTTTGGCCTTGCGATGAGCGTACGCCCCTGTGAGGAAGGCTCTGGGTTCCGTCCCCTGGCCGAGACAGACCAAAGTCTATAGAAGTGGTAGTTTTCGCTCCTGCTTAGCGCTCAGATACGGGGAATGGGACGACTGGTTCGCTCCTTGTAAGTATAATGTGACCGGGTGGGATGTGTTGCTAGGTGTCTTTGGCGGCATGCTTCAGTGATATAGCACTATAAAAAGGGCAACAGTTCCACTATACAAGATGACACAACATGAATATACCACAGTCTCCCAAAACACGCACCTCGCACAACAAACACACAACACACCGCATACATGGGAAGCTGTCCTTACATGACCATAGCTGTTAATAGGACGTTAAAGGGACAATTCGGACTAAGAGAACATTAAAATTTGTACATATCGGAAAAAATCCCAGTTCTAATGGAAATTAGATCAGTCGGTTTTACTGTGATATGCCAGAAAAGCCCATGGTGGTGAAATGTTCAAACTCGCTCGCTGTCCGCCATTACACATTGTAGTCGAACGTCTTGTATGCCGAACCTTGTCCCTTGCTCGTAAAGTAATGCAACTTTTGTATAGAACTGCTCAAATCGCTTTGACAGTAGTGTGTTTACTTATAAGGTGAATTGTCTTGCCTAAAATCATTTTAGCACCTCCACAGTGGTTATATAGTTCATTTGTTTAACGTGCATGACTTTGGCTCGGGTATGGGTACAGCGTACACATGTACCTGCTTAATTGTATTGATCAACGATTTATAATTTCAGCGGTATCAATTAAAATACTTAACAATGACGTGGAATTTGCCATTATTTTATATTATATGTTTCATAAGAAATGTAGAACAATACAGTTATGCTATATTTTGCTTCTTGGTTATGTAAAATAATTAGCCTGAGTGAATTGTCCCTTTAATTAATCAAACAAAAAAAGTGTCGCATTTAATTAATTTTAATATTTTTATCTTAAAGTAAAATAAGAAGCTCAAACTTTTCAATGTTTTCTAAGGTAATGGTGTAAAGTAAGTTTTTTTTGTAACTGAAGATGGCCCTGCAGGTAGGGCGTTAGAATTGTACCTGCTGCCCCTATTGCATGATCGTAAAAGGCGACTAAATTTAGGATCTTATCTTTTCTCTTCTTCCTAACTGACTTATCTTTCCTAATGCCTCCCTTGGCACCGCCTCACATTTGGCCTTGAGTTGAGCGTTCGCCCCTGTGAGGAAGGCTCTGGGTTCTGTCCCCTGGCCGAGACACACCGAAGTCTATAAAAGTGGTAGTTTCTGCTCCTGCTTAGCGCTCAGCATACAGGGAGTGGGACGACTGGTTCGCCCGTTGTCAGTATAATGTGACCGGGTGGTGTGTGTTGCTTGGTGTCTTCGGCGGCATGCTTCAGTGATATAGCACTATAAAAAGGGCAACAGTTCCACTATACAAGAAGACACAACATGAATATACCGCAGTCTCCCAAAATACGCACCTCGCATAACATACACGCAGCACACCACATACATGGGAGGCCGTCCTTACATGACCATAGCTGTTAATAGGACGTTAATTAATCAAACAAACAAACAAACAATGTAACTGAAGAAGAATACTAATTCGTCTGCTCCTTTTTTGATAGAGAAAAATGATATATATTCGTCAACGGTTGAGTATCTTTAAAGATGCTCCACCGCTGACAAATGGTATTTTTTTCACTATTAAAAAAAAACTTTAAAAAAGTTACTTACTTTACACCATTACCATCATTGAAAAGTTTGAGCTTCTAATTTTACTTCAAGTTAAAAATATGAAAAATAATTAATTGCATCCCGAAAAAATTCCCTACCACTATATCCTATATTGAATGAACTACTGAATGCGCATGCACCAAAGACAAAATAAATTGTTTTATATTATTTTTTGTGTTAATTAGACTATTATATACACGATTAAACACCAATTATTGCTCAAATGATGAATATCATTTATGCTCTGTCGGCGGTGGAGTATCTTTAAGTGAACGGTAACAGCGTGAATTAGAAAATGTTTTATAATGACGAAAGAATGATACTAAGATTTGTAATTATATTTCGAATCAGTACTATTTTGTTTTCATTTTAACCTAAAAGCAAAGTAAAATGGTACTTCTGCGAAATATATTTAACTCTTTTATGCGCCATCGACTTTGTGACAATTGTAAACTTCGACTAGATAATAATTTGAAATTTTTATTTGCATCGAATCTCGTCAGGAGGTCAAGAGAATAACCAACGAAGACTATTAATAAATACCAAAAGCAACATGGCTAATTGCATGGTCCATTTCAACTAAAAAATGAGCTGTAAATTGAAATAGAACAAAAAAGAACTAAAAGTGAAACCAATGTGGTTCAAATATGACCAACCTGTTAATTAAGTTGCTGTCGAGGGTATGAAGCGGGTTAAAACTTATGCATCCTATTGACATCTGTATTGTACCCCTGATTAGTCTGATGTTCTTGATACCCTATCACGTGACCATCGTATCCAATTAAATATTTTGTGATCGAATAATCCACGCATCCTCACCATCATCTTTGCCACGTGATCAAAGCATCACAAGGCGGGAACGCAATAAGTATCTCATAATCCTGGTCATGTGACTGAAGCTGACGAAAGGCAAAGAAATAAGCTTTCATCTCAAAGAATGTGATGAGCATTGCCATCGCATCGTCGTGACAGACAGGAGCAGTCTATCTTATCCATATCAAGGTAGGTCGATAGATACATTCTTATACCTTATTTCAATATATATAATTTCCTTTTTTATAGTTACATTTTTTCTTACAACTGAATACAGCAAGTTCTATATTAATACCTTCCAATACATGATTTTTTTTATCAATCCACTTTGTTTATAGTTAATTTATATAGCAACGTCTACATTCATACCTTTCAATACATGATTTTCTTCATCATTCCAGTATGTTAATAGGTACATTTTTACTTCCAGCTGAATATAGCGAATTGTCTATTCATACCTAATTTCAGTATATGATTTTCTTTAACATTTATTTATATGTTTAACAGACTGATATAAAACGTAAGGTTCTCTTAATCTTCGTAGATTTATATTTCAGACCCATTTTTAAAATCATACGATTGATAAATTGATCAGTAAAAAATGAAAAAAAAAATCGATTTACTTCATAACCTATAGCATCGCAATCCTTTTAACGGGTATCAGAAAGATTTTTTTATGTTATTTGAATGACTGTCGATCAAAGCTTTTCTGACTGTAGGAACTAGGGTCCATAGTTATCAATTATCTAGAGATTGTGATCTGATATAGTGTTTTATGGAAAATCATTTAATTACATAGTATGCACTATCCAGTATGATTTTCTTTTTATAGTTACATTTTTACTCACAGCTGAATATAGCAAATTCTATAGTCATACCTAATTTCAGTATATGATTTTCCTTTACAATTGTATACATGTTAAACGTACTAATGTAAAACGTTAGCTTTTCGTAACCTTCGTAGATTTATATTTCAAACCAATTCTTAAAATCATTCAATTGATAAATTGATCAGTAATTTTTTTTTTAAATCTATTTACTTCAAAACCTTTAGCATCACAATCCATTTAACCATTTAACGAATAGATATAAAAAAAATGGTGCAGCTTTTTCTTTAAGAAAAATTATTGATTTTCTCTCAATTATTATAAAAATAACTTGGCATCGATTTTGACAGATTTTCTATAGTTTGTAGAATGACTATCGATAAAAGCTTTTCTGACTCTAAGAATTAGGATCCAAAGTTAAAACTCAAGAGATTGTGGTCTTATATAGCGTTTTATGGGAAATTCTTTAATTACATAGTACGCACTAGCCAGTATGCGTTTGGCTGCAGAAAGCATCAAACAACACCATTGATTTTTTTATTAGAACTTGATGGTAATGTATTCAAATGATTTGAAACATCGCAATCTTCAGTAAGAGATGAAAGGAATTTTCTTATTAAATGTATGTCTTTTAATTTCGGATATGTTAAACAATAGACTTCCGTTCTACAAAAACCGTATAAGAAAATAGAATCAATATGGTGTTTCGTTATCACTGCCGTAGATATATTGATAACTAAATTGTACAAAATATTAACAAAAAAGTAATTTATAATTTCAATGAATGAAATTATTACATGCATAATGTAATAATCATTCAAAATTTGTTTCTTATTCTATAATACCATAAAAATAAATTTTGTCACCCTTTTAAAGTGATCTAACTTTATACTGGTATATGAAAGTAAGTAAAAAAGTTTTTTTTTTTGATTATGAAGCTCGCAATCATTACGTATATAATCATGAATTCTTCTAAAAAAATCATTGATGCCATAATGGCGCCATACCTACATGTTGGGACGACTGGTTCGCCGGTTGTCAGTATAATGTGACCGGGTGGGGTGGGTTGCTTGGTGTCTTCTGCGGCATGTTCCACTATACAAGAAGACACTACATGAATATACCGCAGTCTCCCAAGGACACGCATCTCACACAACATACACGCAACACCCAGCATACATGGGAGGCCGTCCTTACATGACCATAGCTGTTAATAGGACGTTAATTAATCAAACAAACAAACAAACAAACCATACCTTTTAGCATGTTGGTAGGTCACAAAGATGTTATCCAGGCAATGCGACCTGTTCAATGCCTCAGTGTATGATGGCATTATTTTGTAAATTGGTAAAATCTAATGTTACGTGATATGAGTGCCCTACTGCCAAAGATAGCCTTTTATCGCTACCATGTATTCGCCATATGTTTGAAAGTTACTAAGACGCTAAATATTTTATATACGAAAATAAATAAGATAATATTGTCAAGAAATTAATGCGAAGTATAGTTTTTCTACGGTTGTCAATATTACAATTCATATATTATAAAATATTTTAAAATTAAGTATGATCGGCATAGAAACACAGCGCCTACGACGTTTTCTTGTCGGAAACCCAAACAGATTTGTATTGTAATATGATTATGTCATTAAATGCCCAAACCGTTATTTATAATATATTTTAAACATGAAAATCATACCATTGAAACGTATTGATTTATATATCATGATTGGATGGCAATGGGAGTTTTTGTTTTATTAAGTAAAACTGTATTGAGACATCTGGATGACATTCAGTGTGTTTGAATGCTTCGAGCACAGGTAAACCATTTTAATCTGGCCAGATACGTGGGTAATTAATCATTTCGTAATTATACCTATATAAGATTATACCATTATAAGCTGTGGTCAGCATGCACTTATTATATCCGATAGAAGTCGTGGTCACCGTGCAGCTGTTACAAGCGACAGATGGACATTAATGACGCACGAATTAATTATACGTTGAGTACTAGCATGAGCTTAAACCGAATGAACGTCACCACTAGGATGTACTCTATAACCACTAATACAGAACAGTGGGATCCGTGTAAGTGTACCGTTAATTAACGTTAATTAATTAATTAGAACTGTATTCTTATTAATATCAGACGAGTTTATAATTAAAGACTTTGAACTTAAAGCACTAGCTTTTCAAATTTGAAGGTAGTACACATGTCTATTTCACAACAAACTCTCATCCAAATAAGGATATATTAACAGTATTACATTCAGCGAAGACCATTAAATGTCCACGTCTTTTATAGATGTGATCTGTTTCATGACATGTGATTTATCATGGAAATACTAAATAGATGAGATAAATAGGTTATGCTTTTCGGCAATAAAACAGAAGGTTGTGAAGACTAAATCTTTGCAATCAGTTACAGCAGTTCCCTTTCAAAACGTATCGATTTCAATTTTTTCTGAAAAAATGTATTACGACCGTTGCGGAATAAGTGATTTGATAAAGTAATTTCTGAATATTGTCGTAACAAATATTGACTTTTTTGTGTTCCCGTAAAATTCGTCTGCATTATCTTTGTTTATAAACATTTTCTTAATGTTACTTAATATTAAGTATTATTTTAGCTCGAGGGAATATAGATGAACATCATATATATAAAGAGTGACGAAGATATTTGATCATTTAAGAATAAATACCAGATAAAGGAAAACACATCTGTTAACATTATCATTGTTTGTTTGTTTAATATGACAAATAAATTATTCTCTTATGCCCTATTAAAACTTTATTGTAATTATTGATAAAACAATATCGTTCTCTTTTAAAAGTTGTATACATTTTAACTTATTAATTCTGTATGACCATATGTTATTGAATACACCTGTTGTGTACAAATACTTAAAAAAACATTAGGTTGATCTACAAATACATTGTATACTGTCTAGTTTCTAATATTCGTGGCGATATCAATTTCGTTAATCTCGCGGATCCATCCAAATTCGTAAAATTTATAAAAAATCATGTTTTTTTTCGATTAATATCTTATGACGCTTTCAAACTGTACAACTATATTTCTTGAAAATAATTCCCTGTGAATATGTTCCAAACAGTAAATTGCGAAATATTACACCAGCAAAATTAACAATGATACAGTATTGAGAAAAAAACAAACTTTTGAACCATTCTGTTGTATATCATTGCAGATTTCTACTATAATCATGAACGACAGCAACTGTGCATACGACTACTCTGTGGTAGAGGATCTAGTCGGGAAGAACATCACTGAGGAGGACAGACTAAAATGGCCATGTGCGCTTAGAACTCTCTGGGTGGAAATCCTGCCCTTTGTGACCCTAGTTCGCGGATTGCTTTCCTACGGTACCTCATTGGTCATCGTCCTGGGCCTGTTACTGAACTGTGTGTCATTTATAGTCCTGACCCGTAAACACATGCGGAGGTCGACCACCAATCTATACCTGTCAGTGTTAGCGGTGTATGACATGTTGTCGCTCACTATGAACTTCATGATTGGTGTGCTGCGAGGCCAGAACCTGTCAATCAACAAAGATTTTCAAGACCACGAATCGCTTTGCAAATTCCATGGAGTCATTGTGGAGCTCTTCAACCTACTTTCGGTCTGGGTGATTCTCTCTTTCACGGTGGAAAGATTCATCATGATCAAATTTCCGCTGAAAGCCAAGACATTGACGGTCCGGCGGGCAGCCTTCGCGATCATCGGTGTATCGTCTGCCGTTTTTCTCTTCTCCATGCACAAAGTCGCTGTGTCTGGTTTTGAAGGAGATTCCGTATTCGGGTACAAAGCTTGTAAGACGCGAAGAGCAATATTTCCTGAAATAATTTACTTTTATGTAGCATTCAACACGTGGCTGCCAACCTTTATAATAGTTGGTCTGAATGCTTTAATCATCTTCGAAATCCGGAAAAACCAAATAAAACGCAAAGCGATGACGACGACATCTTTGTCAAAGAAGGATGAGAAGGCCACAAAGCTTCTGCTTGTTGTATCCAGCACTTACGTCATTCTGATTTTGCCTCTTGGGTTGATCCAGTCAACAGAGCTGATCTGGAATACGACCGCTAAAGTAAACCCCGGGCATCCAGACTATATAGATTTTCAGTCCACCAAGATCAAGCTGAAATGGGCGAGAGCGTTTTTCTTTTTCTTCTATCAGTTTAATTTTGCAATCAACTTCTTTCTGTACGTCTCCTCCTCCTCGGCAACAAGATTTCAGGCGACTCTACGGAAGCTTTTCGGGATGAAGGTTAAGGAAGAGGATATGACGTGGATGCGCACCCAAGCTACAAAAAGCAATGCAGTTGCGCCTAGTGCGCAGTCTACAGCCGTAGCTCCCGCTGAATGATAGCCGATCGCCGGAACCCCAACCCCCTATAACGGAACTTTTGCCGAAAACACCTGTCATGGGACGTTTGCCGAAACCACCTAGCTGTCATGGAACTTTCGCCGGAACCACCTGTCGTGGAACTTTTGCCGGAACCACCTGTCATGGAACTTTCGCCGGAACCACCTTTCGTGGAACTTTTGCCGGAACCACCTGTCATGGGACATTCGCCGGAACAACAGGCATGATTTATTAACTAACAAATAATACTCTTATTTTTTCCATAAACGGATTTTGGATGTCGTCCTTTCCTTTAAGTCACTGCCGTCTAGACGGCTACATTACCTCTTTTATAATTGATGCTTTGTTGGAAAATCAGTACTTTAAACAATATTGTTGTAGGGAAAAAAGGTTGTTTCCTTTGGGTTAGTGCACTGGCATCTAATAAATGCACATTTTGGCATTTCTCTAAGGAGAAGATTTTCCCAACCTGCTTTTGTGATTTAGTGATTTAATTGTTCTTTTTAATAAACGCAATACATTCCTGAATTAAATGTGTTCTAGTCGGCATCGGGTAAGATGTTGTTCATTATTACAAAAATATTACATTATCATTAATATGTTTACATGATTTACTTATTGGTAAGGTTTGTTTGGTTTTTTTTTTGTTTTTTTTTAATTCTGTGACGTTTTAACCACAAAGAATTCATTATCATAATTTTGCTACTGAACATCCGTCCAACACCGCAGAATCCACCTGCGGTATTTATCAATATTGTCTTAATTATTTTTGTTCTCTTCAGTTATAAAAAAACTTTCTATTCCTTCATATTTGTTTCACAAAACACAAAAACTGTACAGAATATATGTTGTGTCGGGTGATATGTTTATTTAACTGAAGATATTTGATTTTTGATACGCTTTTTCAGGGTGTGAAATTCTCCAGTGATTGCATTCTTACTAATAAAGGAGTTTTTTTCCGGAGATATTTAGATAAATGTGGAGTGCTATTTTTCACGAGGTACTAATACCTATTAGTTGGCACTTGGTGAATGATTAGAAAATAAGAGTACAAATACCACTATTTTGTAATTCATATATTTGATATATGAAAACTAAAATTTAAAAAAAAATCAAATATTAATGCAAATTAAAATATAAAAGTATGATAGTATATTCATTATTTGAAAAAAAGAGTAATGTTTTGAATAAAAACTAATGATAAAATCTACAAACTGCGTATTTTATGTCTTTTACATTTGGGAGATTTTATACATATTGTCCAGTTTCAGTCATTAATCAAAACTTATATAATTGTAGATATTGCTGGAAGATTCCGTCAAAATATCTGTAATTTGCAGAACAATGTTTTCATGTTATGGCTATTAGTTACACAATAAAATATACAAAATATGTACAGGGAGTAAATTTAAATATGTACTTTGAATATTCGTAAATCAATATGTATTGGTTGATATAGCACAAGTTAAGAATAAATTGTTTTGTTGTTGTAACAAACGTGTTCTTTTCTGATATATATAAATTTACACACCATCAAATATTTACCCATAAATATGTTCCCAAAAAATGTGAGGTTACCGGGCGATAACTTTATGTTTGATATTATTAAGCCCACTATTTCGGATAAAGAGAAACTCAATTTCGTAGAATACGAATTAATAGAAACATCTTTCCATATAGGCGAAATAGATAATTGCTGTTCGCAAAAGTACGTCATACGCATAAGTAAATTCAAACGAGTATTGTTATTATAATCATATTTACGATTATGTTTGCAAATCCGTTTTATCCACTTTCTGTATGAATTTATATTGTCCTATCAATGCTTCAAAGTAAGGTACTTCTGTATTGTCTATTTCAAGAATGCAGATATAATACACAATATCATGATATTTAAAAGTATAATTTCCTTTATTTTTTTCACATGCTGTGATAACTGGTCATTTTACGATGATTTTATATATCAAAATGTCTTCTATGCATTTAAACAAAACTGGTGTTTAACACATCGATATAAAATTCCTCGACGCACTTCCGATGTCCTCGTATGCTCATGAAGTATCATAAGTCTAAATGAAATACATTTTTCGTTTCGTTTTAACGGTATTGCAACAAATATGACGTCATGTTACTGTAAAATGACAGGACATAGGTTGTATATAAAGATTGATTTATCTGAACCAAATGTTTGTATTACCCTATTTCATTATTGGATGAACGAGTCAAAGAAAGTTATAGCTTATAGGCCACAACGAAAATAGGATTCCATCTCAGTATATGAAATATTGAAATTATAAACGATTAAGTTCTTGTAACACTGTCCTTTATGACAACTGAACGTTCTAGAAATATATATCAGTTAGGACATATGACGTGTCTGAACTTCCCGAGAACATCCGGGTAGTAGTAGTAGAGGTCAAAACCCCCGGCGTATCCTACACGGTAGATGTTCTCCAAGCCGTTGTCCCAGTGCACGTACTTTAGTCCAGGAGGCGTGTGTTTGTCCATGACTACGCCTCGCACGTGGTCGTGTCCGTCCTAAAGCAAATGTATTCAATCTTAAATCTTACAGGTTTATAAATATTTTAACTGAATACTAAAGGACAATGTATGGTTTGTGCCCTTTTTGGCCCCAAAATCCATCAAGTTTTCAAAACTATTATTTAAAGTTAATTTGTTGTATTCTAAATATAAGGATATTCCTGATTAAACTGTTTTCTAATTTTGCAGATGTAGTTACCATGATAACAATCCAAAATATGCATAAATTATTAAAATGTGAAAATTTTGACAATTTGTCTATGAAACTATAGAGCGCAATCTTGAACAAACCTTATATTTACTAAGAATATGTATGCACGTCCAATACATCTTGAGGAGAAATTAAAAAGTTTGTTCAAGGATTCTGTCTACGGTTTCTAAATAAAACCTATAAAAATGGCCAAAATTTCCGCATTTTCATTATTTATGCATATTTCGAGGAGCTACCGTGGCACCTGAAGCTGTAAAAATTAGAAAACTATCATTACAATTAAATTAGGGATACACTAAATAACGATAAAATTACGACTAGGTCTATATTGCTCCCTCTGTCAAAACCATATATAAACAGGAAATCATTTTAATAGTGCTTTACCATATTCATAACATTAAATAAATACGGCAAGTAACAGTTAGTTTTGATAGGATTAAAATATATCTTATACAATTGACATGTATTATATCAGAGTTTTAATGAATAAAAAAATTGAAAATACACGGATTCACATTTTACAAATTTTGTTCATACCATTATGAAATTAAAAAAAAAACAATTCTTATAAAATATCTGTAATCATTTTAGGTAACATGACATAATAAAATAGTTGGTTCTGATTCCATTGATCAAGGGCTACAAATTAATACGCAATATGTTTCTAATGTGATGTCATAAAGAAATTTTAAATACAGCGTCGCTTTTTTCAGAGACGTTATCGGATTTCCTTGGTAAAGGTATGAATTCCAATCAGAAAGCCATAAAAAAGAAAATATAAAGTCGTTTTTGCTGTGCCGTTATATGTATCGGATTTTATTCATAGAGATTAGAAGAAAAAAACATTATTGTTTTTTCATTGTTGTTTCATAAACGCTATCGAGACCAACGTTTAACATAGGAAATTCATATCGATGTCCTACGATTAGGTTACAACAGTGATAATCGAGTAACGCACGGTATATAGGAAGACCTGCGTAATTCTATTTCAATTTAACTGTTCACAAATTTGTGATCATTGTAGTTATAACGTTTAGCTAATATATTTTGCGACAAAATTATCCATCTCGTTTTACATTACCATTTCAAAAATTAAAAGTAATTTCGGAAAGATGACCTATTACATCAGTAAATTCTAATGTATTTACCTGATCTCCATAGGTCCAGTCTCGTCCTCTGATGACGGCAGTACCGGCGGTAACGTTACCGGTGACGGAGATGTTCGAGTGGGTGAAATGTTCACACAAAAAGTCAGTCACATTTCCTTGTATAGTCATCGCTTCGTGCTGAATATCTGCCAACAATACCATCCCACACAATTAGTAAATACATTTACATATTTCAAACTAAAATCTTATTTATGATTCCTATTAAAAAACAAGAGAGAAAAACTTTAACAAGAGATATGTTCAATAGGTCCTGAACAATTTGATATATAATTAAATCATATGTAGCGACAAAGTTAACATTGTGTGCGTAGCATTGATATCATTTCTAAGATATAAACTTATACAAGGTAGTTTATTTCATTATGCAGAAACAATGCGTTCATTTCCGTAAAAAAATATTCCGGTCAAATAAGATGAGATAAGGGGACGCTACAATTCTCACTGGTGAAAGCTGACTATTCCATAAGAGGTCGGTTTTTTGAGCAATGAACCCTGTAACACTCTATTATCACAAGTTTCATATATTAACAAATAAACAACATTTATTTCAAAATCACACCATTTGTCCCAAACTGTTTGGAATGCAATGATACATGCGTGTATATTTGGATAAACAAAACTATGTTACGTCTCCCATTGTTATCGCTTATTGCAATATCATGTGAAGACATTTCATTTTTAACAAAAGCAGAACAGTAGTACCTTGTGATTTTGATAGGGTGCTTCTTAGTTCCATATTGACGTCGTCTAACTCAGTCACGCGGTCCTGGATGTTTGCAAATGAAGTCTGTAAGTTTCGAAAACTTGCATTTTGACTGGATTCCAGAGCGTCCAATTTGGTCTGCATTGACGACGTCGATTGGTTTTCTAGCGTTGAAATGGTGGCGTTTTGTGAGGCAACAACAGCCTGAAGTTGTCCAACATTTGTCTGGAGTTGAAGCGCGGTAGTTTGAAGTTGGTTCAGATTGGATAAAAGTTGATTGATGGTGGTTTGCAGTTGACTGTTTTCTTGCTGCTGTACATCAAATTTAGATTGAAGCTCCTGCAACTGCGACAGAACATGCTGCAGTTCAACGTTCCCATTGCCTTCACTTGGATTAGGCGGACTGCTGAGTTCGCCATTAATTCCTGCTGATATCAACGATACGGAGATGAAAATGAAACTCGCAATTACTGGCAAAAACATTTTGAAAAGCAACCACAACTTGAACCTGTAGACGCGAAGAGTTAAACTTTCGTAATGCAATATATCTCCTCCACCCCGTCTATCTATATCTTTGAGAGATATTTAGGAGAACTCCAGTCTTGTTAGATTTGTTATGACGCAGTCTAAGTCTTCCTTATTTTGACTAGAAAGACTTACGACATCAATTTAAATGGATCGGTCGACCTTTGAAAGCCTAGTCAACTTAACCAGACACTTTTAATAAAAATAAATATCAGATTTAAATTGATAATGTGTGATAATTTATGAAATGTATCAGTACATTGTATATATTTATCTGTTTATAGATATGAACATTACTATTCAGTTCAATTTTAAACATTTTTTTGATTACATAAGAAGTTGTTCAGTGTCTGATCTTCAAAGAAATGTCTATCAATAGGATAGCTATTCTATCGAATCTATCATAGATTGGATTTGTACCCAGGAAACGATGGAATGCGATCATGTAACGCAACTCTCTAATTCAATATCATTATCACCGATGTGGGCGAAGAGACGCGCCTACCTCAGGCCCTCGCCTAAAATCTTATTTACACTGGAACCATTATTGTTGATTGGCTACTGGCATTAGGCTATAGATTAGGCTGTGTTTAAACCGCTATTCCATGCCTTGTCATCCTGTGTCCTCATTATAACAATAACTCTGTCCTCTTTAGCATCTCTTTACTTGAACTGATTTCAAAATACAATATCTGTACAATTATTCCAAAAATAAATAAAAAAAGACAAATCAAGGTTTATATTTCTTCATTAAAGAAATATTAATATTCATTTCTATTGATACAAATATCAACTACCTAAATAAACTGTGCAAAATGTCATTACTGTTTAATTTAAGTTTGGATCGGGATTTTACTTGTAATATATTTGGTTGAAATTCGGCTTTGTGTATTGCATAAAAGAATTTCTCAAATCTTGGCGACTATTCCAATCCCACGTGAAACCGCTGAAAGTAATCGGCTATATTGTTACAGAGAGTTCTAGAATGGCAACAGATTACCAAAAACAGTTCCTGTATATATCCAAATTGCATTTACTAAAATGTACATTACCCATAGTGATATCCGATATATTGCAGTACCTGACATTAATGACCTCACCTGTTGATAGGAAGGCACAACCATACCAAATATATTGTAGGTCACCATGCAAAGTAAACATAGGTGGAGATAATTTGGTTCGTTATTTATCACAGGAAATTTGTGGTATCTGAGTGGAACTTTTTCATCATTGGCATTTAATGATATTGAATGTTCCCGGTTAGATATCCTGACATTTTACCACAGGTCCACCAATTCTTGGTGGGTGTTTGTGGTAGTTGTCAGGTACTGACTGCGGCTCAGTGGCTTTTTTCCGGGTACTCCGGTTTCCGTCCACCTTCTAAACCTGCCCTGACTGTTTATAGCACGTGAAACACTTGCATAAAATTAATTATATATTTATGTAGGAAACAAGAATTTTATCAACACAGACGATATTTTCCTTTATGTGATATAGAAACACAATTAGAAAAGTTCATTAAAGATGCTCCATCACTGACAAAGTGTGTGTTTTCTCAATCAAAAACAGGAGCAGGCGATTAAATATATTTTCTTCAGTTACAAAAGTTGCTTACTTTACACCAATACCACCTTTGAAAAGTTTGAGCTTCTATTTTTACTTCAAGATAAAATATTAAAAATAATCAATTGCATCCCGAAAAATATGTTTTATACACGATTATACAACAGGTATTTTTGAAATGATGAATAACATTTATGCTCTGTCGGCGGTGGCACATCATTAATTAAAGATGCTTCACCGCCGACAGAGCATAAACGATGCCGATCATTTGAACAATAACTGATTATAATCTTGTTTATATGTGTCTTATTTACACAAAATTCCACATGAAATAGAGCGTTTTACTTTTGGTGCATGCACAATCAGTACGTTAATTCATATAGGATATAGTAAGACGGATTTTTTTTTCGGAATGCAATTAATTATTTTTGATAGTTCTATCTTGAAGTAAAATTAGAAACTCAACCTTTTCAATGATGGTAAATCATGGTGTTAAGTAAGTAACATTTGTAAGTGAAGAAAAATACTAAATTGTTTGCTCCTGTTTTTGATAGTGAAAAAATACCATTTGTCAGCGGTTGAGTATCTTTAAGGTTTTAGTTGAAAAGCTTGCAACTCCGATCATTGCCTCAGAAATAACACTAATGAAGGACAAATCTAAATTTAGTTATTCACAAATCTACAGGATTTATATTCAGGTTAAGTAAACCTTTCATGTAAATCTTTTGACCACATGAAATTAACTATTACTATGGATTTGAAAAAAAAAATCAATTCAAACGAAATCTTTACAGGGACTGCAGAATCAATCAAAAATAGATAGAGAGGTGAATGTTTCGGAGCCTGGACAGTGGCAAACGTTAAAATTGTTGTCTATGGAAAACATTTGGTTCTGAGGTCTCTAATACTCAATGGGCAAATTATCAATGGAGGAGTGTTTAAAATTCGTCAATACCTAGTACGTAGTTATATCACAACATGTACACAAAGCAAGGTAGGTAACTCTTACACTGTTGTTTATACTGAAGTTATGTGTGCTGTGATAAAAATTCAAATGGACAGAAAAATATGTACATGTATGATGCCTTTTTAACACAGCAGACTAAATGCATTGTAAAATTCTTTTTTTTAATATCTTATGTATGTTTAAATGTAAATATACATGAAGAAATCTCTAAAAACAATTTAACACTAATTTATTTCAAAAAATGTGAAATGAATTGAAGACTACACCATGGTTTCATGGTATGACTGTATGTTGGTTTCATTGCACTGTAGGTGTAAATATGATAAGTTTTGGCAGAACTGCCAAAAATAATTTTCAGCTCTTATTGTTAAATTAAAACATATTAGTCTTGTAATAATAATTCTAAACCTGATGGTAATTTTTGGTGGTGAATAAAATATTAATACAAGCTCTTCTTGATTTGTTTGTATGACATATTCGTGTTTCAATATCAATGTCTATCCTACACGCAGGTTATATTTCTTTTATAGGGACACCAGTAATTGTAAAGGTAATTTAGGTATTAGATCTCAGTCTTTTTTGCAATTGCATATTTTCTAATAAAATCCCCACTGCTATTGAGTTTCTACTTGACAATTATTATGCTTGGCATGTTTATCACTAGCAGAACAAAACATGTGTATGATACTGGGTTTTTTTCAAATATTCCTTTTAAAATCCATTGACTTACGTAGTTTTACTAACACTAACTAAAAACCTAGCCACACACAGCATACTGTATAGTTGTTAAATTTTGCGATTTACTGTGTAGGCCTTATTCGCGGGTGTTGTTTTCACGCATTATGTCAGTGGCCTTTGAAAGCGTCATTCATACGACAGACTTTAATATGCAAAACCATGATTTTGATAAAAGGTTAGCGATGTATTAAATTTCGCGAACTTGGATGGATCCCGCGAAATTGAATTCCCCGCGAGTAATAGCAACAATTCAGTACACAGGAAAAATGTCCGGAAAAATGTCCTTACCCAAAATTCAAATGAATTTCCTATCGAATATCTTAACTGAAATTAACATGAAACGAGCAGAATAGTCAATTTCAGATTGAAAACTGACTTGAAATAGACCTCCAGAATTCTTTTCGTGTCACCTTCTCATTACATTTTAACTGTAACTGACAAGATATCTTGTTATCGTGAGGTCAATTTCGAGTTACGAAATGTTGTCTGTGTACAGCAGACGCGGTTGTCGTGTTTATATGCTACGTTCAATTTATTACTATTCTGGTGTCGATTTACAATTTCATTTACCTATCAGTATAACTTCAGGTATTAAACAATGAAATCCTTCTTATGTTGCGTTCGAATACAGGTACATACAGATATTGCTAGAGATAAATCGTTATTTTTCTGTTTTATTTTTCCATCTTTTGTTAAAATCCAGTAGAGCTCATTACCAATGCATTCAAATGAAACGCAAATATGTCATGAATGTATAACATGTACGTCTATAAAGAAACCTGGCGGATGTTGTACCTGCAAGTATACATAATGCCAGTCGAGCATAAACGGTTTGTCCAGAAACCTGCTACTTTCTTAATTATTTCACTTGAAAATACAGGATGCATTACAAATATATATATTTTATTTCTTTTACCTCTTTGTGAAAATAATGTAACAGTTAAACTTTGGCCCATAAGTGGATTATGTAATCGATGATGGTTTTTTCCTCTTTGGATTATATCAGCACAGCAAGAAGGGGTCCCATTTAGGTTTTAATGAAAAAGCATGGCTTATAACTCCAACTACTGTCCAGGAGATACTCCTGATGAAAGACAATATTTTAAGAAATATTTAAATAACTTGAGTGTGTTCTAAAAAGAAATTCAGTGTTTCATCACAAGTTTGAAACGATGGAATAGCTTTGAAATTAAAACAAATAAATAGCATATATATATGAAAAATGAAAAATGCATCAAAACAATAATGTCACATGATACTATTAGTAATAAGATTCATAGTTCATAGCTTCAGAAACAAGCCGAAATATTTTAAAAACATAAGTACATAATATAGCATCGAGACTCATGGCATGCAAATGACTTGGTCGGGGATATTGAAGTACTTGTCTCTTATAAATTTAAAATTGGCACAGTGTAATAAAATAAGTCCGCTTAACCTGCCCATATCATTAGGCTTTTTATTATCAATCTTTTTGCCTAATATATATTGTTAAGCTATTTATTTATTTATTTTTGCCTGATATATATTATTAAGCTTTTTATTTCATTTTTTTATTTTTTTATTTTCTGCCTAATATATAGACTATATATTAGGCAAAAAAATATCTAAAAGCCTAATAATATACGCAGGTTTAGCTGACTATAATACAATGTGCTTCATTTAACAATTCCATTCCGTAATGAATAATGCATTTACAAAGGTAAAGATGCATTTAATCAAAGACATGACAAAGCTCTATCTATTCTATCAAATGCTAACAATACTGCAAATTACTCTTTTTTCACGTATGCAATATTTTGCGTTCGTGTTATTGCCAAACAAACAAACTAACAATCATACATTCCTATATACGTTTTATTTTCCGCGAAACATTTGAGTTCGCGTGCAATAAATTGATTTACTCTATTTGCCAATGAAATACTGATACAAAACTTGAACATGTCAACAACCTCCATAAGCCATAAGCCAAACATGCCATTTCAGCAATGACAAACAAAGAGAGATGGGTGTTTTTCGCTTTTTGTTGTCTCTTGGTATGTTGGCTAGTAATTAGCCCTGCTTGTCAGTACAGTAAGGACCATCGATATCGATACAGGAGGAATCACCGACATGGAGTGATATAAGTACGATTTTCAAACAGATGTCGCGTTGTGAAAATAAATATGATGACATATGTTTATTTCCCATCTACAAGAGATACTGTATTGCCGGCTATTTACGCCGGTAAAAAATCGCGATTTTAACATAAAACAAAAAATCAATTTAAAGTTTTTAAATTCTCTGACTTTAAGGGTGTTTCGCGGATTTTATTTTTGCGAGCATAACAATGACCCGCAAAATCGCGAAAATATAACCCCCGCGAAAATAACCGGCAATACGTAGATACATTTATATGAAATTCCACATGTTTAAACAAATCTAATATTAATTTTTCGATATTCCAAACGCTGATGGGAACTATTTGCATAGTTTTATTGGGGTCAATTTATTCACGAATTATTATGCTTATATATTTGTAATCTAGGTCACTGTGTAGTTTTGATTATGAAATAGTGTTCATGAACAATACACGATTCATAATTCCCCATCATCATCAGAACTTGGATCAGCATCATTATTACAGTACGCTGCTGATACACTGCCTAATAGTCCCCCTTGTACAACTTGACCATTACATAAGTTAACATTAGGAAGCAAATGACCGTGTGACTTTTATTGCTTTATTGCCCAGAGGTCAGTTTATAGTACACAGTAGCGACATACTCACGCCATCAACAGTGACCACTGTCCAGTTTCTGATGCGGGACGAACATGGTGTAGTTTGCGGCAGAATCGATCCGGTGGTCCAGCTGCTGAGGAGTGTGGGCAGTTATATTTACATAGGTTTTACCTGATTTTGGAAATAAATTACATTCATACAATAAGTGTGGAAATTAATATAGATTTTCTAGCAATGACAGTTGTGCAAATACTTCGGACTTGAGTCTATTTACTTCTGTTGTAGTAATGGAATATATATGTATCTAAGGATGAAGACTTCGCTATTTGGGGAGCTGTATGGATACACAGCTACGGAATAAAATCTTGGACCGTTGGGATTTCAAGGTATAGTACTTAATATAACATACCATGGTTATCAATGATGTTCATATTAATAGTAAATGATTTACTATGGAGTGGTGCAAGTGTTAATTATATTGCTGCATAGTCAGTTTGAAATGCACAGTAATATATCAGAATCGAGTCAAATTTGGATGTAGAAAAGAGCCGTAGTTCTCAGGAATAAAATGCCGATCTGCTGTCTTGATCTGAGCTTTCTACCCATTATTTAATTAAGCAATGTGGTACTACCTGATGCAAGGGTATTTATTATTTGCAATTTATTAGCAGACCGGAAATCACTATGGCATTCAAAATTATTTAAATAATTCCCGCAATCAAGAAATGAACATTTTTTATAACATCAATTCAGATTCTATTTTTTAACAGATTTGATAATTAAAATGAAAATGAGCTGTGAAAAACTCCGTTGTATTTTCAAACTATATTACAATTCTAACAAAACATCATTGTCTTTGTAATGCCGTCACAAGGGGCGCCGTACTTTGTAGCAATGCCCCTGAGTAGCACGCACATTTTCTGAAAAGGGCAAATTACAGTCTATATTTATTAAGTTATCAATATGTATTGAATACTTTTGTCACTTCAGTGTTTCGGCTAAAATAAAGACTTAAACTGTGAACAATGGAACGAAAAAGAAAAGCCTTGAAATGTATGAAAATAATATCATCCATACTTTCTGAAAATCTTTGCAAGCGTGTAATTGGTCATTCTTTTCACCTGAACTGCCTTCAATTTTGCTGACATATCCTAGGCGTGGATATTACTACAGTGATAGTAACCACTGGAGTATCGATCAAAAATTTGTGGACGGATCGGGTGTGCGGGTCGGTGTCTCCTCACTATGATACAGTAAGCTTTAGTTAAGAAAACTAAGGCAAGTGTCCTGGTTTCAAAAGAAAAACACACCACATTTGAAATTGTAGCCTCTCAAAGCACTCGCTAAACAGATAAAAGAAAAATGCCCAACCACCTTAACACACAAGAACATGTATATTCTAGGCAAATGAACACTTTTTTATTTGTTTTCTTCAGAATAATGGTATCCACCATGACTACAGGTAACCTGACGATCACTGAAGATGCAGACGACGGTTTCCCGCCATTTCTCATCATATTCATCGTATTACAACAGCTAGTGTTCGTCCTTTCCTGTTTTGGTAATGGTGTCGTCATCTTCATCTTCACTCGTTATCTTCATTTGAAATCTTTCACCAACCGTTTTGTCGTGGGTCTTGCCATCGCTGATTTTTGCACTGGACTTTCAGTAGGATCCCAAATTGTATACTTCTTGTTTCCAGAATTAAACACAGACAGGGTAGCATGTTTCGTTCGGTATCAGCTCGTGGCATTTATGACGACGGCGTCGCAGCTCACAGTGTCATTTACAACATTCGACAGATACATCGCGATCTGTCACCCTCACAGCTATACCAAAGTTGTGACTAATATCACTGCTAACGTCCTTGTTACACTTCCATGGATATATGCCCTGGTGGTGACAGGGATATCGTATGTTGGACTAAAACCATGGACCGGCGAATCCTTGTTCTGTCTCTATCACCTCATTTTCGAACATGGTGTCTATTTAGCGTCGGCTTTGACCATAATTTTCTTTAGCATTGCATCCTTGGTCATGTACATGTGCATTTTACGAGTAGCATGGAGGTACTTCAATAGAATACGTCCTTCGAATGTGTCTAATGTCGGTTCTGAACTACGCCAGAAATCAACAGAGCGTAACGTCCGAAGTGCAAAGGTCATGGGGATCGTGACAGCAGCGTTTACGGTTTGTTGGGCCCCTTTCACGTCATATCAGTTACGATATGGGCTAGGGTCGTTTGATCTAACTGACTATGACGTCACTGCTTCCAATTGGCTCGTGTTCCTCGGGATGAGCAACAGCTTAGTGAACCCTGTGATATACGCCTGGCAGCGGAAGGATTTTACTAGAGCGTGTAAGAAAGTGTGTCGTATGAGTTCTATCAGAGGAAGCACCACAACGGACGGTTTTACTTCACATGCTTCCACAACGTAAAAAGACTTAAATACGCAATGAGTGGCCCATGTATAAAGGGTTAAAGAATTTTCTCTGCAGAGAAGTCAAATATCTCCCATGACTAACTTGTTTTCTAATATAGATTTAAAGAAATATGAGTTCATACCAAAGTTAACAATGGAATTAAAATACTATGGTGGCGTGTGTAATGTTGACCTGTTTTGAATCAATCAAAGAAAGCTATTTTTACCGGAATTCGGTTTTGACCATACACACGATAAACTAAAAAGTTTTGTCACATTTTTGACATAATCAGCGCTTTTCAGATAGCGCTCTGATGACTGATTTTGTTTTAGATACCTTGAAGTACAAAAGAAACATTTTGGTATTTCTATAAACAGCCAGGTCGTTTAAGGACGTGTCAGGTTTTGTTGGTGGAGGAAAGCTGGATTATCCGGAGAAAAACCATCGATCAGCGGCTAGACACTAAAACTAAAAACTTTAGGTTCTCAAATAGTTAGTCAATACAGGACAGATGTCAACTGAGGAAATACCATTGTATCGAGAGCGGTCTAACTTTCATCAGACTCGATAGTAATGAACAATGACTAATTCCAGATACCTGTTGCGTGACGACGCCATGAAAGATAACCTAAGACGAGGTTAAAAAAGAAATAACAATCTCAGACACTGCGTGATAAATGCCAGTAATTCTAATCAAAAGTGTCTCGAGAGAAACAAAATACTCCGTAATCCAATAGGAAGCATTCATTCACGTGCACACAAAATTACATAAACCAACCAATATATGTGCAGTCTTTTCTTCATAAATAGTTTGTCTTCTCAAACGACGGATGCAACAGGGACAACCTACTAGATAACAAGATGTATCGACTGGCTACAGCAGGTTTATTATGTCTTCTTGCTCCTGTATACCTTCTGCTCGGTAAGTTATTGTATGTATGTTTTAATACTGCAAACCACTTTAGTTTATTTATTTATTTATTTAATATTCCCGAAGACGCAAAATGTATGCGAAAATAAAGTCGTTCATAATATGCCATAAATGAGACGTGTACGCGTCATCGTTATAAAAGTGTTTTATTGTATCGGTTACTGCTAGTAGTTCAGTGGGGTTTTTTCTATGTGTACATTCGACTGTCGGACAGTTCCTAACTGCTAAAAGTCATCTTGAAATAACCCGAACGTTTCCCTATTTTAGGTGGTGTTCAGGCAGACGGTCACTGCGATGCAGCTGATAACGGGTTCGTCACTACTGACACCTGTAACGCAAGCAAGGAACACTGTATTGGCTGCTTCAAAGCTTTTCCAATAAATGCTATGTCTGTTTATGAACGAATGGAATGTACCAACAAGACTGAATTGGAAATTATGAGCAACGGCAACCTTACCTGTCCAAATCCGTGTGACGACTTTTGCTGGGTGTCCTGCGAAGTTGTTGCCCTGTACGATAGTTCGGCCGGACCATGCGATTGTATACCACACACTGGAGGTGATGGTGATGGGAATGTCCCGAACTGGTGCCATGCTCCTCAGGGTCAGATGGCATTCTTCACCGAATGCTACGACTCTAGTGCCATTTACACCTGTAGCGAAACCGCGGAAATGTTCACTAACGCTTTAAATATTACCATGTCTATGTACGAAGCTCGTGAAAACTACTCGTGCTCCGGTAACTTTGCTGAAGAAACCATCAGACGATGTCTCAGTACTGCGCTTGCTACTTTTGTTAGGAACAATACAGCCGAATGTGAAGAAGTGAGTTTGGATGCAATCGACTGCTTCAGTGCCTTCAGAGATACCATATCCTCTGACGCAGCATGTAACGAAACTAGTGTAGCATTAGAGATGGCCGACGAATTCATATCTCCTGGATACGCTGAAGACCTTTACGACAACTTTCCAGATTTTGGCTCTGACTTGATGAGCTGTCTTGAGAATTTGTATTAATTTGTCAGAAATATTTTCATGTGGACACAGTTCGTGAAGAACCATACAGTAACTTTGGCAATTGTTTGAGAATTTGGGAATTTGGTACTGGTCTCATGAGCTGCCTTTTGGATTTGTAATATTTACCTGGAATACGTTTTTATGGACAGAATTAGATTTGGTATGCTGTGCGTAAGGACCGGAAGGACTGGTTAGTCATTATCGATGTAAGCACATCAACAAAACGTGTCGAGTCAGAAACATCAAAGGTTTTAATCAGGAGACATCAGAACACTTGACATTAGACATGGACAAATGATCACAAAATAATATTTCTTTACAGTTCGTGGATTATCTCGCGAATTTTGGTGAGTCGGAAAATATATCAAAACGATGGGTTTACATATTGCAGTCTGTCGTATGAATGACAACTATATAGTAGGTATACAACTAAACTTTTACATAAATGTATTATATGCATTGATAACATAAAATTGTATATGCTTCAAACACATTTTAAAAAAAGACTCATTAATTTGTTTAATATTCAAATCTTACATATATATTCAGCTTAAGATGCCAAAATATATATCATTTCATTTTCAACTGTTTATGACTCATTACATTTTCGGCCAGCCTCGATACTCCAAGAGTCTCGATCACTTATGATCTCTACACCCCTCGACTATCTCAAGGTAAAACTGGAGGCAACAGAACAGAACAGGTAATTTAGTCGTTTGATGTTCATCAAAAGAACCGTATAACGGTACACTGTGGTTGACTATGTGGCTTTGAAGTTGAGCGTCGCTCTCTCTGTATTCTTCAAAGGAAATCTTTGCTGGGCTGTAATTGGTTCAGATGTACTTTGAGATAGTCCAGGGGTGTAGAGATCATATGTGTGGTCGGAACCCCTGGAGTACTGAGGATGATTTTCAGTATTTTCTCTTCTTCTTGGTAGACCAGGCCGTCAATGTTGACGATTTGAGGTCTGTGGGGGTTGGCGCAGTGGCGTGTGAAATGTTATATAAGTGAAGGATTTTTTGTTAATTTTATTTTAGCTTTTTTCACAGCTTTAAAGGGAATAGTCGGGCAAAGAAAACCAGTCTAAATGCTTTCATTAGCCTTCCAAAAGTTCTCACATATTAATACGAAGGTCAAGTTCGGCTTAGTTTCCAAGTTCTGACCATTGAAATAAAGAAAAGTTGAAAGCGAGGCTGCATGGAAATGTAACCACGGACATAGTCAGCCGGGAGGACGTTTTAGGATTCCTATACTTTAAATTAATTTCTGCGTACGCAGACAGATTTCGACGAGAGATTTTATTTTTCTATTTCATAAGAAATAATACTGGATACATTCACGCCATTTTTACCTACTTTAGCCATCCTTGCCCGACTGTTCACTTTAAGATAAAATATGATAAAAAGGTGTAGAAATTAGTTTATTGTGAAGGCTTTAAAGACTGTATATGGGATGTGTGTCTTGAAGTCTTTGAGCGTTGTGCTTTGTACTGCTGCTACCGGTAAAAGGTTCCATTGTGTGATTGTATATATCTCTGTTATGATAATGAATGGAATTAAATATATTACAAGATTCATATATCCTTTCCTGATGAACAACAAATCACACGGAGGAGAGAAGTCCAATGCTTTTACTATAGGTAGATCCATAACACAAATATACCGCAACCTTATAAAAACACAGGAAGAAAGGCCATCCTTATGGAATTAATGTAAATTGCTTTGATACCAAAATAAAACCCACAAAATAATTTGTTTGTTCGGCGTTTGTTTTGCTTCATATCTTTTTAAAACCTAATGCAATTTAGGGATGACATCTGATTGCGTGCAATGAACACATGCTTAGTCTAAGTGACTGCGCTAGGGCTAGGAATCATAAGTTTATCCAGTTATCTGATACTGACATGAAGACAAACAATTCGTCCTACTCCTTTACTGTTATGGGCTAAGCACAAACTGCCTGTATAATATGCATTTATATTTTTCTCATACAAACAGGTGTAATACTAGTTGGTCTCGGGCAATACACTCATGGCTACCCATGCAATACAGTCTCGTGACGACACAGCGTCAACAAAATTACTATTTTCTCGGTACAATTTTTAAAATGTTAAGACTAGGCTGAGTTTATTTTAAAAGATGCAATTAACGGGCATGGCGTTGAAAATACCATGCAATTTTCATGTATGGAACATTGACTTGCAGGCGCGTTAATTCGAAATTATATCAAAATGGCAGATAATTAAAGAAGTAAAATTGCAATAACACGTAGAGGTATGAGAGACAAATTTTCTTTCATGTGTAGGTTTTAAAATATTTTGTGACCCTCGGGTAAAATATCCCTATCCTTCATATCCGCATATGAAACAGTCTTATAATGCTATGCATACAAAAATGTTTATTATGTTATTTCTATGATAAACATAAATTATCTTATTTATCTCCTTTTAATTTAACCTGTTAATTGTCATTAAAAAAATAGTTATCCAAGTTGCCAAGATATCTAGAGCAAAACAGTGGACCCGCGAAAATGCAGACCTCGATAATCCGGAAAATTCACAATCCAGATGGAATTATCACGGAATGGATTTGATTATAGCCGTATTAAATGGAGTCCGGCAGTTCGAGTTAATCGCAATCCGGATGGTTTGGGCTTGGGAAGCACGTGTTCGGATTAACGAGATTCCACTAATTGGTGATCTACATAAAGTATCAAGAACAAATTGCCTTGTCAAACCCATAGAATCTATTACGTTTTCTTTTTTTTAAATAAAATACTATTCAAAATCCATTTAGTAAAAGGAAAGATTCTACTTAAAAAGTGAAGAGATACAGACATTTCCCTTGCTTCTGTCATTTTTTCACCCCACCTGAACAGTAGACCGTTGTCCATGGAGATTTAATCACTAGATCGATAGCAGTTTAGGTCGACAGGTGTCGTGAAACAGTGGCGTCTTTCGTGTGCAATTTTACTGTAAGTGTCCACAGAATACAGAGAAGCATTGTTGATGTCTTGAATGCATTGCGATCCTCTTTGTAAGTGACGGTGAAAATAGAACGACTCAATGAGGACACCGTACCCAGACTACAATTCTATAACTACATCAGAGATTCTTACCAAAATATGACAATTGACAACGCTGAAGACACGCAATACACATACTTTGTATATTGTATTCTAATCTTAATTCGCCCATGCGCAATGAAAACGACAAAAAAACTATTTACACAGCGACACAGTTGTTTTTTCCTGTCAAAAGTAGGTTTACTGCCCCAAAGACAATCATTTTCCTCTTCAGCAGGGGTAATCTAAGGATGTGCATGGTTCGGGAGAAATACATACATTTAGGAATATAATTGTTGAATTTGAGGCCATTGTCAACTTTTGTAGATCTTTTTCATCACTCGCTGTTTGCAAGACATCAATTGATGTTTTGTCTAGATATCAGTCCTTCATGATGTACCAGCGCTTATGTGTTGTATTTTCAGAATTAAAGTTATATATGAATACATGATACAAATAAATTTACCGACACCAATTCAAATAACTCCATTGATTACCAATATCAATTAATTAATTATCATCAAAATAAAGATATTTTGTCATAAAAAAATAAATATAGAATACACAATTAATTTTCTATTTAGTACACAGTGAGACACATTCAATTTCAAGTGTCCATCACTGTAATGTCATATTTAAATACTTCATTGAAACACAGTTCTGTATTAATATCCACAAGGTCCATCACCAGAATGTCATAATTATATTATATCAGTTCTCGTTCCACACAGGAATCTTATATACCCATTCCAATAAAGCATACCTCGTTAGACACGACTATCTCACAGGAACTCTGTTCATCTTGAGTGTCCATGAAAACCATCCTCCGGTACCTAACCCAGCTTATTGTAAGATTTGGTGAAATTAAAAATGAGCAACATGCGTCATCGTTGCTGCGACAAATCAGACAAAAACAACATGAAAATGTTGTAATTTATGGAGAGAAACTCCTTGAGCTGGCAAAAGATACTATCATGGGGAAATTCCCAGGACTGAAGGCGTTAAAAACAAACAGCTTATAGGGTATTATACGGACGGACTATACTACGACAAATCTCGATTGTAAATTATGAAACTAAACCTAATACGATAGAGAATATCATATTTATATTAGAGAAGGTTATATTGATAAAGCCAGAGAAGAACAGAATTAAGAAAGGCATTTAAATTAAATTTTATTGAGGTTCTGGTCACAGTGCCAAAATTAAATCATCAATGTCCATCCAGTATTTGGATGTTCTCTGTTCTCAAATATGTCTGCAGAATATATGACAGAAAGTATGCTACAACACCCTTACTTGTAGATACCGCTACTATAGTCAAGTGTTCTCGAGGAAAGTCTAGATTCACACAGAGATATCATTCTATTTCTTTTATCCAGGATTTGTTCTCATCTATACCGTCAAAGGTAGATACATGCTGCGCAATACTCTGTAAATTCAGCGAAGTTGACACCTTCTCATTCGTGAATCTAAAGTGGAATTAACAAAACATCAAATCTCCATGATAATCTTTGCATTACTGCGCAAACAGCATTTACCATTTCTAACATACCCTGATCAGCCATAGCGAATAAGTAACAAAAACAGACTTCTCATCCTTTTTGTTGTGGCCTGTTATTCTTCTTCTTCTTTTCTTTCTTTTCTTTGTTAATCTGTCTTACTGTGTCGTTATTCCGTTCTTCTTCCTTTTCCCTCTATTCATGTTTATCCTTTCCATAAATGTATCTCGTCATTTTATCAATCTGATTAAAAACACAGATCCTTATTATGACTACATTTGATAAGATGATCTGAGAAAATCCCATTAGGAGTCATGTCCACGTGACCTTTGGAAATGACCAATCAAATTGCTGCTTGCAAAATTTTGACAGTGAATTTCAGGGAACGAAATAGTTTGAAAAAGCTGTCAGAATTATGTTCGTGTACGTAGTCATCTCGTCCAAAGACCACAACAAAGCTAAATTATATGTATACTGGGACGAAATGACGTTTTCAATTGATGTAGCAAGGAGAAACTGCATTTGATCTGTAGTACACGTGGTATAAAGGTCATCTGGACGTGACCTCTGATGGGATATTGTCAGATCCTCTGTAGAACGGAGTGGTTATAAGGCCGGTCGTGTCACCTCGGGAGTCTATTCTAATCTCCCCTAAAACTCTAAATTTACAAACTAATAATACAAAACCACGCGAGAACAGAGAGAAAAACATGTACATAATCGTTGCAATAATTGAAAGTTTAATGTTAATACTACCCATTGAACTCGTGGAATCTGCTTCTCAATAAACAATATTAACATTTAACTCATTAACTTGTCATCCTACTAAATTATAAGAGAGATTATCTCAATGATCAGCTGTCAACCATTCTCCACACTATTGAGAATGATGACTACCAGTGTCCATTTAAATACGATCGAAATGTGCACGTGGACAATCTATACTGTCGGGTGTCTCATTTCAAAACAATAGGCCCAAGGGCCTTAACGGTCATCTGACTTCCTCGGCAATAGTCAAATTAATCATATATGGTGTCATGGTAGCCACCTTCGATTTTGGATCAACCAGATCATATCAGGATAATTTCATGCAAGTTTCAGCTAAATCGCACTTGCAGAACTTGAGCAGAAGTTCAAAATGTGTTTTCAAGAATGCGGCTGTGGCAGCCATCTTGGATTTCGGATCGACCCGAAAAATAACAACACTTTGTCGGGACCATGTCAGGATCATTTCATGCAAGTTTCAGCTAAATCACACCAGCAGAACTTGAGAAGAAGTTCAAAATGTGTTGTCAAGATGGCGGTTGTGGCAGCCATCTTGGATTTCAGATTGACCCGAAAAATAACAACACTTTGTCGGGACCATGTCAGAATCATTTCATGTAAGTTTCAGCTAAATCGCACCAGTAGAACTTGAGAAGAAGTTCAAAATGTGTTTTCAAGATGGCGGCTGTGGCGGCCATCTTGGATTTCGGATTGAACTGAAAATAAACAACACCTTGTCAGGACCATGTCAGAATCATTTCATGCAAGTTTCAGCCAAATCGCACCGGTAGAACTTGAGAAGAACTTCAAAATGTGTTTTCAAGATGTCGGCTGTGGCGGCCATCTTGGATTTTGAATCGACCCGAAAAATAACAACACCTTGTCAGGACCATGTCAGAATCATTTTATGCAAGTTTCAGCCAAATCGCACGAGTAGAACTTGAGAAGAAGTTCAAAATGTATTTTCAAGATGGCGGCTGTGGCGGCCATCTTGGATTTCGGATCGACCCGAAAAATAACAACACTTTGTCGGGACCATGTCAGGATCATTTCATGCAAGTTTCAGCCAAATTGCACTGGTAGAACTTGAGAAGAAGTTCAAAATGTGAAAAGTTAACGCACGGCGGACGACGACGGACGAAACATGACGACTATAGGGTCAGGATGACCTTAAAATAAAGCGATTTTGTCACACCGAGTATAACTACGTTCCCTAGAGAAAATCCACTTTTTTTAAACTTCCATTCAACATGTAATGTAATGTAAAGGAGCAATAAGGAGTGACATTAAAGTGAATAGTCGGGCAAAGAAAACCAGTCTAAATGCGTTCATTGGCCTTCCAAAAGTTCTCACATATTAATACGACGGCCAAGTTCTGCTTACGTTTCCCAGTTCTGACCATTAAAGTAAAGGAAAGTTGAAAGTATTGAAAGCGAGGATGCGTGTAAATGTAACCACGGACATAGTCAGCCGGGAGGACGTATTAGGATTCCTATACTTTAAATTAATTTCTTCGTACGCAGACAGATTTTGGCGAGAGATTTTATTTTTCCATTTCATAAGAAATTATACTGGATACATTCACACCATTTTTACCGACTTTAGCCATCCTTGTCCAAACAAACAAACACTTTAAGATGCATTGTATAACATAAGATAACGTACATAATCATCAATTCCCAGTTCTAAACCTGATAATACTAAACCAATAACGTGACGGCCTCAGAAGTAGTATTCATATAGGGAAGAGCGAAAATTTGTTAATGTCTCTGAATCTACTCCTTAACTCTCGATATTCCAGTGGTTACTATCACTATCGTAATACTTTGGTTTGTTCTGGTTGATGATATTTATACTTCCGCTCTATCAACAGCTATGGTTATGTAAGGACGGCCTCCCATGAAGTGCGACGTGCGTGTTTCGTAGACTGTGGTATTTTCGTGTTGTGTCTTCTTATATAGTGGAACTCTTGCCCTTTTTATTGTGCTTTATCACTGGAGAATGCTGGCCCCTGGACTATCTCATAGCAATGCTGTAGAATATAATCTGTCTGTGACAACGAAGAGAAATTAATTTAATCCTAGTAATTAATTTAGTAGTTTGATGTTCATCAAAAGAATCGAATAACAGTGCACTGCACGGTTGACTGTCTTTCTTTGACGTCGCTTTCTGTTTTATATATAGAGACAAAATTTCAAATTTGACTTCTATTTCTCTTATAAAGGTTATATGTGATAAAGAGAATGTTTCACTCATTACTATGTGACTGGGGATTTGATGGAAATATTAAGGGAGGCAATTTTGCAATTTCATATTTAAAAAAAATTCCAAATTGTTTGGCCAGAAACACTTTTATTTTGCCTTAAACTAAAATATACTTTTTATTTAAAAATATCTATAAGAAAATATAATAAAATTTATTTTGGACTGTCACAGAAATGCTTATGCCTACAATGTATATTACCCTACCTAATCTAACCTCCCAAAACCTTCAAACTATCGATCGTTACTCTAATGGCCAGGTTCAACCTTTGGGCTAAAACTCCTCCCGGGCGTGGTTTTGCCTCCAAACTCGGGATACATGTATATCTGCATCTATTTTTGTAGTAAAAAACATAGTAAAACACGTCACGTGCTTATAACTCATTCATGCCATTGGCCGAAATATAGAATTGGATTATGGGTAACTAGTGATCACGTGATTGTATGTTTACTTCCATATATAGTGATAGTTTGCTTGCCCTTTCTTCGGAAAAATTGATTTATTTAAAAATATTTAGACTCCAAAATGTTATTGATATTGCATGCATATCATTTTGACTTGCACATGTCTACTGTTTTACTATAAATAATGATCTGAAATGAGTTATAAAACTGCCATTTCCACGTTTTATAAATAAATGATATAATGCGAATTGTACAATTCAATAGGTCTAACCGTCTAATCTAGGATCAGCGAAAACCGGCTACTCCCGGCTAAATTCGTAGAATTCTAAATTTATATTTATATCTAATTACCTGCTTTAGGTTTCAGAGTAGATACAAATAACACAGAGAAAATAATATCTTCATCAAAAGGCCAAATTATACATACTAAATACCAGCTGCAGGTCAGATCGGAAAACAACACACACTCATGTGATCACTAGCATTACCCATAATACAATTCCATATTTATTTCGGCCAATCGCATGAATGAGGTATAAGCATGTGACTTGTTTTACTACGTTTTACTACTAAGTACATTATGAGGTAAATCACCCGCGAATCGTGGTTTCATTTCCAACATTTGAAATCAGGCGCGTATACGTAGCTGAAGGTGTTGGGTGTGTAATGGAAGGTGGTCCGGGGGAGTCTCCCTCGAGAAAAAAATTAAAATCTAGATTTCTAATGGTGCCATTTGGTCACTTTTGGCAGGTTTTACATGTTCTACCATTATGCAAAATAGTAAACACCAAATGGGTCATGCTGATACATATGTAGGATATATCAAATATTTTTAGTCTCGTGGTGTCATAGGAAATTAATTAATTTTAAAATATTATTTCAGGTACATGTAGGTACATTATCTTAGATACTAAGTGTTCAATATTGACTTTGTAGGTATGAAATTTATACCATCTGTTAGGAAGAAAATCTGTTCCTAATTTACAATTAGCAGAGTTCAGATCACCCCCAAATGTATCGGTAACATCTTTATTTCTTACTTTCATATTGTTCATGCTATGATTTCGTTAGTAGAGAAACTTGTTTACGAAACGTGTGTGAATACAAAAATACATATATTCACATAGAGAGTGAGCATATATCACCACATCAATACCTCCTAGAATTAACTGGCAGTCCATCATGAGGGACCTACAATCTCACCAAGATTATAGCTTTTTGACATACATTATCCCTGTACGCTTGCATGGCTTGTCGGGAATTAAACATTATCAGGTAAAAGAATATAAAATGATTATACTTTAAAGATGCTCCACCGCTGACAATTGGTATTTTTTCACTATAAAAAACAGGAGCAGACGATTTAGTATTTTACTTCAGTTACAAAAGTTACTTACTTTACACCATTACCACCATTGAAAAGTTTGGGCTTCTCATTTTACTTAAAGTTAAAAATATGAAAAACAATTAATTGCATCCCGAAAAAATTCCGTGACACTATATCCTATATGGAATGAAGTACTGATTGCGTATGCACCAAAGGCAAAATAAATTATTTTATATTATTTTTTTTGTGTTAATTAGGCATATATATACACGATTAAACACCAATTATTGTTCAAATGAGTAATATCATTTATGCTCTGTGGGCGGTGGATACTTTAAATGAGTTTTTATAATTTTTCAAATACTTTTACACTGTATAGCTCCAAGTCACTGTCCAGAACATTCCAAACGTCCATCGAATATTACTAGTTCTCGACTTACACATACTTAGGAAAATGATGTGCATGCGCGGACTTATGTGCTTACATGGCAGCTACGCGCCTGGTCAAATTGCTAAGAAATATTAACATATCATTGTTTAATTTCCATATTCTTTCCAACCAAATAATTAAGTTTCCACGTAGCCCACTGGGACACAATAGGCCACTTTTTATTTTCTAGATTTCGATATAATTAAAGATGTTCCATCGCCGACAGAGCATAAAAGATCTTCATCATTTGAACAATAATTGGTGTTTAATCGTATATATATGTTTATGTCTAATTAACAAAAAAATATATGAAATAATCTATTTTGCCTTTGGTGCACGCGCAATCAGTACTCATTCCATATAGGATATAGTGCCACGAATTTTTTTCGGGATACAATTAATTAATTTTTATATTTCTAACTTGAAGTAAAATTAGAAGCTCAAATTTTTCAATGCTGGTAATGGTGTAAAGTAAGTAACTTCGTAACTGAAGAAAAATATTAAATCGCCTGCTCCTTTTTATGATAGTGAAAAAGGACCATTTGTCAGCGGTGGAGCACCTTTAACGAGTCAAGATACAAATTCCACTAAAGCAATATCATTTTTTTTCTTTTTTTTTGTAAATTCTTTTTTTTACGCAGACGCTAAGACTTCGCGAATAATTTTCTATGCGTTTTTTATTTAATTGCGAAAAAAGGCAAGACCTTTTTAAAATCGCCTTTCTGCATGCCAAATATTTTGTATCCGTCTCACATCTTGACGTTTTGGGGAGAGGGATTTTATAATTTGTTCTCAATCCTGTTGTAAGTTTGTTGCAACGAAATAATCCTCTTAACTTATAATCTTTAGTATTGGAGGAACCGTACAAATGCGCTGATTTTAAAATCTAAAAAAGATCTTTTTTAAAAATGCTATCATTAAAAACAAGCCGAACGCATTATTGTGGAATCATCTTAAATGTATGTCTAAACGTCAGAATCATAACAATATTCCTAATCAACTGAAGTGTGATAATGCATCAAGGCTGATATCATCTCAGAATCCTTTCTGCATTCCTTACATAAAATTAGAGGAAGTTGAATCATACATTAAAAAGCTTGATGAAACAAAATCAACTGGTATTGATGAAATAGGTCCAAGGGTTATAAAATTATGTAACGGTATTATTTCTCCCTATTTGACTTACATTATAAATTTAAGTTTATCAAAGTTTCGTTTTACATCGTCTCTTAAAGAGGCAAGAGAGACACCATTACATAAGGGTGGCGAAAAAGACAATCTTGATAATTACAGACCTATATCTATATTACCAACTTTTTCAAAAATATTTGAAAAACATGTTAAAAATCATCTTTATAAATATCTTGTAAAATACAAACTTTTACATGCTGCACAGTCATGGTTTAGGGCTAAACATCATGTCAGACAGCCCTAGCCTATTTGATTGATAGATGGATTGATTGCATAGATAAAAACGAAATGGTAGGAGCATGACTTAGTATCAAAATGTTTAAATATTTGGTAGGAGCATGACTTAGTATCAAAATGTTTAAATATTTCACCGTCAAGTATTAGTTGGTTTGCTTCATACTTATGTGGCAAAGTTCAAAAAGTTCAGTATAGAAATAGCTCCTCATCACCTGAATTAATAAAATCGTGAGTTCCACAGGGATCAATACTTGCTCCTTTATTGTTTATAGTTTATGTAAATGATATGACGCTATATGTGAAAAATTGTCAAATAGATATGTATGCAGATGACAGTACTATGCATGTAAAGGGTATTGAGTATATACTAGTGTTACATGTCAACTACAAGAAAACTTGAATCAAAATTGTAAAATGGCGTACAAATAATAACATAAAACTAAATCAACGGAGGCCAAATCTATGTTAGTTTCCAGTAAACAAAAGTCGGGTGATCATATGCCCATGATATTGTATGCAGATAATCAGGAAATACATTCTACATCATGTCAAAGGCTTTTGGGTGTACACATCAATAAAAACCTCACTTGGGTAGAACAAGTAAAACAAGTTTTATCAAAACTAGCCACGGCAGTTGCTTTACTGCGTAGAATGTCTAGATATTTGAATGTCGATGCCAAAAAAGTTTATTACAATGCATATATTCTCCAAATAATGGACTATGCTGCTGGTGTATGGCGGAATGGCTTGACCCAAGAACAAAAAACTGCAATTACTAAAATTCAAAAACGAGCAATTAGAGTTATTTTGAACAAATCAACTTTGACTCCAACAAAGAGCTGTTTAAAGATACTGATGCTCTTCCTTTCGAATATAGAATTATGTATCATACATGTGTACTAGTTTATAGGTCATTAAATGATCTGGCACCTGAATATTTGAAAACTTGTTTTTTTTCTTGCAATGGAATGTATCAATATGGGTTAAGATCAACGACACAAAATAAATTAATCCTACATGTACCCAGAGCACACTCTGAATTGTTAAAAAAATCCCTCTATTACAATGGAGTTAAGCTCTGGAATAACTTACCAGCGAGTTTAAAAACCATCACTATTTGCCTTCTAAAAGAATGTTAAAACTTATTTTTTAATGTATTTATCAAACTGAAATTTCTTTGCATTGTCGTTTACATGTAATTTTTATCTATATACATGTATATTATTAACACCACATAGGCTGCTGTCTCCCTATATACATGTATATATATATGTAGTTAGTAGATACAATATCGTGTTTTAGTTTTTGTAAATGATTGATAAATCATTTTTATGTTTCAATTCAATGGAAATAACGGGTATGTTTGGTATTAATTTAATCAACAAAAGTTTATTTGTTTCAAAACAAAATCTGTGTTTGAGTAAATTTGAATTTGAGTAAAAAAATTGACTGAAAGTTTACAATGTCAAGATGAATGTATTACATGTTTGTTCTTGTTTTCGTCGTATTGTTGTGAGGGCCATATGTAAGATTAGTACTGTACTAGATATGTAACCCTCGTGAAATAAAGTTTTTATTAATATATTATTATCTTTGGGTTTTACTGATCCATAATATCCTATCCTAAGGGAGGTAACTCTTGAAAGAAGAAGAAATACTAAATGCGCATGCGCAAGGCGGACATTTTAAAAGATCCCACAAGAGGCCATGAATGAAGAAAGCTAATCCAAAACATGGATAGACGGTAGGGCATATATGAGGTGGTATCATAGCTTTTGATAAATACACAACCTAGCGTTCATGTTGGTTGTTGATTTGGGTCACTATTATCAAAGCGATTTTGAATGATCCATTGAAAGTAACTTGTTGATGATATCGATCTAAGCCAAAATTTATGGAGGCAAAATGGATACTGTTGACAGTTGTTAACATAGTAGGCCTATGTTTTATGTGTTTACCGTCCTAATAAATGTCAACTAGATACCTCCGGCGGGGTGTGAAATTGAGGCGAATGTTAGGACTCCCCACCACACTGTCATTCATAGCCTATCGATACTGAACGTCACAATACGTTTCGTCAAAACTAAAGTAGACCCGACACCCTATCGTTAGACAAATTTACGAAATTATAATGTAGGCATAGCATAAACACATGAAAATAGTATCACACCGTGTATGTTTGACAGAACGTCAAACTCGTATGGATTATCACAATATGAAATGTAAATATTTTCTCACAGACTGAATAGTTTAAAAATATCTTGGTATCATGAAAATAAAGGATCTGACAATGACGAGCTCAATAATTTGATATGCAAGAGTGGCGAAATCCACAGGGAGCCAACTCAATGAAAATGGATGTTGTCATACAGTTTTTGTATTTGGTGGTACTGGATGAACTGATGAGTATACATGACGGTCATGTGATTTTTTTCAGAAAATACGAGATTTGAAAATTTATTAAAAAACTGGGATATTTACTATAAAACAGAGAAAGGGACGACAGTTGCCATATTGGAGTTTTACCCCCACCTCGATCAAAGTTATTTTTTTCACAATAGCATACCTTTTTTCCTAGAGTCATAGTCACACATCAGTCCTCCGATAATCCATAATCACACACATTCCATGTAAAAGCATATAAACGATGTCTATAAAGTCGAACGCAATATTTTAATCCAAAGTTACCGGCGCTTTCTGACTTATGACATCGAAAGCAACGTCCTAGTGGAGAGCGATTAAAGTGACTTCCCCTGCAATGTAATTCAATGGGTGTAGTCAGAGCCTCAGAGGTATTCCGATACGTTTTAATATTCAAATTTTCCTCGAAAACAAACGTATCAGAATATCTTTGACTAAACCGATCAATGTTTTCTTCTACAGAGACAACCATGCAACATCATATTTTGATCATGACATCATTATTACCAGCAGTGATGTCACAATAGCGTTATAACACATATGCATTTGTCTTATGATATTCAAGACATGATGCATGTCTGTATGATATGGCTGAAGGGGTCAGTCGTGTGATAAATAGGCTTAATTAGTCAAACTCAAGTGTTCGGTGGTAGTTGAATGAAGTAAAATTGTTCAGGGATATCTCTTTTTTTCATGCTTATCGACCTGGTATTTGTTACAGGGAATTTGAAAAGGAATTGCAGGCATACAGAGGAAATGACCCTTTGGAAGTGTGGCAAAGGTGATTATAATTTATTTTTATGTAATTGAAGATTGGAAAAATAAGTTGGTTTGCAGTAACTCCTTTAATCGTCACTATTGACGGAAGGTGATAAATAAACTAAAGAAGAAATAAGGTGAAAACTGATCATTTATTGTAAAAATGGAAAATTGGTTCAAAACTATAACCATGCATATTCGATACAGGGTGCTTTAAAATTGAAACAAAGAAGGAGGCGCTTAATAGAAGCAAATTTGGGCTAGCCTTTTATAACATTTATTGCATGAAGTAAGCCATAAATCAATTGCCAAGGGAATCAATAAACTTAAGAAACCTTCACAGTTTTAATATTTTCAGTCTGCATTTAACTTGATGAACAATGTACTTGTCTAAATTGGGATGAGGTGCTTATAGGGTCGAATACAGTATATATCTCCAGAAGGTTTCAGAAATCTAACACTAGATGAAATATTCTGTCTAATTATGATTTATTTTTCTTATTTCTTTCAATTCTTTATAGATATATCCAACGGGTCGAGAAATGTTGCCCAGTTGATACAAAAGAAAGCACCCTTGCGGAACTCCTTGACAGCTGTATAAGGACATTTAACAACAAACCCCAGTACAAAACTGATCAGCGCTACGTATCGGTGTGGATCAAATATGTAAGAATTGTATTTTGCTAATCAGGCCAAATAGAAAAATATACTGTTTCTGGTAACACCCTTTAAAAATAAAGGGGAGGTAGGTAGGTTTTTTTCTCTTCTTTTTTCTATTTTGAAATATTTTTTCTCTTCATCCCAATTCCTTGGAAAGAGTACGTCTTAAAAATAAATTCCAATATGTCTTCGAAGAAAGTTTGGGAAATGATTGGCAAAATTAGTGGGAAAAGAAAAACAACACCATCCTCCCACCTCATTAACAAAAATATTTTCTACAAAATCAGAAATAAATGGTGCCTTTGCCAAAAAATTTGCTGAACATTCATCCGTCAAAAGTCATTCCAAAGATTTAAAAAAAAAATATTTCAGGTTTTTTTTTTTTTTTTTTTTTTTAGTCCAGTTTCAAGAACTTTTCTTAATTAAAGAAATTCCATAGCTTAAAATTCCTGACACAGAATTCACAAAGCATTACAGAATTTAAGGAAAGTTCCTCATTTGAGGATTTTCTCTTTAAATTCTGTAATGCTTTTCATTGGGGAGTTAAAGTCAAGATGAAGCTTATATTATGATGCCATGTTAAAAAACATTTTAACCTTCAAATTTTATGACAGTAACATCATATCAAATTAATTTTGAACTTCTGAAAGAGGGTCAATATTGTATACTTATCAAATCTTTTCTACAAATAGGCAAGCTTCTGTAAAGAACCAGTGGAGATATTCAGCTACATGCAAAAAAATGGAATTGGTGTCCAGTTTGCGATGTTCTACGAGGCATGGGCAGATGCTACGTGGCAGTCTGGAAGAAGTCAGAATGCCAATCTCATCCTACAGGAAGGCATTAGCTGTCAGGCCCAGCCACTCGACCGACTGAAAAAGAAACAGGAGTAAGTGTTAAAGGTTAAAACCAGGAAATTGTTTTTGAGTTATAAATGTAAATTTTGTACAGTCAAATTTATCTATAGAGACCACCAAAAGGACCAAGAAAAATGGTCTTTATAGCCAAGTTGTCTTTATCTACAGGTCAAATGAAATTGATATTGATATTTGGGACCCTGAGAAAGTGGTCTTATTGAGCAGGTGGTCTTTATACAGATGTGGCCGCTAGGCAGGTTTTACTGTATTAGAAAACATTATACATTATTATGATAATGCCTGTTAATAATAGAATTAAAATGGCATAAATTATTTAGATATTTGGTGTTTATTTTGAAAATATGAACTAATTCCATGATGGGTTTATAGAATATTCCAGAAGAAGAGCCAGGCAGCTTCAACCGCTGGCGGACAGTCCAAACCAAGTAAGTTTATTATTAGTGGTGGGCCGATCATCGATTATACATTGATTATTAGTTGGTATGCCCTTTCCGATTCTGATCATCGACTATGAAAATCCATAATCATTATCCCTAATCAAATATATATTAGGTACAATTTATGTTGTGGATTGATTTTTTTAACATACAATTTTAGTAGATATATTTTCAATTATTGCTGTTAAATGTGCTCTCTTTTCTCAACAGAAAATTTAATATTATATCAGTACCTTGATTAATTTAGATCTTAAAATTATGTATAAATATTCCATATCCAAAGAAAATTAATGCTGAAAAGTATATATATAACAACAGCAAATTTTATATCCAAAATGCTACTTACTTCCAACCGATTATTTAATTGATTATCGATCGGTTGATGACTTCGGATTACAAACCGATAACCGATTATGATTTCAAACTGATTGCCCATCACTATAAGTATTTATTATCATAGTCTTTATATGCTGAAGATATTCATTTTATGCTGGGGTTTAGAGATCATAAAATAACATTAGTATACATGGTACATGTAGTAAAATGATGTTTGAGTGGACCGTAAGACAAGATAGTAAAAATTTTCATGGTCTGTTTTTCAGGGTATATTTGAGTGAAACATTTCTCAATATTTTGACGGATTTCAAGTTTATAATCATTAACGATGTTCCATAAAATTGTGAAAATATCATCCCCAATGAAACTAATCGGCTATATACAGTAAGTTATAATGAATAAAAATCTTGTATTGTTGATTTTGTTGTGAAATACCCGTTATTTTATTGCAGTGGTTAACGATGAGAATGCCGATCCCAACAAAATATCTCGAGTGAACGGTTACAGTCATAACAGAAACACGAATCATATATCAACACAGAAAATAAACGATGAGAATCTGAAGCCAAGTGCTCCTCCCCAAGTACATGGTGACCAGGATGAAAATGCTTACTCCAATTTACAGGTAAATTGTCGTTGAAGGAATGTTTAAGCTTTCGATAATTTTAATAATAATTATAACACCAGTGCTTGTCCTTAGACCTATTACGTCTTTGCATATTACAAAGTAAGCTCCCTTGCGGATAAGTATAAAATTGTGACATTATTATTTTTTTAGCGTAATTCACGGCATTTTCTCAGAAAAGTATGACGTTACCCTCGCAAACATATGACGTCATAATCAATACCTATCTACAAGAGCAAATTTCTCTGTAATTTGCAAATACAGAACTGAGTGGTGCATATAAGAACTATAGAAATATTTGAACTTTATCAAATGTGGTATTTAAATGGAATTAATCAATTAATTTGCAGGAGATATCCATAAAGTCATTGAAAGATATCAATTTGAAAATAATAGCCCCATTCTGATTGGAATATTTGACTTTGATGTTTAGTTATTCAAAAACGTTTGAATGTGATACACACATGGTTAATATGGAAGTAATTTTAGCTACAGCTTTAATATTTTGCCAGAATGTGTCAACGGTATGAAATTGAGATAGGAGAAAATATTTTGTGTACAGGTAGAGATGTTTGTGTGCTAGTTACTATTTTGGTATGCTACTTAATATATACCAAAAGCACTACTTAGTTTAAAAAAATATATATACTTTTATCACATAATTCACCTGATATCCAGTGATTTCCCCATGTAATATTTTTGCATATGTCACTCGTGTAATATGACCTGGAGCATTTTCATTGGCTGGAAATTCATTGTGACGTAAATAAAGAACTCCTATTAAACTACTTCACAGATTTTGATCAAATTTGGTACACAGACCCCTGAAATAAAGGTGTGTTGATTAAATTATACAGGGTTCTGCAATTTGTACTATTAAAGGAGTTATTACTGAAGTTGTGCAGCTGGGGTACTAGTCGTCAACTTTAGCGACAGTTCTAGTTTTCCATTTGATTTATTTGTCCTTTTTTTTTTTTTTTTTTTTTATTTCTGAAGCCAAACCAGCGAATAATGTACTGTAAGGAGAAACTGATGAATGGACGAGAGGAACTGTCTTTTGAAGAGCTTCGAGCGAAACGTTGGCTTGAAAAGCGAAAAAAGGAACAGGAAATTCGGGCAATTATCTTGAATGAACAGAAACATGGCATGGAGGAAGAAAGGAGACTATTTTTGGGTAAGGCCATACAAAAAAAATATTTGTTTTTCCGGTAACCTGACCGATCCAATAAAATTAGTGCCTACTGATTTTTTTATCAGTTTTGCCCTCCAGCAAACAAATAACAACCTTGTTTTTTAGGAGTTTTGTCAAAAATAGGAATTTTGTACAAAATCAGTGAATTAAGACACCAATAATCCCCTGAAAATCATAACCATGGTTTATATAAGGTTAAATGCAACCTGTTTCACTTTTTCACTGTAAGAAACTTGGATGAAGAGAAAATTACTAAAAAAAAAAAAAAAAAAAAACTACCTACGGACCCTTTATTTTTAAAGGGTGTTACTGGAAACAAATATTTTTTTTATTTGTTGGCCTAATCATTTGTTAACTTAAGGTTTATAATCTTTTAAGTCGTCTGAGAAAAAAATTCAAGTAACTTATTTTATCAAATCACATTTAGTGTGTCATAAACAATTCACATATTTGACATGTTATCCCAAACTACTGAAGCAAAAAATATGAAACTTTCTATGATGGCATAAGGCCAATCAAAATTATAAATCACATAATCTGTACCCAAAGGATCAGAAAGTGTCAAATTGACTTAAGTTTAAAAAGTTATCTGCTTAGTGGTACTCTTTGTAATTTGAAGGACGTAAGGGGACTTCTTTACAAAAGTTGTGAATTAAATGATTGTATATATTTTAACTTATCTTCTTCAAACTTTTTAACATTTACTCCATATCAAATTCTATTGTAAATACTCATCAAATAACATGCAGAGTCTCTGTTGTTGTGGTGTTTGAGACCAACATTTCATTTTTGTAGAGGAAATGGAGAAGAATCGTGCTATGCTAGCTAAGGAAGCTGAACAAATACGTCAAGATCGTGAGAAAATGCGCCAGGAACACGAAAATATGCGACTTATGTACCAGCAGCAGTTACAGCAAATGAACTCTGAAATAGATAGGTATTACAAGACGATTCAATACCACTGTATATGAATGTACTTTAAATGTCCTCTGGCGATTTACGTCCGTACCTCCCTTGGTGTGGTGGCATGTTTACATTTGGCAATTTTTTTTTGGCGACACTTCTCGAAAACCATTTATATATAATTGTGTGGCTGATATATTCGGAAACAGGTGTGCTAAATGTCAGTATCCAAAAACATCTCAAAATGCAGATGAAAGCGACAATCTTAGCTCTGTTCAATTCCTGATTTTCTCACTATCACTTCAGGTGGTACCTAGTTCCGGTGTCATTACCATACAGTGATAATATGTTGTTATGGATATTGTCCAATCTAATCAAAGTTAGACTTGCAAGTCGGCTCCACTACAATGCTCCTTGTTAAGCTACAATAGGAGATCTAACAACTTTTCGTTCGGGGTTACCTCAGAATGACCCCTATGTTTAACCATTCAGCATGCCGTCTACAAAATCTTTGGTGTGTTTGATTCATTCGGAAGCATACACAGTTAACATTACATTTGAAGATGTTCCAGTTCTAGGTCAGGGGTCATGCTGAGGTGACCACGAAAGGAGCCTTGTTAGATCTAGTCTTTGAGTGTAATGTAGAGCATCGTAGTGGAGCAGAATTACATGTCTAATTTTAATTAGATTGGGATATGGTCGTTTAAGGGCTAAAACATAGCATGTTGAAAAATGTTGTCGCATGGTTAAGCTCTTGGGTCTTAAAAGGCTGCAAGAGACGAGCTTCGCTGTTCTCAAACAGCTCTTCTTTTCTTTATTTGATAGATGGTCCTCAGATATAGATTGTTTCCTATATGCTTTCTTTTAATACATGATTTGTAGACAGATGGTATCACTATAAAAATGTAGATCTTTGATTGTTGGATCAGCAGAAAACTTGTATTTGAAGGTCGCAACAACAGCAGCAACAACAGGAAATTATAACAGCGACACAAAAGCAACAACAACAAATGCAGGAAAGAGTAAATCTTCAGCAACAGCAACAACAAATGCAGGAAAGAGTGAGTCTACAGCAACAACAACAAATGCAGGAAAGAGTAAGTCTACAGCAACAGCAACAAATGCAGGAAAGAGAATCTTCAGCAACTTCAGCAAACAACAACAACAATGCAGAAAGAGCGAATCGTCAGCAAAAACAACAACAAATGCAGGAAAGAGCGAATCTTCAACAACAGCAACAACAACAACAAATGCAGGAAAGAACGAATCTTCAACAACAGCAACAACAACAACAAATGCAGGAAAGAGCGAATCTTCAGCAACAGCAACAACAACAAATGCAGGAAAGAGAAAATCTTCAGCAACAAAAGCAAATGCAGGAGATGAACAAAATGAGACAACAACAGCATCAGGAAGCGATGGAGGTGGAAGTACAACAAGCACTGGCCAGTCAGCTGAGCATCAGTGACAAACAGTTATCAGGGCTGAGGACAAGGTGAGACAACTCCTCCTCTACATTTACACTCATTATATAGTCGTCAAGCTGTCATCCTCTTTATTTTTGTAAGATACAAATTTACGTGTAATTTTGTGCAAATTCAAATCGTTACACAATTATTTGTATAAAACGGATATATCTTAATACAAAAGATTTCCGAATCTTCAGCAAAGTGACACAACACTTGCCAGAAAGAAAGCTGAATGGCTCTCAGCAACACAACAACAACAACAAATGAGGAAAGAGCGAATCTTCAACTATGTAACAATCAACAATGCAGGAAAAACAAGCTCTTCAAAGAAAAAGAAAATGTGTGGAGAGGAACATTTAATGGGAGCAAAAACAGACAAATCTTAAGCGATGGAGGGAGGTACAACAAGCACTTGCCAGTACACAGCTGGCATCAGTGACAAACAGTTGATTTATCAGGCTGTTTTTCAATTTAAATTCCTAACATTTAATACACAGATTATAAAGTCAATAGTTTAAAGCTTCATTTCTTCTTCATTTTATGTTTAACATTGACAAATTTCAAATCACGATTCAATGTAATTATTATGTGCAGAATTCAAATTCCCTTCACACAATTATTTGTATAAAACGGATATATCTTAATACAAAAGATTGTCAGTAAGAACGTAACCCTTGATCATGAATTTTATGTATTCTCAAATATGTTCAAAATAATGTCCTGCATTTATTGATGGTGACTGGAGCATTTCTAGTCATTTTGTATTTGACTTAAATTTTATCTTTTGCTATAATATTAGAATAACACAGATGAAGTTTGATTCTTTTGATAATTGTTATCATTTCATGTATGTGGGATGATGTTGGACACCATTTAGAAGTGAAGTATTATTAACTGTATTATATATGTCTTATTAGCTTGGTAACATAACCCCAGCTTTTAATTACACTGTAACTGCACCATTCTAGTCACTCGCTGTAAAGAGGATAAAAATTGTACCGTCAACTCCATGTTGTAGTTTTTTCGCGGGGTAACGTCAGAGCTGGGTCAATAAATTTTAGGCTTATTTCCATATAAACTCAGACTTCTTCTCTGAAACTGACCATGGTGATATTGTCCATAATCAATTGTAAACTTCCTTTAATTCAAAATTGTGACAAATGATGGGGCTGCATCCCCCCGGGGCCTGAGGGGCGGGCATAGTGGTTCAATTTGGCTATTTTATTATGAAATAAACTTATAGAATTCAAAACTTTTGTACAAATGATGTGGCTGACCACCGGCTGAGCCGGGGGTACCTGACCAAAAGGGGGCCTGGTGGGGTCAAAGGTACTTCAATTTAGCTAATTTCCATATAAACGACTTTCTTCTCTGCAACTAAAGAATGAATCAAAGCACTTATAAATGCGCATCACTTATAGGGTTGGTCAAAATGATAGGGATGACCCCCGGGGCCTTAGACGGTCAATAGATGCGAGGTCAAAAGGCAATTAGGCTACCAATTTTCATATAAATTACTTATGTATTATATATTGTTGTGTAAGAAATAAACAAGAAAAAATCTAGAGAGAGAAATAAAACTGTGAATCAATACTGTTTGTTATTTGGTTTTTAGTATTTGGCAAATTAATTCAAATTTAGGTTATTTGATAAAGAGTCTTTCCTAGACAAATACAATTATAGACCTATGAGTTTGGCAGGCTGTTGATATACTACTAAACTAAAATCAAATAATGACCAAGGCAATAGCCTACAATATAAGGTCATTATTCAAAATTCTACCAGGATAGTATAACACAATATCGACCGAAATAGTAGTCCTTATTTTTTACCAAGTCTGTTTGCTGTCGTGTGTGATTTGTCTATCCTGTTTGGCAACGTATCCCTTTAAGTGACTTAAAAAAAACATAGAGCTGATACTGCTCCTGTGGTATTCAATGATGAAATGGCTTCTCAGTTTATTTTAATGAATTTATTGACCTTCATTCGATGGGAACACTCCTTGACCTTATTCAATGTCACAAGAACCAAATAGGCTAAACTCTGATATGCAGTGTAGTAACTTCTTTTCATTAACTAGAAGACCTGATATTGACCAAGTAGCAGGCTGTAGTAAATGAACTTGACCTTATATCGTTTAACTACAAATTTACCTTGGTGTAGAATAACTAACGCTTGTTCATTTCAATCGTATTGGTTCCAGACGTACATAAGCAATGATGTAGCATTTGATTTGTATCATCCTCGATACTCCAGGGGTTCCGATCACTTACGATCTCTACACCCCTGGACTATCTCATCGTAAAACTGGAGGCAACAGAACAGAACAGGTAATTTAGTCCTTTGATGTACATCAAAAGAGCCGTATAACGGTACACTGTGGTTGACTATGTGGCTTTGAAGTTGGGAGTCGCTCTCTCTATATGTCCTCAAAGGAAATCTTTGCTGGTCTGTGATTGGTCAAATATTTTCAGCTGAGCTGCCTTCAAATTTCACTATGAGATAGTCCAGGGGTGATGTAGAGATCGTAAGTGATCGGAACCCCTGGATTATCGAGGATGGATTTGTATGTACATCATTCCTATCTCCATAATTCTTACCCCGGTAGACGTGTAATTACAGAACGTCAAACAATTCCGAAAACTACAGAAAATATGCATAATTGTACTGGTACCATGTATGCACTACATCAAAGGATAATGAAACGTTATAGGACATGGCGAATGGCATTTGATCGAACTCTCTGACGTCCGATCAGCATTGTGGATGTAAATATTCATTTTATAGTGATTGGTAATGATACAATTGCATTTGTGTGGTAATTGAACTGCTGATCTATAGCTGATTCTTTGACAGAAGTCATGTACAATGCACATAGATGACTACAGCTAATTAAGGCGCATCTTGTACTTGTACCGTATTTTCCGGAGTATAAGTCGCACCTTGATTCCCTGTCAGGAGAGCGAAATATACGCCAGTGCGACTTACACATGGATGAAAACTAGTATCTGGTTGTTGTCTAGTTGTGTCATATAAAAACTGGAATATAACAATTTACAGGGTACCTTTTGCCAGTGGGTATTTACGCGACTTTTTGAAAGTGTAAAGGGTGGGGTCTTTAACTACAGAATCAGGTAGGGAGTCCCACAAGTTCATCACTCGCCGGCTAAATAAAACTTTTGAAGCATTTGTCTTGCTCTGGTTCTTAAAGAGCATCATACTATTGCCTCTAGGTCTAGTTGAAGACATGGTAAAAAGATTATCGATAAAGATAATTTTGTAGAGTAGGGAAAGGTAGTTGTCCTCTATATTTTGAAAAAATCAGATATTATTACAAACATATTAGTATGAGATAATTTTTTCTGTTATACAACTTGAGTACGTTTCAAACGTGTTTCTAATAATTTGATAAGGGTTTCTAAGTTAGATAATATTTTAGTATTGCAAATTGATATTAACCTCTTCATTTTATAAGCAGATGGGTATGTAATATAATAGTTAGCTATGGATTTTCTACAAATTTGACAGACATAATCATTTGTACAAGAAAATTGATGATGATATTCATTACCAACATTGGATACAAAGTGGACACAACCTGTGTTCACGTAATATTCTATTTCATCTGCCTATTTCTATGGGTAAAGATGTATTGCTAGTTCTAAATCTATAATATTTCCATCTGTTTCTACTGAGTCTAGTTAAGTACTTTTCAATCTGAAATTAATTTTTGAAAATTTCATAAGTTTGACCACGAAGAAAATTACTCATCTCTGTGAACCCTTGCTGTATATATTGGTCCTACAAAAGACAGTACAACGTTGCCTCTGTGTCCACATGTAATTGCAGTGTAAATCAAGCATTGTTCATGAAGTTTTTAATACACGACATTCATTTGAAATCAATAAAGTTATTTTCATATCAATTAAACTTAAGTTTTAGTAAGCATCCACGGTGCTTAGCTCCATTAGACAATGGACACATCCTGTGTCATATTGTATGGACTTCCGCGTTCATATACACTGCTTATGGACATTCAAAAAAATGTATGTGTACTCCAAGCTTTGACGTCGTGGTTTCCGTTGGAGTGTGACAGGTGGCCAGATATACATTTGTAAATTGATAAGAAAATGAATTTCCAATCTACAATATCCTTTACTCTTTCCGTACCGTAATTCCGGACCTGATTTTTATTGTAGATACAAAGTTTAGATTTTTGTTTGTTTGTTTGTTTGTTGTGCAAGAGTTTTACTACGAAAGCCGATTAGGCTCATTTTGGTCGGAGAGAAAAAAATTCGCGTAATTGCGTGAAACTTTCGCATTATTACTCGAAACTTTTGGCGTTATTACGCGAAACTTAAGCGTTAGTACACCAAACTTTCACGGTCCACGTGTAGGAAATAAACACACAGCGTTATTACACCAAACTTTCACGGTCCATGTGTAGGAAATAAACACACATGTTTCCATAGGCTATTTATTGAGAACATTTTGTTTATTCATTAGTTCACTACACATGGCTTGATTTTTTTTTCTTTCAGTCCTACAGTTATATATTAAAATGCGCTAAATTATTCATGCTTCGTAAACATAAATTTACATTTTCGTATTCTCAGGGGTTATATTTAGTTACTGCTATGTGTCAATATACCAATTTCATCATGTTACTCAAACTGTATATATTTCAATTAATTTATCAAAAATAAATAACTATAATATGATAATGGCTTAAACTGCAAGTTACGCTATAGTTTACAAATTTTGTATTAATTTAATCAACAGAGACAAAAAAAGGCAACAAAATGAAATACGTTTGTGTAGAACGAAAATAAAAGATAATACCAGAGATTTAAATATAATTATTTAAATCTTTGATAATACATAATGTACAAGGGAATCCGTCTTGAAAATCAGAATATTCTAAATGGTGTCATATATTATATAAAACAATGATGATACATTTACATGTACAAATTGCAATAGAAAATTACTAAAACTTTTGAAAAATACAGCCTTGTTCATGTACATATCTGCACGTATGTATATAAGATTCTTCTTGAAAAAAATCGTTTAAATAATATTTCCATATGTACATGCAATATAAAATTATAAAGAAATCGATAATTGCAACATAAATTGGACTTTATATATATTATAAAAACACTTAATTTTAGCTTAAAAAAATATGTCCCTTCCCTGTTGTGGTTCGAACCCTTTCTGTCATATCAATAATAGCGCTCAGTCGTACTGATCACGTGATTTAATATCATGTGACATAAAAAATGGCCGACGACAGTGCTTGTACCAGAGATCATGAATCGGTGCAATCTAAACGATTTAGAAGGAAATTAAGAAGTTGACGGGAAATATTTGCTGGTGACGACATGTTATATACACCATGGCCAGCCACAGACTCAGGTAAAAATTGGGGATAATACCGCGATTCTATCAGAACTGTCTGTTTACATTATGCATGTAACGGTCTAGATCTGCACACAGCCACAGGTAATCGGAAGGTGTAAACATTGCCTGTAAGGGATAGCACTAAGATTACACGTACACATTACAGCCTGATTAGGGCATCACAAATGAACGATAAGAATAACTTCCGCGTTCAAAGTATCAATGCATGCATCCAGGCAATGCATATATAAATATACACGTTTTCTAATATAAATACAATGTACAGTTGGAAGCAAACTAAACTTGGTATCTAGTGCACTTTGTAGTGCACACGTAGTGAACAACATAGTGCACTAGACTAAACATTGTAGTGCACTACGATGTTAACCCCAGTTCACTACAATGTTAACTCTAGTGCACTACAATGTTAACTCTAGTGCACTACAATGTTAACTCTAGTGCACTACAATGTTAACTCTAGTGCACTACGTAGTGCACTTCAGTTTTACAGTGCCTGTACGTGATACACACATGTTCCAGTATAACCTTACAAATACAAGTATATTCAAATTTGTGGTATAACTTATATTCATTTTGAAATAAATAAATGAATGAATTTTCCGGACACCATATGGATCCTTACAATTACTAACAATTGTAATATTGGGGATGAAAGTTATCCCAACAGTGTGCATGGACAATTAAAATTGTCAATTAGATAACTTGTATTTTTAGATACAGTGTTCACGAAGCTACATTTATTCCAGCTAGATTATAGGTTTTACTAGAAAATTTATACAGTATATTATCTTAATATTTGATTTTACGTACATTTCTTCATGTAATCACATCTTTTTCTTGGACTAGTATGAATGATGGTTGTATGTATACCTGAGCCAGCATGTTAGTTAAATTTCAGGTAAAACAATTCATGTCCAGAGGGCAGAATAAGTGTCAGAGTGGTGAAATACACATACAATATAGCTAGGTAGGTTTGGGGTGGGGCTGGGGTATAAAGGAGCCCAAGGGGTATTGTCTCGAAGCATGTTTTGAATACGCATATAGTTGTACATGTACGTGGGGTCGCTCTGTTCATGGTTGAACTGAGTAGATGCATAAAATTAACTATACAATGATTAATAAACCCTCCTCCCGATCTCCTCAGAAAAAAAAGATAAATAATAACAAACAAGATTACGCTCCAAACACAATGTGAATACATTGTCTTCATTTTGACAGGAAACAAACAAGGATTGTATCAATTTAATGTCAATTGAATGAATTTGCGTCTTTTGAGAAAAAAAGTTACTAGTATTGTATAAAATATTATAATTATTTATTAAAATATTAAGTTGAACTAAAACACATGGTTTCAAGGTAGTGCAGATATATATAGGACTATTACTAAATTAATCCAGGTACAGAAGGCTGACACAGCATGTTTATATATCTGTTGAAATGATATGCTATAATGGACCTCCGCTGGGGTTCGCGTTAAAGAAAAATTGTATACCTTACCCGGTGACGCCTGACTGATCAATCACCGGGTAAGTTGTCACCTTCAGGATGTGGGATGCATGGGGAAATGGGGCCCTAGGCCTAGTAACCATAACGACAGACCTGTGTGCCTAGAGTTTACAGTATACAAGTTATTTTTTGCGGGACAGTGTATACCTGTGTCCCCATGTTCAATGTACAGTTCATGTACATTTTGTATATCAGTGTATGTGACAGACTTTTGTACCAATTAAACATCAATCAAATATGATAACAATTAAATAATTAATATGTACATGAAAGTAGTTAAGTTAGAAATCCTTGATATATATATGATACAAATATTGTAAACACTAAAACACAAAATGAATTATATGTGACACATACTCCACATTATTTTAATGTACATGCAGGTCGATGATCATCACTTTTAATAAAATTGAAAACAATTTTTGCTGCTTAATTTTGATATAGATTTCATATGTTTATACATAGATAATTATATAGAAATAAATCAAAATTTAATACATCATTCAAAATATATTTCAAATATTATGATGTAATATTACATGTGTAGAAATATATGCTTAAACAGAAATAAGGATTTGATTTAAATAATTAGACTCATCAACAAGGTCTGTTTATCATATGGCATGGATTCGCAAATTTGATTGACTGATTGTCCCAATCGCACATGCAGCTGTTAAATAACCATATAAATTTCTTGCTAGAATTGATTAACAGAGTCAGAGACATATAAAATCTATATTTGTATGTCTCTGACAGAGTTATTTGGGTACAAAGGTAGCTATAATAATAAGAACGTTTCAATGAATTTCAACCTATTTTATTTCAGTTAAATTGTTGACTTTTGACAAAATACAAAGTTCTGTAACTTTTCAAAAATCAATACTCATAGGGCACCTGTTCAAAGGATTGAATCACAATTTTTGTGTTAATTGCATTGGCTTCATAGGTAATTACAGGATTAGGGGAGGGGCAGTCATGCATAACAAGACAGGTGATCCCTAGCTTGGTTCTTGCCCTGGAGCCTGGCCAGTACAGGTAAAATTCACCAAGGTATAATTTAATTTAATTTCTTTATTAGTTTAAGCTTTACAACTTATTACTGGTATATAAAAACACAATTCAGTTATCATATTATGTAATAGTGTAACATGTAAATGCTCATACTCTAATACTACATTGCACATTCACACACACATACACACACCCATTTTAACACGTACGGACGTATGTGGGTATAATAAAAGTGTAATAGCTAAAACTGCTAAATATACAAAATCTGACATTCTAAATGTGAAATACAATTATATATAGCTGTTAATTTCTAGAATGGCAAAAACAAAGATAAATGATTCAAATAAATAAATAATAAAATCAAATAAAAAAATTAATTAAATACATGAAATAAATTAAAATAAATATAGCTATTTATATCTAGAATACCTAATATTTGATCTGAGTAATAAATGTAGCTATTAGTAAATGTATTATAACAAGTATAAAATATTTGAAGCAGTATGTGAACTTAAAGAATATGCTAAAATTTCAGGTTTAAAAATGAATGTAGAAAAAACTCAAGTTATATGGATTGGGAGTAGAAAGTATAGTCAGGATTATTATTTACCTGAGCTAAATCTTCAGTGGGGAAAAGAAAAATTTACATTGTTAGGAATAGAATTTAGTGTTAATCTTCATGAGATCCCTAAACTTAATTTTGACAAAAAGCTAACTAAACTCAAATCACTGATTAAGATTTGGAATAGGAGGTCATTAACACCTATCGGAAAAATTAATATTATCAAATCTCTACTCATATCTCAATTTAACCACCTATTTATGTCACTTCCTAACCCTGATGATAAATTTATTAAGAAACTTAACACACTTTTATATGAATTTCTGTGGAATGGAAAACCAGATAAGATTAAAAGGGAAGTAATTGTTCAGAATTATTGTAATGGTGGCTTGAAAATGACCAATATTAGTGCTTTTATTAACTCTCTAAAACTCACTTGGATTAGAAGACTCTTTAAGAGTAATGAGAAATGGCTGATTATATTAAAAACTTTTGTTGATTTAGACCGTCTTGCAAACTGTGGTTCAGAATATATTCAGGTGTGTATAAACAGGTGTTCAAATAAATTCTGGATAGATGTTTTCAAATCGTGGTACATGCTAAATACAAAATATCATGATAATTTCTTACAAGAAAATATATTGAAAGTTCCTATTTGGTATAATAATAAAATTAAAATTGGTGGAAAAGATATTTGCTATAGGGCCTACTATCAGAAAAACATCTGCATTGTGAATGATATTTTAAAAGACGTAAGCACAGGCGAATTTTATTCATTTGCTGATTTTATTCAAAAATATCAAGTGAACACAAATTATTTACAATACCATAGTCTTATTTCCGCAGTGAAACATTTCCTTTCAGCATATGATGTATCTATTTTATAAGATTTCTTATCCTTATGTACCAATTAATCTACACTTCATTCTCAAAGACAAGAAAGGTTCTAAACTTTTTTATAATATCATTATAAAATCAGATATAGTACCATCTGTTACCAAAAAGTGGAATAATATTTTTGAGAACATTGATACAATAGCTTGGTGCAAAATCTACAAAATTCCTTTCTGGGTAACAGAAAACACAAAACTCCAGTGGTTTCAGTATAGAGTGATTCATCACATTCTTACTACTAACTCATTTTTGTACAAAATTGGAGTAGTTACTTCCCCTTTATGTATTCTGTGTAACACTGAACCTGAAACCATAACCCATCTATTATGGGAATGCAAAGAAACACAAAATTACTAGAGAGTCTTGAAACTTTATTGGCAGCCTTATATATTCCATTTTCATTTAATAAAAAAACTTTCCTTTTCGGTATCCTTCATCAGAATTCTTTACCTAGTAACAGAGTAGATAATGAAATTATAATCATTATAAAACAGTATATTTATAGAGTGAGATGTTTACATAATTCACTTAGTATTAACTCTCTCATAAACATTATTAAAGACAACTACATAATCCAGAAATTCATTTGTACATGTAAGGATGAAAACGCTAAACTTAAATTTGAAGGGGAATGGAAAAAATGGGACAAATTAGTTACGCTCTAGGCATTGGGATAAATAATACCTCATTGATTAACACTATTATTATAAGATATATGATTATGTAAAATATTTTGAGATTTATTAAATAAATGTTATATGTTTTATTTAATATTTATTCTCATATATATATATATGTGTGTGTGTGTGTGTGTTTTCCCCCTTCTCTAATAAATACTTATTCCTCAGATAATCAGATTTGAGTGAATTATCTCCCCTGATAACTGTGTATTCTGGTATATAGCCCCTCACAAAGCCAATATACTATTTCCAGTTTTATAAAAGAATGTTTTTGCATTAACATGTTTGCTTTATGTTTTACCATCCTACCCAATTTGTTCTAAAATAACATTCTCCTTTTTTTTTCTCTCGCTCTTCTTCTTCTCCTTTTTCCTCTTTCTTTTCTCATCTTTCTATCTATCATAATTTCTCTCTTTCCTATAATCAATACATAGTACTGTTACACATCATATTGACCAAATTATAAACTGTAATTAAAGCAAATGAATACAAAGATTTTTTCTTTTCTTTTCTTCAATATTTGCTGTTTTAATATATACTTGTTTATTGTACCCTTACAAAATGACATCACTTGTATACTGTATATACACTGTATATATCTGTAATAGATATGAATTTGTAAATAATTACAATAACACTTAAGCTTTATGCAACCTTATCAATTAAGAAAGTAATGTGTGTGAATGCAAGTTTTGAAATTTAAAAAGTATTCTGCGGGAATGTAAGTGCAATGTGATATGTGAATTTAAATGTATGTATGAATAAAAATTAGATATTTACTAAGTAAGAAAGTGCTTTATGTTGATGTAAATGTATGAATAGATAAAATGTTATACTTAAAAATTAGAAAGTACTGTGGGTATGTGAATGCAAGTTTAATTGACCAGGAAAGAATCTAAGCAAGTAAGAAGAGTGTTTTGTGTATGTATATTGATAATCTATACAGCATGAGAAAAAGCTATGCACGAGTGTAAGGGTACATGTATGATTACACACGTGAGAAAGAGCAAATATATATGTAGTATGTATGATGATCATTGATCAGTTATTTTGTGTACATTACATGTATTGATGAAAAAACTGAATAAAATGTAAATTATAAAAAAAAAAAAAAAAAAAATTGATCCTAATAAATAAATGAATTCATTTATTTTCTGAAAAAAAATTATCTAAAGAAAAGATGCATGTGGTCAAGCCATATTGCAGCTTACGGTATATTCTTTACTTTAATATTAAAACTCATATAAGGCTAAATTACTCAGATGAAACCCATATATGTACACCAATAAAAGTAACCATTTTATTTAATAAATTAATTATATACATACTAATTGACTTATTTATGCTAATTTTTAAATACAGAGTACATTTGGTAATTCATCTGATATAATTGAAAGATATTTAAAATCATTCAATGAAATATACATGAACAGATTGTACATGTACAATTTGTGCAATAAGTAGGAGTATCAGGCTCATTTATCTTGTGCACTACGATGTGAACTCTAGTGCACTACAGTGTTAACTCTAGTGCACTACGTTGTTAACTCTAGTGCACTACAATGTGAACTCTAGTGCACTACAATGTTAACTCTAGTGCACTACGATGTTAACTCTAGTGCACTAGCTAGTGAACCGGAGTTAACTTCCTTGCGCACTCCAGTGCACTTCACTAACAAGTTTAGCTTGCTCCCAACTGTACATGTACGTTAGTTTATTTATGATTACACGGCGACTTTTACCTTAGTATATAGAACGATTTGACGTACATGTAGCTAGGCGCTTACAACTTTTATAATTGCGATGTGTAATGCTTTATTATATGGTACATGGGTAAAGTGCTCAATTAAAACCACTAGAACTTATTTGTTTTGTAAAAGTTTAGTTGCTATTAAATTACGTCGTAATTATTGTTACATATGTATAATTAACCACATTTACAATAATCAGCAATGTTAATTACAGAACGACTGGAGAGGTGGGTGTTTTCTTTATCTATGACCATGATGTGTTAAAGCGAGAGGAAGATGACATGAAAGATGCTATCCTCTACTTTTATCCTCCATATGTAAGTATAACGAAAAAATAAAAATACTCTGCATCATGGTACAATAATGTACTTTTAAAATAATTTAAGTCATAAGATTTTTGCCAGTCATTCAGTTATCGCTAAGCTAGGAATTGATAAAATAGGAGCTAATTATAACAGTTTCTAAATATAATTGCTAAAATAAAAGTGGCAAAATAATAATGGTATTATACTTTTCTAATATCAGTACTAGTTTATACATGTGCTGTATTCGCTGTACTTGGCGCCCAGGGAGCTTAAAAATTTGTAACAATTAAATATTAATTTGTATGCATTAAATGTGTAATGATTCACCAATGCATCAATGTATTGCATCGCTTGATGGTGAATCGATGCATCATGTGCAGTTTATTAGTATCGCGATACCTAAAAATAAAAGTTGAACATTGGATTATCTTCTTTTGTCAACATCAGCCAAACTTTGTTAGTAACAAAATGGCAAAATCCCACGAATAGCAAAAGACTAAACTTGTGTAAGCACTCGAGCCTATAGGCCATTTGCTGGTCGTATTTCGCGTTTCTATCTACTAAATCTAGAAACGAAACATGGGAAATGAATGAAAGTCGCGTCTTTTGTAATGAGTGTAAGCAAAGCTAAAATAATCTGAAAATACAACTAACCTAACAATACATTTACAACGACACCACAACATTCGAATTGTCTATCAAAATATTGCTATACACATCGTACCGTGAACCCTGTATCGTGATACGTATCAAATTGTCACATACCTCGTGATACACAGCACTAATATGCATTGAAAGAATTTCATAAACTATTTCATTTTAGAACCCGGGTACTAAATTTTATGCTGGTAATGTATATTACATACAATTATGTTGAAAAAAACAATGCAGTTTTCTTAAATTGTCCATACATGTACATTGTATTTTTTATTATTATGCTCATGTAAATATTGAAATTACGCCCTTGCGGAAATAACTAGCATACTGTATTAAGAATTTCTTGTTTTTTAGATCTCCATAGATGACCAGTGTTCAGTGTGTGGTCAGTTGATGGGAGTGTCAGAATTCCTTAAATCAGCTATCAGCAAGTCTGCTCCGTCAATTTTCAAACTACATCAGGAAAAATATTGTCTCAAAAGAGTGAGAAACTACACATTTGTAAGTATGAATCGCTAATTTCCTAATAAATATTTATAGTAGTATTTCATTATATACATGTTTGCATATACACACCTACATATATTTACATATCCCCTATATAGTCAACAGGAGGGGAGTTGCATTTAAATTAGTGTAATCGCAATGACATATACGGATATGAAATCATACAAACCCAGTGCAGGATCGGACTACTTCTAGTTCACTCTTCGGTAAGATTTTGCATCATATGATTATCTAAGTAAACTTTAATTAATTAGTTTACATTTTACCTTTTCACAGATGACAGATTTTCTTTGAACTGATAATAAACCAAAAACAAATATTTTGGTCTTCTGCTTTTACAGACATATTCTACATGAAGTGTTAAAGCGTAATACATGTATCATAATCTAGTGAAAATAATGTACATCTTGTAATTTGTGCTCACAAATTAAAGTAATGATGTCACAATCAATGCCTGCCCACAAGGGAGATAACTTTGTAATATACATGTACAAAGATGAAATAGATCTATAGATAATCTTTAACTTGTTGACAGGCATTAGAAGGTCGGCCTACAGACAGTAATGAGCTACTGAAGAGACAACTCTCTCACCTGTATCAGGGATTTGTGTTTATCTACGGAGACATTGATAATATCAGACAGGTAAAGTTTTAATAGGAGATATGTAAATGTTCATCTTCATCCGAAGTGAGCACTTCATTCACATTGAACAAGAGCATCTTTTATGCTACATTACGCTGTAAATCAACTTATTTCTGCATTTCGTATTTTTCTGTGGAAATGTTTCAGATAAAGACTTATTGGTATTAAGAAGGTCTCTGTCATGCTGCAATATTGTAGCTCAAAAGACTTTTTGACAGAAAATGGTGTCGTCTTTAGAGCTACAATTGGTGCCTATTACTGCTAATGGAGCAAAGTAATGATTATATATTTATTGCCCAGACGGTAGGGAGACATGACGCTTTGTTTACCCACGGCATGCCATATTTCCCGAGGGCGTAGCCTGAGGGAAATATGACTTGCCGCGGGTAAACTAAGCGTCCTGTCTCCCTACCGTCAGGGCAATAAATTGTATATTATACCGAACAAATAAAGTTTTTCTCGCGCTTAAATACTAAGTCTAACATAATGGCTAGACTTTAAGTTGTTTGCCCAAAACACTGTTGCCGTGTTGGGCTAACGTTACAGATATATTTAAATAAGAAGTTAGACCTACCATATCTTTCAGCCAAAATCAACTCTATTTAGCATGTTACATCATATAAACATTATATGGAGTATAATTGTGTTATCTGTATCCTTAATCATAAGAATATTAATACATTTCCTCGGACGAAAGCGTCGTCTGCCATCCATTTTATTTGTTATCGGAATACCTCGGAGAGTTCCATTACACGAACGATAACTCTTGCTAAACATATGAGGGTCTCCGCATGGGGGAAACATAATTTTTGAACATGACGTTCAACGGAATACACAATGTTTTGTCGGGTCGCCCTCACATGTGACGTCTCTCGACCAATCAGCGACTGTGACACATCGGTGAGGTATAATAATATGCAAACCATTATAAAACGTTTGTTTGCATTTTTATTATACTTGTTTGATATCGCTTACCTTCTAGGGAATAAAACTGAACCACATAAAATATCAAATTCTCATCAAGGCATTATTTTTTACATAATACATATGAAGGTCTTTCTGAAGGAAATTTATACGGCAAGTCCACAAATTGTGAATTTGACGTCTTGTGAGCGGTACGGTAGATATTAAGAATGGTAGTTATGTTTGTTTTGGACAAAAATCATATGTAAATGCATGTATACGCATAAAATATATGAAAACCTACAAAAAAGTAAAGAAAACGATGCCCGAGTGATTTTCGGAGGCAGTGCTCCACTACGACACATAGGGACCAATTCATACTCGGCCGAAAGGTATAGTAGGCCGGGTACGTATATTCGTTCAAGGTCTCTGTCACATGAAATTGAATTGTTGTAAAATTGCAAAAATAAGTTGGTTAACTGTTAATATCATTATTCGTAGCTTAATTTTACATAAAACTGCAGAAAGTAACATACAACTTCTAAGAAAAATTGTATTTGATAATAACTTCATTCTCTTTTAGCAAGTTGAAAAATCATTACAACTCAATTTCAAGTAAATTGTTGACATTGTGTGTCATAGATGGCGGAATCTGCTGTAATATATATAATTCCATTCTTTGTTGCCAATTTTTTAACCTTTCTCAGGAGTACCCTTCATGCTGCCATATGAACTGATTTTTTCTGACTTTTTTTCTTCAGCAATTCCAGACCCATCTTGGATTCCTGGCGGAGATGAAGGCATTATGGGAAATGTTGTTTCCCTCGGCCAGCTGTCTGAGTGTCAATCACATCGAACGGGTGTTCCAGGTTCTTCCTTCCGTCGAGGTAATTGTCTTTAACACTGATGACTATACAATCTCTAAAACCTTTAGTTAAAAAAATATTCTGTGCACTAATGCAATTCAGAAAACTTTCTTTTCTCTTTTCTGAAATTTCTCTTTTTTTTAAGTGATTTATGAATTATAAAAGACATATCACAAATGAAATGAAGGGATTTTACATGTGGTTTGAATTGCTATATTTTACCCAATAATCGCCCCCATACCTATAAAACACCCCTCCCCATTTTTGAGGCCTAGTTTTCACTGGCCTTAAATTAAATGCAGAATGAATGTACGGAAACCAATTGTTTCTTTATTTGATTTTTTTGTTTTTGCAAATTGATTTATGGCCTACTTTGTGCAATAATGTTATGAAAGGCTAATCTAACTTTGGGTCCATTAAGCGCCCTGTTATTTTATCATTTTTAGCCCACCATCATCAGATGGTGGGCTATTCAAATTGCCCTGCGTCCGTAGTCCGTCGTCCGCTTGTTTCACTATTCTTAAAAACTCTGAGGATTTTGTCCGTCCTATTGGCCATACAGATTTTGGGCTTGTTATCACTTGATTTTTCTTAAAAACTGCTGCAGGGATTTTGTTCAAACTTCACATGGAGGGTCCCCTTGGTCCATATTTGTGCCATACAGATTTTGAGGCTGATCGGAAAAACAAGATGGCCGCCAGGCAGCCATCTTTGATTTTGGCAGTTGAAGTTTGTTATCGATATTTCTTGAGAACTACTGAAGGGATTTTGTTCAAACTTCACATGGAGGTTACCCTTGGTCCCTAGTTGTGCCATACAGATTTTGCGGCTGATCGGAAAAAAACAAGATGGCCGCCAGGCAGCCATCTTTGATTTTGGCAGTTGAAGTTTGTTATCGATATTTCTTGAGAACTACTGAAGGGATTTTGTTCAAACTTCACATGGAGGGTACCCTTGGTCCCTAGTTGTGCCATACAGATTTTGCGGCTGATCGGAAAAACAAGATGGCCGCCAGGCAGCCATCTTTGATTTTGGCAGTTGAAGTTTGTTATCGATATTTCTTGAGAACTACTGAAGGAATTTTGTTCAAACTTCACATGGAGGTTACCCTTGGTCCCTTTTTGTGCCATACAGATTTGAGGCTGATAGGAAAAACAAGATGGCCGCCAGGCGGCCATCTTGGATTTTGATAGTTTAGGTTTGATATCCCCATTTCTCAAAAAGTGCTGAAGGGATCTTTCTCAAATTTAATATGTAGGTTCCCCTAGGGCCCTTGTTGTGCATATTGCATTTTTGGACCAATCAGTGAACAAGATGGCCGCCAGGCCGCCATCTTGGATTTCGATAGTTAAAGTTTGTTATGGCTATTTCTCAGATAGTACTGAAGGGATCTGTCTCAAATTTCATATGTAGGTTCCCCTAGGGACCTAGTTGTGCATATTGCATTTTTGGACCAATCGGTGAACAAGATGGCCGCCAGGCCGCCATCTTGGATTTCGATAGTTAAAGTTTGTTATGGCTATTTCTCAGATAGTACTGAAGGGATCTGTCTCAAATTTCATATGTAGGTTCCCCTAGGGACCTAGTTGTGCATATTGCATTTTGGGACCGATTGGTTAACAAAATTGCTGCCAGGCCACAGCCATCTTGGATTTTTATATTCAAAGTTTGTTATCGCTATTTCTCAGAAAGTATTGAATGGATCTTTCTCAAATTTCACATGTAGGTTCCCCTAGGGCCCTAGTTGTGCATATTGTGATTTGGGACCGATTGATCAACAAGATGGCCGCCAAGGAGTCATCTTGGATTTTGATAGTTGAAGTTTGTTACCGCTATTTCTCAAAAGGTACTGAAGCGATCTGTCTCAAATTTTATATGTAGTATGTTTGAAAAAGTTTAAAAAGTAGAGAAAAGATCCATCTTTCCTTTGTCAGATATAGATCATTCTTTGGTGGGCGCCAAGATCGCTCTGGGATCTCTTGTTAAGCATCCTAGGCACATATTTGGCCGAATACAGTACATATTTGTTAATTCTATTGACTGAATTTTACTAGGTAAACAGTGACCTTTTCCTGCAGACCTCAAACATCCTTCAATCCAGCCAGCGAAGGCAAGGAGTCACATTGGGAGCTGTTCTATATAAACAGAAGTAGGTCAGAGGTCAAAATAGGTCAAAGGTCAGATTAAGGTCACAAAGGATCACAAAGACATGAAATGTCTGTTTTTTTTATATTTAATTAGGTTTGGAGGTTAACTAAACAAAATGGATACATGTTTCTAAAATCAAAGCTTAAATTTTTAGGGTCAAAGACTGAGGTTGTACAGATGCATTTTATATGTTTATAACCATGAAATTTTAGGGCCATTGGTCTATGTATTAGACCATAGGAAGTACACGCCACACAGACAAATCATTTCAAATCTAATCCATAAATTTGAAAGATGAAGTGTTAAAAATTGGTTACAGGTGTAAAATCAAACCAAAAACATATTTTTAATCTTTCAATGAAACCATGCAACCTGTATCGCCTTGAATTTGTAATCTTATGATTTCATCTCTCAACAGAGTCCTATGTACACAGATGTCACCAGAGTTGACTAGGAAACTGATCCTCATCCGTCCAGAGGTATGTAATCAAGTCTTCTATAAAATGTTTGAAATGGATATCAGAGTGTCAAAAGAGTTATTGTTATAAACGTCAAAAAGTCAGTTCAGTTGAAAAAAATAATTATGATAATCAAATCTTATCTGCTGCAAAAAAAAAAGTATTTTTTGGAGAGGTTACTAGTTTGTACGTAGGTGTTCTAGTTTGTTGGTGTTAGTTATGCTGTAAATCTACTTTCTACTTTCTTTTGTGTGCCATTTACTTTTGCGAATTTCAGGATCCAAGTAAACCAGCAAAAGTTTATTGGCTGCATATCAAAAATTATGTCATTTATATTGATAGGAATGTAAATTCTTATTTTTAAGTCCACAAATATTTATCTTAAGTTTGCGACTTTGTTTTAATGTAGAAATCTAAAATGTTAATAGTCGCGAAAGATAGTTAGTTTACAATAATGTGACCAAATAAGGTGTATGTGACCAAATAAGGTGTGATGTTTCTTACATTAGACAGTATATTACTGTTAATTGGAATGGGTAAGTAAACACATAATTAGGATGCTGTTAGACGCTACCATATGCACCATATCAACTACAGGGTAGGATGTTCTTAGTCGCTAGATGTTTTAAAGATGCTCCAACACGTGACCGACAGAGCGTAATTGCAGATGTTAAATTGTGTATATCTGGCATCATCAGCTGAAAATAAACATTTCCTCTTAATAACATATATATGCTTTAAATTTTTAATATCATTTATGATATTTTATTTAATTATTTGTGATTAATAAGGATGAAATGACTACATTTTCATCTCCAGAAAATTATTTTCTCAATTTTGAAAGCAGATTGATCCTCTATGAAACAAACAAAAGAATACAGATCAGTATTTTAATCAGACTGAATGTACCATGATGGATATTACCGTAATGTAATATATATATCTATCTTTAACCACGCTATTTTAGTACAACATCACAAAATTAAAATTATCCCAATGTCGAAATATCCCAATTTATTGACTTTCTAAATGTTAAAATAGAATGTATTGTATTATGTTTTTGTTACAGTTACCCTGTGCTGAAGTAAAAACTGGTGAGTGTAACTACTGTTTTAAACATATTTTTTTTTAAATTTTGTATTTAAAAGATACATGTATTAGGAACTTAAATTGGCACATTTTCTTTTCAAGTTCTTACATTTTTATTACGTACTTTATACTCAAATTTAAAATATAAAAGAAACACACATACAAGACATTTTTGAACATCAACTTCATCAAATACCTTGTATATATACCTAAGCTAAGTTTCTTTAATTTGATGTTTGTTATGTGATCAGATTTCCCACTTCCTCTTGGAGTGCGGCTTGTCACCGTGTATTTAACAGACGAGGAATATACGGCCATCAAACCACAACACAGTCTAAATTCACATGGACAATACAGACATAGTGAAAGCTCAAAATTTGTCTGGGACAAAGCTTCTGTGGGACCCAGCAGAAAATCAGAGTCACCGAGACGTTTTACAAAAGATGATTCGAACATACGGCGTCCTAGTTCCAGGAGCGACAGAAACTACAGTGGAAGAAGTTCAAATATGGAAATAATTCCAGAAATTCCATCGTCTACTCTGTCAGAAATTACTTATGTGGAATGTAAAGAAAAGGTGGTACCGTCTGAGAAATCTAGTAAAACTGATATATCAGAAATATTGGAGAACACACATCTGACAGATTCAGCGTCATTGCAAAAGAAAATCATAGTGACTGTTTCAGGGGAAGATAGTGAAACTATAAGTGACTTAGAAGACAATGAGGAGAAAACCTCGCCGAAAGTTTCTCAAATTCGAGTTGATGATTCAGAAAAGAATATTTCTATGAGATTGAAAGCTGATATTATTGTTCACCATTATGCAGATGAGTTTGATGGAAAACCTATGGAAAGTAGCAAAAAATTGCCAAATATTGTCACAGATCATGAAGGCAGTGCAGCTGTAATTATGGAAACTGATAGTGTTTCACTTTCACCCTCTCCCAAAAAATCATCAATGCAAGAAAGTGGATGCAGAAATGAACCAGGAAATGATGAAAATAAGCACACTATGAGTGAGAAAAAGGAACAATGTTCACAATTGGAACAATCCAAGAGAGAGGATTCAGTGATCGGAAATTATTTAACTGAGAGAAAACGGTCAACAGGCATTGTTTCCGAGTCGGAGGAAACTGGGACAGAAAGCATGTACGAGACTTCCATTATGAGTGCTGATGAATCATTCGTTAGTTATCTGTCATCTCCGGAGAATGAGGAGAACAAAGAGACTATGGTTTTCAAGGGAAGTAACTACGAGACAACTGGTGAGGAATCTGGTGCAGAGAACACTATACCTCTTCTGAAAAACCCGAGCAATATTGCTGGTAATGTGACGACAGACACTCCAGATACATCTATAGAAACAGTACATAATTCTGGGTCATTCGAAAGTCAGGCAACAGGGTCTACTGCGGAGGCAGATCAGGACCCAGAGTTGAACTGGTTACCACGGGAACACGGCCTGCATGAACTGACACTTTATATTCAACGTCATTCTGATGTTTGTCTCATGTTACTGATGGAGGAGGAATCCACTACCGATGAAAACGTTTTGAGTGCCTTGGTAAGTTCTAGTTGTTTTGATTTTAGTTCCAATTTGAAAATAAAAGTTAATTATAATAAATAATTACTTGGTAACTAAATATGTTATTTTGAAAATTTTAAAAATTAAGTTAGAATTCTGTTTCAGGTAGTACAATGACTCATTTTTCCTCATTTTTCCTGCCATTTTAAGACATGCAAATCAATTATAAGTTGTGAGGTAATTTCTTACTTCTAAATTTGATTTATGTTATAAAATGAAAGACATTTGCTTCTGATAGTTTTACCATGATGATAGTTTAATCTTCAAAAAAAAACCAAAACGAGTTTTTCATTCTTGATAAGATTTTAAAGCATGATTATTTTTGTGTTACATCATTAGATGTTTTATTTGCATTTTTTTCTTTTTGCTCTTTATTTATTTCTGATCATAACATGTACATCATAATTGATTAATACGTTTTTTGGGGTTTTAGTATAAAAGTTCCCTGGCAAGCATGGCAGAGTTGGATTACTATGTGAAAGAATGTGTTTCACAATCTTCTAACGAGGTTGGTATACATACATCCTTGATACTCCAGGGGTTACTATCACTGACCTTACATCCACCCCTGGACTATCTCACAGTAAAACTGAAGGCAGTTCAGGAGAAAAAAACTGACTGATCACAGGCCTGCAAAGACTTCATTTGAAAACTACAAAGAGAGTGACGTCCAACATCAAAGCCACACAGTCAACTACTTTGTACCGTTATACAATTTCTTTTGATGTACATCAAAGGGCTAAATTACCTGTTCTCTTGCCTCAAGTTTTACTATGAGATTGTGCAGAGATGGATATAACGACAGTGATAGTTACCCCTGCAATATCCAGGATTAGTTGTACCCATACAGAAATCATACACATGTTAAAAATTGATTAATTGATGTTCCTATTTTTGTTCAATTTCATTGGGTTATCTTTTCCCAAACTGTAAATCAGCTACTAAATTCATTCCTGTTTTGTTTTTAATTTCAGGGTTTCATGGATAGCTACAATTTCCTTAGATACGATTCATTTTTCCAAACAGTAAAAGGTTTGTCTTTGTTTACAAACAATGAACCATACTAGTTGGTATAAGCTTTGTATGGACGTCAAAACCATAAAATGTTTAAAAATATTTAACAATTACATTTATATATCCATATTACAAATTAATATATTATTTGTTTCATCTCAGATTCAATTGTAATGGTCTTTTTTCTATAATTTGGTCATGTAGTTGGCATGATGACCATAAGAAATGTAAGCAAATTAAAAAAATGGTTCAGCACTTTTGAAAAAAAAATTGTAAGAAAAAAATAGAGTATAGTCTAGATCTATAAATTTATGGATAATATGAAGTCGTTTAAAATTCTTTTTGATGTGAAATTAAAAAAATATGTTTGAAGGATGGATGTTCCCAATGATAATCAGATGAAAAACTGTGTTTATTCTTCTAGGTAACTCCCTGGAGCCTTTGACGGGAGAAGATGAAGAGTTCCATCGTCTTGCTGGACAGATGCACAGTGATTTTGAGGACAATCCAGAGATGGCCAATGTCATATTTAGGTGGGTCTTACTATAAACCAATTTTCTTTCACATGTGATTTATATTCACAATTTTTGCAATTAAGGTGAATTTGTGAAAGATTCTCCCCATGAAATCTATATCTTCCACAGTTCTTGCACAATTAAGTTGAAAGGTACAGTATTTCCATTCAATGTTAAATCTGGGAAACTTAATCTACATGAAAATGCTTTGAAAAGGAAGTTACAAAATTAAGAATCCTTGGCAGAAAGCCGGTTAAAAGTATATATGCAAGACTGCAGTATTTTCATTTTTCAAAGCATGGAGATGCTAAAACTGACTTAGTATTTCTACTGAAAGTAGACATAGTCAAAAAACCTGTTCAAAATCAAAAAGTGTCAGGGCAATTGTATGTAGAGAGAGTGATGACATTAATTCATTCCCCAAATAAGTCATTAAATCTAGTCAATCTGATCTTAAACTGGATTCAAAGTTTTTTATGACATGTAAGAACCCTAATATCTGTCATTGATTGTATAGTGGAACTCGGTTAAAACGAACTCGAAGGGACCGAGATAAAACTTCGAGTTATCCGACTGTTCGAATTAAGTGAGTTCTCATGTCTAATGATGATCTCTTTTCTTGGTATATATAGACCAGTTCCATGTCGTAAAATGATGTGAACAAGAGAGATGTCAAAATCGCCGATTGTAGTTGCAAAATTATAACAATAAAACCGAGATATATATTTCAAATGCTGTTCTACAGCAGATTTATGGGGAAAAAATCTGCATTTTCGGCGAACTCGTTGTCCAAAAAATCTCATTTTGAGTTATAAGAACATTTTATTATGATTTTTGTAATTCGGACCCAAAATTTACTTTGTATTTTCCGAGTTCTTCGAGTTTTCCGAGTTCTTTAAACAAAGATAAAGAGGGAATTCGACCGGGACCGGCAAAGTACTTCGTATTAAGCTGGGTTGTCGAATTATCAGAGTTCGACTGTATATCTCATTATTCTGAATCAGGCGAAACATCACATTACATTTATGTGGTGCGAGGTTGGTAAAAATGATAGAAAGTCCATGCGACCATCTCTATTAAGAGACCCTCTGCTCTAAGTGACCATTTGAATTCCCCCCGAAGCGTTTTTCCTCTATATTTTAACTCTATTAAATGACCAGTTCTTTTAAGTGACCAGCAACCTCATTTTTCATTCCCTGTGGATGCCGAAATCTGCATTCGGGACCAGAAATTTCTAAAATGACCGCCATTACGGCGTTTTGCCATATACAAATTTAACATTATATTGGACAAGTCCCGAATGTATCTTTTAATTAATTTTATGCATTATGTCAATTTAAGATATGATTGAATTAAAATAATAACAAAAAGACACGAATTAAAATAATAACAAAAAGACACTTTTTAATTTTATTGTACAAGATGTATTTTGATTTATTCAAGAAGCTAAAACACATATAAAATTATTTTGAAAGACATCAACATCAAAACATAGATGACCGGTCATCTTAATTCAGATCAGTATGAGTTTTTCTTTTAAGAGACTTCTCTCTATTTAGAGAGCACTTTCCATTAGGTGGTCTCTTACTTAATACAGATAGGACTGTAGAACATATCAGCAAGTTGTTGAAGATATATTTTATGAAGATCTATAACTGAACAATGTAATAGTTATTCACCAAGATGCACAAAACTACTTCAGAATAGAATCTCTTTTGTAAAGAAATCTACATGTAATTGTATTCAATATCCTCTTTGTAGGTCTCATGGAGGCAGTTGCTATGGAAACAAAACCATTAACAACGAAACCTATTTCTGTATGACCAACCAAGCAGATACAAGGATTGAATCAGGACCATTGAGCAAGGACCCGGTATTCTCACTTGATCTGCTCGCTCGACAGAAACTCTCCAAAACCTACAAAATAACTCTACTGTGATATTGTCTCTGTAGTGGCTCGGGCCGTTGCATTGCCAGTCAGTATAAACAGCACGTATTACTATACATACGTATATCAACTTAATGAATGAAATGGCGAGTACTTGTGGTACAACCAAAATTGATCTCACCTTGAATGAAAATCGTGGAGATTCTGAGTCATAATATGCGATATAGAATCAGGTCTTGTAACTTATTATTATATGTGGAGAATTCCAGAAAAAAAATGATGTGATATTTTACTCAAACATTGCTTATCATCATATGAATCTTTTCAAGATTTCAAAGATGCACGCAAGTATAAAAAATCAAATAAATTGGTTCACTATATTCTACAGTATGTACTATGTACAATGTACCATACTTTCGCAATACGTACAATATTTAGGACATATTCACTATATGACCATATAAAATTATCGGTACCTTCATAAACAAAATGTAGATATTTCAAAATTGTTGCCTGATCGCTATACAGATACATGTACAGATTTTGAATACAAAGTTACTTTGATTATAAAATGGTGAAAAAGTTGAACCGCAAAAAAAACGATGATAATTGCATTTTATAGGAAATGGTATAAGTAGGCTAAATATATCCTTATAAACCTTTGCTAAATGTAATTTCAAATGTGATTTTTTGGGAATTGAAATTATATTCTGGAATGCTAAATCATGCCTGACCACTAAAATGCATATCATTTACTAAATGTCTGGCCTCAATACTTGATTGAAATGAGCTATTAAAATATCTACAATGATGAACAATTGGATTTCATTGGTTATTTTTTCTGTAGCATTTTCAGAGAATATTTATTTGATGTATTTTATTAAAAACGAAAAATAAGGCAAAGTAAAACCTGCTATAAAGGACACCTGTCTATAAAGGACAAGTTTGTTTTGATAATTTTGATGTCCTTTATAGACAGGCTTGACTGTTATTTTGCGCCTATCAGGATTGATTTTGTCAGTACTATCAGTATTCAAGAAGTATTGATTCCGTCAGAAATAGTTCAAGGTTACATTTAACTGCGTTCAAGGTTATATTAAGCAAAGTTCAAGGATACATGTACATTTAGCTGAGTTCAAGGTTACATTTAAATGAATTCAAGTATACATTCAAATGAGTTCAAGGTTACATTTAAATGAGTTCAAGGTTACATTAATTTTATTAACCGAGTTCAAAGCTACATTTACATGAATTCAAGGATACATTTAGCTGAGTTCACGATTACATTTAAACGAGTTCAAGGTTACATTTATGGTATGTCAAGGCATGGAGACAGAACCCAGATCCTACCTCACAGGGGCTAACGCTCAACCGAAGGCAAAAGTGAGGTGGTGTCAAGGTAGACGTTAGGAAGAACAAAGTCAGTTAGTAAGAGGAGAAAAACTTTATGTTGTGTCTCCTGTAAAGTGGAACTCTTGCCTTTTTCAGTGCTATCTCACTGACTCTTGCCACCGACAACAACGAAGCAAACCACACCCGATCACATTACACTGGCAACCAAAATGCAATCATCACGCATTCTTTATGCTGACTGCTAATTAGTTACAAAAACTACCACAATATAGTATGTTTTGGCCTTGGGACAATCCGCAACCTTCCTCGCATGGCGAGCGCTCAACGAAAACTGAAAGTGAGGTGCTGTCAAGGGAGAAGATGGGAAGAAGGAAGAAAAGAAAATATTAAATCATATTTAGTCACCTTTTACGATCATGCAAATAATAGGTATATTTCTAACGACATTGACAGTCATACAGTCTTGTATTCATGGTTAAGCTGTATGATACTTTAAGAAATAACTACAAGAGACCTGAAAATAGAGTTTCTTCGTGTTTTTTCTGCTTACTATAGACTGTCGGAGTAGATTGAAATGTGCTGCGATGATTGCAGCTATGGAATCTATAATAGATGCAACACAAAGTGGAAGAGAAATACTGTATATATGAAAGTTAATAATCAATGAAACAAGACCAGTAGCTGTGACTCACTTTTCGACAAAATATCGCAGGTACCATAGAAATGTAACAAGTGGGGAGAAAATGTAGCGGCCAGACCAGGATTTGAACCTGGGACCGGAAACACTAGCCGAATGATATACTAATTGGTCTTAAACTCAAAGTGCATATGGTCACCGATGATCGACCCAGTCCACTCACGCTACAAATATTTATATATCGGATGCATTTAATTTTGCAAACTTCAGTCACTCTTACCTACGAGAACTATTCGAATATTTCTAGATACATAGCAAATTGAGATCTACAGTAGGTGGAGCGATTCATACTTGCGTCAAATTTTGTAATGATATGTCTTCGTAACCCAAAGGACTGACATAAGCCATCGGAATACAATATACTTTGATTTGATTATCTTTAAGTATTCACGTTCTGCATGCACTGTTGCACAAGAACTGTATGTCTTTTAATTTGACCGGGTATACTAGATCTTTATATAGCTACAGCCTTTTAATTACCTAGTGTTGGTAGTAGACTAAAGGTTACACCCTTGTGCACACGGAGTGCACTACGTTTAGACTACAGGTAGACACGGAGTGCACGAGGTTTAGACTACAGGTAGACACGGAGTGCACTACGTTTAGACTACAGGTAGACACGGAGTGCACAAGATTTAGACTAAAGGTAGACACGGAGTGCACTACGTGTGAACACGGTGTCCACTACGGGTGGACATGGTGTCCAGGTAGATTCACATCTAGACAGACAAATTGATGTGTGGTATAGCTAGGGATCGGGGGAAGAATACATTCTCCATTTAATATAGCCTAATACATAATTATAATTTTTAGAGTTTTTATTTTTTTTAATTACAACATCTACAATGAAGTGTAAGGTATATAAAACTAAACTTTATTTTTCTTAGTAAATACATCTCTGCTACATAAATAAAACCTTTCCACTGCAAAAGTAAAAAAGATTAATTTATGTCCATTAAGTATATGTCTATTTGATTTTATATCTGTAGTTTCCATTTCATATCTAAAATATATTATGTTTTCAAAAGTCAATGTAAGTAAATTGCATTAAATATATATATCATAAACATGAAATACAAGCATTTTCACAAGTCAACTTTGAATTGCAGCAAAAACCAGTCTTATTGTGCTTTTGAGACACTTTTTATTTCATAACAAACTTTAAGTAATACAATCATATACCGGGTAATACATGACTTTTAAATAAAAAGATTTGATGCATATCAACCAGTTATCTAGCGATACCCTTCTAGATCGTCTTTCATTAAAATACATATACATTTGTATATTATTTTTCTTTGCTATTTTAAGTTCTAAGCGTAGTGTACGTAAAAATAGCTTAATTACGTATCCTTTATTAAAAACTGAAAGTCTATAAAAGACCATGCAGAATTAAATCCACTTCAAACTATGTGACGTCTGCTACTTATTGATGGCTAGTCTACATACAAGTACCCAATTCAGCTTGTTTTGATTCTTAATTACCGGTAAACACAATGTGTTTATGATCCCAACCCTGCACAAGTTATCTTGACCGTATATTGCGTCATGGTCCAATAATTATAACTTGTCAAACGTACAGGTAAGCCACAGTATCCAGCTATACAGGTACCTCAAGGTGACCATCGATAGATATAGCCAGAGGACAGAATCGTTGCCTTCTGTGTTTGCACGGCTTTATGAGAATGGGACAGTATTATCTTTGTACATGTGATTTTTAGATATTGTTTCAATGGAAATTTGTTAAGACAAACAAATATACTTTACCGTTTAAAAATCATATAGGTTTATGAATTTGAAACACATAAATACATTCTTATTAGATACATGTACATGCATGTTGGAGAGCCTGGGTACACCGTTTTATGGGGGGGGTAGATTGGGATGAGGTAAAAACTAGCTGGGAAAAAACAGTAAGTGATGTTGAATTCACCTCAATTATTGTCATGACAAGCAGCCGTGTAGTGGAGCTGATGGGAGCTGTACAATTACAATGCGTTAATCAAGCATGTCTATCACAACCATGCATTTCCCAATAATACATGTATATGGATATATGATGATCAAAATTAATTTAGATACAGTAAGGTACTTATTCAACATCATAATATGGTATACATGTTTTATATACATAGTCAGAATAATCAGGTTTCTGATATATGTATAAAGCCAGTGTCAAAAAATCAAATTAAATTAAATTAATAAAAGCAATTGGATGAAATAAGATATTCCAATAATCAAGAAATAAATGTTTTTGTTAATTATACACCTGGTATTTTGATTATTATTTTTTTAATATAAAAAGCTTCGTTATCAAATTAATTAAAGGTCAACAACCAGTTAAAATACATATCCCTATTGACTAGCATCGTTGTAAAACTGTACGTATTTGTATGATGAGTACAATGTATATATGTAGAGGGGATGCCACCTAAGTACAGCATGCTATAAATGGACCTCCTGGGGTTGGGATAAGGTACGTATACAGGTGTTGTTAGCTGTGATACACCTGACTGAACATATTGAAGGGGGGCCAATGAAGGCCCCAGGCCCCAGTCTGACCAATGTTAGGTAATCTAAATTATAATACCCGTGTGGTTGGTGTGTTCTCCATTTGCCCACTTTTTAGAGAACAAAGAAAAGTGTTGGTATAGGAGAACAATGGAAAACCAATTATAGTCAGTTTCATAATAATTTTACCTATGCTTACCTGTATTCGTTTACCTGAGCTACCTATAGTTTGTCAAAAGAAAGGTAAATAGAGGGATATCAATATATACAGTACAGTGTACGTACAATGTACTATATATATTTGATCATTTTGACAGACAATTATGCATAATAGTTTATATGTTACATCTTTATAAATTTCAACATTGAGATAAGAATAAAGAACAAAATTGCATCCAAGTTTTAGAAGCAGTGTCACAGGAAGAGAAAATTGTTTTTTACCAACTGTTTCAATTTCAAGAATTAGATAAAATCATAAAAACCTCTACATCTGTCGTTATAAGGAGAACCCAATCAGGACAATAATGCTTGTAATGTTGGCAAGTGTACTTATGTAGCTACATATTAGAAACTGTTCAATCTATAGGATGATACATGTAACAATACACATGTAAATATGCATGTATTTAATAAATTATATCATATATAGTTGTGTTCCATAAACATTGTATATCAAACTTTACTGATGTCCCGACATTCCAATACCGTATATATTTAGTTTAAACTTTCTTTATTGAATTGAGTTCCAGTGGCTTATTGTGGATGGGAAAATGATTGTTTATAAGAGGTAGATTTACATAGAATTGGTGTAATAAATATATGATCAGAGTTCCGAGTTTCATATCTATGCACATCTGAGACGCAGGAAGGAATTCGATTGGATAGGTACATAGGTGTATGGTGGTAAAACATTTTGTGGAAGTGGATGATTTTTCTGTTTTGTCTTCGATCATATAAACTTGTCCTTCCTACTTCACAAAATAATTCATCATTACTAGTTAATTTGGTAGCCCCAGATACTATGCGAGTGGCTTCAATGTTAATATTTTCTAGTTTTGTCTCTAATTCTTTAGGTATGTTTCCCCATACAATATCGCCATACTCAAGAATTGGTCGAATGAAGGAGACATATATAGTTTAAAGAGTTTGTCTATCCAACTGAAATTTTAAGGCTCTCATGATGTTTAGTTTAGAAGAAGTTTTCGTTATAATATGGTTTACATGATCCAACCAGTGACCATCGCCAGAGAAAGACACACCAATATGTTTATGTTGTATATATTTGTATGTTAGACATTGAGAAAATCCAGCTATTTGTCATCAGGATGATATTTTCGCAATTTTTTGGAAACATTCAATGGTCGATAAAATACGCTCCATGAAATAATTACTAAGTATGAGATATCAATAAATTAAATATACTTTTTAGTCAGAATGTAATATTTGTAGTGTCCGTAAACAAAAAATAAAAATTACCGATCATGGCCATCAGAGGATCCAAATTAAAATTGACACCCCTCCTTGATCTCGAATACATTATATTGACATCCACTTATAGTCTTGTAAATAAAAGATAACAGGGGAAATGTGACGTGATGTAAGCACAAATACGCGTCCTGTCTGTACTAGACAGGACTGGTGCAGTGGTCCAAGATGGCGGCGGGTGTTAATATTGACGCACCAGGTTGGAGTTGATACAAAGTGTCCCTGGATATATGTCTCAATCATCTGAACTTAAAAGTTTTGCTGTCGTTTGTGTTTCACAATTCAAGCGATTTATTGACTATCATTATAAACCCTGGTCAGTTTAGTGACTCTTGGTGCCTCGATGTACAGTCATTGACGAATTTGTAACTTGAGTAATGACCTATTACGAACCTATAAATTATTTGTGAGGAGCATTCTTAGGGGTAACCTTTGTTTGAGTAACAATTATGTATGATTGGGAAAAGTTTATGTTTGAATGATATGGGACAAGGAAGTAATTCCAACCGTGTTTGAATAATAGTTATGTATTTTGGAGTATGAGCTATGTTTGTTTGTTTGATTAATTAACGTCCTATTAACAGTCAGGGCAATGCAATGACGGCCTCTCATATATGCGTTTTGCAGCGTGTATGTAGTGAATAGTGCGTGTTTTCGGAGACTATGGTATATTCGTGTTGTCTAGTGGAACTCTTGCCGAAGACAGCAAGTAATTCATCCACCGAGTCACATTATACTGACAATGGGCGAACCAGTCGTCCTACTCCATGCTTATGCTAGGTTTACACTATGTTCCCGGCGGCCACGGCAGCCCCGTTTCAGACCACCGTGGACAAAACATGGTGACCGCGACACAACGTGAGACAGCGCAGAAGGACGTGATAGACAAACGTAAGCGGTCGTGAATACCGTGGATGCCGTGCCAGATTTTTAAACTGTCAAAAAATTTGCCACGGCAGTCACGGTACATATGGTGAACGCCACATGACGTAATAAAACGAGATTGACGTAATAAAACGTAACAGTGCGTACGAGGCCGTAACAAAACTTCCAGACGGTCCGTCGTGGAACGGGCAGCAAGCACGTTCCCCGGAATCTCACGGTGATTTCAAGTTTTGTGACGTTCTGTTGAGTTTTGTCCATGTTTTATCACGGTTGATGCAGATTGGTTGCACGTTTTGTGCCGTTTTGTCCAGGTTTGTCAAGGTTTTGACGGCAAGCCAAGGTGGAAGATAGCCATTTCGATGCGTTCTGTCAAGGCACATCACGGCTTGTAGCGGTTAAAAGTCCGACGTGATACGGCGTGTTGCGTCTTATTACGGTCTTACGTTGCAAGCTTTGTTTGTTTGTTTGTTTGATTGATTAACGTCCTATTAACAGCTATGGTCATGTAAGGACGGCCTCCCATGTATGCGGTGTGTTGCGTGTATGTTGTGCGAGGTGCGTGTTTTGGGAGACTGCGGTATATTCATGTTGTGTCTTCTTGTATATAGTGTTGCTTTTTTATAGTGCTATATCACTGAAGCATGCCTCCGAAGACACCAAGCAACACACCCCACCCGGTCACATTATACTGACAACGGGCGAACCAGTCGTCCCACTCCCTGTATGCTGAGCGCTAAGCAGGAGCAGAAACTACCACGTTTATAGACTTTGGTGTGTCTCGGACAGGGGACAGAACCCAGAGCCTTCCTCACAGGGGCGAACGCTCAACTTAAGGCCAAAAGTAAGGCAGTGCCAAGGGAGGCATTAGGAAAGATAAAGTCAGTTGGGAAGAAGAGAAAAGATAAGATCCTAAATTTAGTCGCCTCTTACGATCATGCAATAGGGGCAGCAGGTACAATTCTTACGCCCTACCTGCAGGGGGACGTTGCAAGCAATATATGATGGAGTATCATTGCCTGGCCTGGTACATATTTGCTACTTCATGGAGTTATTTTGTATTAATAAATAGAAATAGTAATTATCAAACACATTTAAACCATCAAATTATACGAAAGCTATTATTGCAAAAGGCAGATTAAGTGAGAACCATAACAGAAAAAAATTATTTGTGTAGAAACACTTGGATATAATAATTATAATTTTGTAATCAAAACGTGTTTGAAATGACATTTTCGGCAATAAATATTGTTTCATTTGCTCAAAAAAGCCCGGCATCAGACTTTCATCCCTAGTAAGCCTTGGCGGACCGTGAAAAACGTATCGGAGCTTGATCAAAACGTCTAAAACGTAGCAGACCTCATCAGATCGTAACAGGCCTAGAGAGAACGTAGTGGAATCCTTGATAGACCGTGCTAAAGTCGTAGTGTACCTGTAACCTCCGGGAAGAGCACTTTCCCCTATATCCACGGTCCACCACGTAATCCGTAAAAAAACAACGTGGCAAAACTTCACAAGACCTAGCTGAACTTGAATACAGAGACAAAAATAGCCAAAATTCCACGGCACACCACGTTCCGGGCAAACGGGGCTACCGTGGTCGCCGGGAACATAGTATAAACCTAGCTAGCATTACCACTAAAAAGCTGGATTAAGGATGTACACCTCTGAGAAGTCAAAATTTTCTTGTATTAAACTTTTTTTCTCATATAGATTTTTGGATAAAGGAGTTCATACCATAAAAGAAAATGGAAGAAAAAACATATGTCCGTGTGCTCGTTTTTGAGCTTTTGTCACTCAAAGACACCTAGTTGATAAAATATTGGATTTTATGGGAATTTTGCCGTTTTGACCATATAAGATAAGGATTAACGCCATAATTTCCTAATTAGGTGTTTGATATGTATGAATGTTTGTAGAATTAATTTACTGGTAGTCTGCTTTAAAAATATACCAGTTTTGATCAATTAGACTAATATTCTCCCTCAGAATAACAACATATGCTACACCTACCCCTTAATTTTGTGCTACCAAATGCACCATTTTCAGCCATTTTTGCCAAATTTAACCCTTTATAGAAAAAGTTGTGGTATTAAACTTTTGTTATTATTTTGCATATCAATAGGATAACGGTTGTTCTTTCTAAATCAGAAAGAAAAATTGGGGGTCCGTGTCCTTACTTTTTTGCCCCATTTGCAATTTTGTTATTTTTCAGTATTTTAGAGTAAAAAATAAAAGTGCCCAAATTACCATTAAATGTAAAAAAATAAAGTCAGAAAAGTGTATTGTTTCACATATTAATGCTCAATATTTTAATTAGTACGAACCTAGTAACGATTTGCAGCAAAAATTAGCTAAATACAGCTAAAAATGCTGGCGCAGTATTGATTTAAGTAAAAACAATTTCAGTAAAAAATGGTAAAACTGTGGCTCTACTTGAAGCAAAAAATACATAATTTCAAAATGGTCGCCAAATGGGCTATTTCTTAAAATCCCCGTATAAAAAAATCTACTAAAATAGAAATGTAATTTATTGACAAAATTTGCATCTGGCAACTTGCTACAGATACCGATAGATTATATTTGAAAATCTCATAACTTCTTTGGTCTATGTTGAAACGAGACTTCAACGGGTCTGAAACCTCAGAAGAATACATCCTTAAGGACTACCACAACTTCGCTAGCCAAGGGTATTAAGCCGATTCTCTTCCTACTACAAAGAGAATCGGACTAATACCCTTGGCTAGCGAAGTTGGGACAACCACTTTTATAGACTTATAGCCTACCTCACAGGGGCGAACGCCCAACAGAAGGCAAAAGTGAGGTGATGTCAAGGGAGGCATTAGGAAGAAGAAAGTCATTAGAAAGAAGAGAAAAATAATTTCCTAAATTTAGCCGCCTCTTACGATCATGCAATAGGGGCAGCAGGTACAATTCTAATGCCGTTTATGCAGTTCTCTAATAGCTATATATGCTGGGATAAAAAATATGAGAACCAACAATGTCTGTTTGAGAAAAGCGATCATGCTTGAATAATGCTTCAATTTCAATTATAATTTCAAGTTTATTTTAAAAAAACTAGCAAAATGATTTAGAACCTATTTTGCCATCTCCAAACAAATCCGGTATGGTACAATTTTTCAGCATAGCATATAAACAGTAAATATATCATTATATTATATAAGTGGTTCCTCCCAACCATTTCATCATAGGTGGAAAAAAGTCTATACAAATCTACCTGTTTCAGTTAGTATGTATTCTGATATGCATTTTGATAAGTAAATCAGTTGTTTCATCACCTAGATTACAGACATACTGGATAGTGTCTCAAACGATCACGAAATACGTCAGAATTTAAATTGCAAACAACATGTCTGAGCTGACATAAGATATTAAGTTACGGAGATAAGCCAAAAACTGTACAATAGGTGGGATAGAGAACTGTATCAAGGCTCGTCAGCGCCGAGATCTGTTCTCTATCCCACATATTGTACAGTTTGAGGCTTATCTCTAACTTAAAACATAGCAAGTGTTGTGTTAATAAAGTACACTATTATTTCTAATATAAGCCAGTTTGTTTGCCTTTGTCTATGAGCTAAGGTGACTCTACCAATGTGCATTCAACCATGACAAATCCGATATAGACAATTGCAACATAGAATTACCTTTGCCTGTGTTATATGTGATGAATAGCATTCACGACCGGAATGCATGAAGCATGATTTTTGGTTTGACAACTATCTGTAAATTCATTTTCATTTTATATTTAGAATTTCCCAGATATTTTATTCAAATAACCAGAGGTCATGTAAAAAGTCTATTCAAATACACGGAGTTAAAAAACAAAGAAAAAGAAGGAAAAAATCGGGACCGCAGAATTTTATACAAATAATCGAAATATATTCCAATAACCGTTATTCAATTAAGTGGAGTCCTCTGTACCATGATTTTCCTTGTATTACACCACACTGGAGTATAGCCTGCATGAAGTAAAATAATATTTTCTATGATTTTGTGGATTATTGGTATGAACCTTAAAGTGCAAGCGTAGTGTGCATTAAAAATAATGGCATAGGGGTCTGTTATGATAAAATGATTTCATTTGAGAAAAAATGGTGGAATGTATTTCCTATAAGAATTATTTGACAACGTTATAGTGGTCAACAAGTATTTCCTATAAAATGATTTGATATTATTATAATAGCGTTGTATATTGATTTTATTTTGACGCCTTCTACAGTCCTATTATGGAAGGAAGTAACGAGGAATCGTCAGTTGGAGATTGTGTGATGCCGTCAAACAGGACACGAAATGCCTCCGCTGACCAGAAACCGAACAGCCATTACCCAACTGACATGGACAACCACAACGAATCTGTCCCCCATATTGATACGTCTGGTTACATGCCTCACGAACTGGATGAGAAGACCGAGGCACTGCTGTCCATGTCTATACGCATTGACCCACAGAATCCATTCGACAGTGACACCATTCAAGAATTTCTATCAAATTTGCCCCAGCCCCTGAGTACCTTTTCCAACTATGTTGACTGCCATGATGAGGAAATGGAGCCTGTCACACAAACAATTGTCAGCTTTGGTAAGGAGATTCTTGGTAATACAGTAAAACCTGCCAAAACCGAGCATTATCTAAATCTGGATCCCTCTCTAATCCAGCCTAATTGTACATTCTTTACCTCCATATTTCCAATATTTAAAACCTTTATAATCTTAACACCTGGCCTTACCGGCCAAACATACTGGTCCTGTTGACGTCATAGACACTGGCGCGTCGGACTCTTTGTTCGTCTTTCTCACCAGAAGCTGTGACAAGTTTAAGATTGCGGTTCCGGTAAATAAAACAGTTGTTTCATGCCATTTCAGTCAAAACACTTTCCCCTGGGTGTTGGGATCAACTCTATAAGTTCCCTGTGGCCTTGAGAAACAGTTTATTGGGTTGGTCCCAACATTGAGGGGAAAGAGTTTTGACTGTTGACTGATAAGGCATGAAGCAAATGTATATTGTTTTAATATACCCCTATACAATCGTTTCTATATAAACTCTATTGACAACAATGCAAATAATTAAACTGTTCCATCAAGCGGTCCAAAGAATTGTTAAAATTGACTGTTAAAATATTCTGTTGGACCGGAGTGACGTCACAATGAGGTATAACAAAACAATTATCGAATGGGTTTTCGGGCAACAAATGATTAGTTGGACCCTCATACAAACTGTTGCCCTCGGCCGACAGTTCGTCTTCCGGTCCAACAAATGATCTCTTGCCCTCAACCCCAGTCAATAACTGTATATTGCAAACTTCATTTGTTCATTATATCCACAGGAATACCCTATTAAGATTTTTTTATGTCCTTTTTTACGGTGACAGGTGGCGATCTGTATTCGGTGGAGAAATTGATTGGGAAGGGAGGCTATGCCACTGTCTACAAAGCCTCGACAATGAATTTTTCATCCTCTGGGGATATGCAGGAAGATATATCTGCTATGAAGGTGAGATCTTTAATTTCCTCCCTCTTTTGTAGCCACAAAGGCTTACACTGTTAATAAAATGTATCTTATACTTTAGAAAGTTTTGTTCAGATGAAACTTTTAATCTGTTTAAATCGCCAGGCAGCCATTTCGATTTTTAGTGGTTTGTGTTATTTTGAAATAATTCAGCTCTATTGGTAAATGTAACAGAATTGTAGCATTTGAGATTTTCTGTATTCATCAAATCAGGCCAAAAAAAAATATGTCTGTTCAGGGTTACCTGACTGACCCTAATTTTTTACCCTGACCCTAATTTTTTTTCCACTTTTCTACGAAAAGGCCATCATTTTGTCTTGACATCCTCGAAACCATTAACCTCCTTTCATTGCTTTCTAACAACTAGTTACGTCATGTTGACATAATGGATTTCCTTTCCCTCAGAGCTAATTATAGGTACTCCAGGTCATAACAAACTTTTCATGTCAAGTACATGACATTGTTTTGTGTATATTAAAGATGCTCCAATGCCAACAGAGCATAAAAGATACTCATCATTTGAAGCAGTGAACAATAATTTGTGTTTAATTATACACATATATGTCTAATAAACAATACAAAAAAAATTAAAATGAAATGATTTATATTGCTTTTCAATTTGGTGAATGCGCAATCAGTACTTCATTCCATATAGGACATAGTGCCATGGAATTTTTTCAGGATGCAATTAATTATTTTTAATATTTTCATCTTAAAGTAAAATTAGAGGCTCAGATTTTTCAATTGTGGTAATGTTGTAAAGTAATATGTTTAACTGAAATAATTACTAAATCACCTGTTCCTGTTTTTGATGGAGAAAAAATACCATTTGTCATTGATGGTACATCTTTAACTGTCTTTACAATTTTAAGACTCCTTATCAAAGTTTTCCTTTGTGCCGTTTTATGTATTAACCCTTAAGTCAAACAATTGTCTCAACAGATAGAAAAGCCAGGGAACCCATGGGAGTTCTACATATGTTCTGTGATATCAGAAAGGCTGAGAAATCTCTCATCACTTGTCGATGTGGTGAGTCATCAGAATCCTTTGTTAATAAATTCAATGAAAAGCTCAGGAATCACCCCCTCGATAGATCACATAGGTTTTCAACGGGCACTCCAGTTTCCTCCCAATATAAGACCCATCATGTATTAAAGTACAAAGTTTGTATAAGTTATATAAACTTCTTTTCTTTTTCCATGTAAAATACTGGTAAATAAAAGTTTATGTTTATATATTTAATATGATAGAACCCATTACAAATATTTATTTAAGTTGTTTAAAACCATCCTAGATAAGATTTATGTGTTGGTTGTTTTTGCATTTTTCAGTCACAGGCAATGATGTCGATTCAGAAAGGGTATTTCTTCCAGAATGCTAGCTGTTTGGTCACAGAATACTTTGCACAAGGCACAATGCTGGTAAATATATTCAATATTTTTTGTTTTTAAACCAGAGGGGAAATAATTCTCAGATGAAAAAGACGAGCTGCTGTATGTTGAAAGGTTTTCTTTTACATGGAATTTTACCACCTTTTTAATCAGATTGTATTTTAATCACTCTGATTATGATATGATAATACCTATAAATACATGATATTTTCAATATGTTTAACACTTTTGTCAGGATCTTGTGAACTTGGTGAGGAAGTTGAAGATACAGGTTCATCAGAGTATAGCTATGTACTGGGCTATCGAGTTGATCCGGGTGGTGGAAAGTCTACAGAAATGTGATATTATACACGGTGATATCAAACCAGACAACTTTCTGGTACGGGGCCTGTAAGTATACAGGGAAATGGTTGGTTTATTGATAGTAATTGTAATTACTACTGTAAGTTCTGTTAACTGTACCTCCATCATTTATGTCTATTAGCATATAGTTCCAAACACATCCAAGTTTTCAAGGTTTAAAGTCCCAACTTCCGTATCTGTCTGAATTTTTATTTTCCTGATTAAGAAGAATTTTGAGAGAAAAAATTGTTGTAAAACATGTAAAAATAGGACTTAATCAAAGTCGATAACGATTCGGAAACTTTTGATAAAACATCAAATAGATATTGAAAATGGCTTAGTGGGACCCATTTTTCAATGATAGCCGACATTGTTACGTCGTTGCCGAGAACAGCATGTGACTGCATAAATATGTCTCTCCGACCTCTTCTGAGAATGGGTCCTGAACTTTCTAACTCCCATTCAGCAACAATCACAACGTCTATGGCAACCAGTTTCAAATGAAGGGATGTTTACAAGCATCGACTTTCAACAAATGTTATACCAAAGTTGTTCAGAAATAATAATTCAGAAATAATAATGTGGTCAAATCTAACTTGACTTTTTGCAGCTAGTTATGTATAGTGTGATTTTAAGAAAAACTCTACAGGCCAAAAGTTTACACTACATAATGACTCTGTTTTGGTTGATGTAATGGTAACATGATTCATTGGCCTCTCGATAGTCCAGACTCTTTCATATAAATGAATGACCTTGACCTTTATTCAAGGTCACAAGGGTCAAATAGGCTAAAATCTTTTCAGTAACAAAGAGTCCTAGAGACCTGATATTAGGCCTGTTGCTTCCAAATTTGTTAAAATTATTGACACTGACCTTCATTCAAGGTTACAGAGATAAAAAAGGCTAAAATCTTTTAAGAGACGGACGGTCTATAAAAGAAGGCTAAAATCTTTTAAGGTAGACGGACGGTCTACCTTAAAAGATTCCGTCAAAAAAACGTCCGTTAAAAAGTTGCCGAAAATGCCGTTAGCCTTATTCGTGAAAAAAACGCTCGGAAAAGTAAATGATGAGATATTGCAGTGTTGAAATGACATATATCACTGAAACAGCTTAGATTGCAAGCAAGAAAAAGATGTTTATTCATATGACTTTATTTTATTATTTAAAGAAAATTTTCTCAAATGAAAAAGCATATTGCGATGTGTTTTTTCGTTAAAAATTAACGTTTTGTATGTATTCAGAGCTGGAATATATCATATCTGTTAAGATTATAACTTCATGAAAATACAGTGCAGTTAATGCCACAGACAAATTTCTTTACAAATCAGCTTTGAATTGAAAATTGGTTTTCTTCAAGAAACGAAATTATCGCAACTTTTTACTTTACTCCTACTCAAACGAAAATTCGCGACGTTACTTACAAATGTGTTAACAATTAGACGTTACGTTTCATTTACGTTTACTCGTAAACGTTATGATCATGATCCTGGAGAGCACATTGATGATTTTTATCTTTTCCAAATAAATTTTCATACGGTATATTAATCTAATGCTGCTTAAGCTTACAAATATACCAATTTAAAAGATAACTACTCAAAACCACTATGTAATCTGAAAAATATTCGCCTTCAGATTAATGTTAATGTGAAATTTGGTGATTTCCTGACCCTACGGCCGGTCCACGTTGCGGCCCCGGAAAGTCCTTTTTGATGGAATTAGAGGTAATTTATTATCACTGAATTAATCCTTAAGCTAAAGCGTCTGTGATGGTTTACTTCGTCATTCTGGATCCACCTAGTAGTATGTATGAGTTAAGCCTACATACTATTCCAGCAATGCTGTTGACAATGCTTAATTTTATGATCTATGTTGAAGTTTATACTATGCAAAAAAAACATATTACATAACAAATGGTGTAACATAGTCTCAACGTTCCCAAGGATTAAAATGTTCTGACAAACAAAATTTTATTGTTCTGCAAATCTCAATTAATACAAAAAAGTCAACCACTTTTTATATATACATGTACATACTACATACATTTTATGTCGACTTGTAAAAATAAACATGTCATCTCTGTAATATGAATGGAAACAAAGTCTTGCGACGAAGATGTTACACCATCTTCATGTTCCAAGTTCATGACAAATTGGGAGTAAATGCAAACGTTTCCTCAAAAAACAATTGAATAGTGTGCACGAATATGAATTACCTCCCTTGTGTCTTGCCGATGTACATATATAATAATATTAATATTATATACATGTATTTTATTCTTTATACTACTTTGATTTTTCAATTACCGTAGGTAACTCATATCTTTATCAATCCAAGGTTTTACTATGTTATGTGTAACTACTTACTTAATCAATACATGATTTTGCTGCCAATATTGTCATTTTAGCTGCTATTTTCTTCAAAGGTCACAATGAATGATCTCTAGTGCAAAACTTTGTTGATCGTAATAATGGGCTATCTAATCCGGATGACCAGAATTATCTGTAAGAGTGCCTACGTTTGTTGTTGGAAGCGCCCGTTTAAAACAGGCGAAAAGCAAAATGACTTTATTTTTTCATTCAAGATGTATTTTGGTGATCCACTTTGACCTTTACTACCTTGGTTCACATCAGGTGATATACTAGATCAATTGCATAACTTTCTATGAGCCAATTCTGAATATAAAGATATACCAAAAAAGTACAAGGGTATTTACAGTCCGAATAGGAAGGTGTTGTCAAGGATTTCATCATTTTTTAGCTCACCGGCCAGCAAGACAACTGAGCTCATAGCCAAGCATCTGTCGTCCATCTGTCGTCCGGGTCTGTCGGCTGCCCGTAACTTTTCCATTTAAACAACTTCTTCTCCAAAACTTGGAGACTGTTAAGGAGTCCTGAAAATTTGGACTTATAGCTATGCTGGGATGAAGGGCTACCAAGTTTGTTCAAATGAATGACCTTGACCATCATTCAAGGTCACAGGGGCCAAATAGGTGAAAATCTTTAACAGACTTCTTCTAAATAACCAAGAGGCCTAGAGACCTGAAATTGGGCCTGTGACATGCTGGATGAAGGGCTACCAAGTTTGTTTCAAATGAAGACCTTGACCTTCATTCAAGTCACAGGGGTCAAATAGGCTGAAATATCTTGTTAATACTTCTGCTTCATAACCAAGAGGCCTAGAGAGATACTTAGCGTGTAACATGCTGGGATGAAGGACTACCAAGCTTGTTCAAATGAATGACCTTGACTTTCATTCAATGACTCAGACTTAATTGACAATAACAAAGAGATCTATAGCCTGATAGTAGGCATGTAGCTTGCTAGTCTGAGTTCATAATGAATTTGAAATTGAAGTTTAAAAATAGAGTTTTAGTATCAAGACACTTCTGTATTTACAGACAAGCTCTCCCTATGAGTTCTGACCCAGATGTAGTATTTGGAGGTCAGTTTCGGCCGTTTCATCTGATCGATTTTGGACAAAGTATTGATATGACCAAATACCCCCCTGGTACCACTTTCATGGCCACGGTGAAGACGTCAGGATTCCAATGCATTGAGATGAAGACTAACATGCCTTGGACTTATCAGGTAAAATTGAATTATTGTAGAATTGTTTTGTTGAACAAAGGCATCCTCTCACAAGAAACTTAACCTAAATGTATAACATTGATCAGACCAGTAAAGGAAAATGGCTCCTTAATGAGTTTCAATATAACAATGCAGGTGGACTTTTTGTGCACCTGAGACGAAGTCTCAAGTGACCTATTCTAATCGCCTTTTGTCCGTCGTCGTGCGTCGTCTTTAATTTACATTTTCGACTTCTTCTCAAAAACCGCTGTAGCAATTTCAGTGATATTTTGCATAAACCTAGCTTCTAAGGCATAAGGCCAATCACAATTGAGAATCATATGACCCCCACCCCCCAGGGGGCTGTGGGAGGGGCCAAAAGGGGTAAAATTAACTAAAACTTCAAAAATCTTCTCAAGGCCCTCTACAAAAATTGTGAATTATATGACCCTTGGGTCTCGGGTTTCCCCCTGGGGAGGGGGTTAAGTTTACTATAGTTCATATAGTGAAAACACATTTTGGAGCATTATTTGGTCATTAAGAATAGAAAATTAGTCAAATGTTGTCAGAATTATCCCTATGAGATGGCCATTGAACCATATTAACAAATTTTCCATGACTGACCCCCAGGGGCCTTAGGGGCGGGGCCAAAAGGGGTCAAATAGGCTAAAACTTCAAAAATCTTCTTCTGATATTCTAGAACTGGTAGAATCAAATACTCTTTATAGATGGAAAGTTCTTAAGGTTCTTTACAAAAATTGTGAATTATTTGACCCTGGGGTCTCATGTTCCCCCTGGGGAGGAGGTCAACTTTACTATAGTTTATATGAAGAAAAAAACACATTTATGAACGTTATTTGCTTTTTTTTATAGTCAAACTGGGTTAGAATTTTTAGCCTGAGATAGCATTTTAACATCATATCCATATTGGTCCTGGCCGACCCCCGGGGCCAAAAGGGGTCAAATTGGCTAACTTACCAAAAATCTTTCTTCTGAATTCACAGATACGATGGAACCAAATAATCTTCATAGATTGAAAGGTTTTAAGGCCCTTTACAAAATGTGTGAATTTCATAGCCCTGGGATCTCAGATTTTCCCCTTGGAAGGGAGTCAAATTTACTATAGTTTATTCAGGAAAAACACATTTATGAACATTATTTGCTTAGTTTTAATAGAAAATGAGTCAAACTGGGTTAGAATTGTTAGCCTGAAATAGCATTTTAACACCATATCCATATTGGTCCTGGCTGACCACCAGGGATCAGAGGGGTGGGGCCAAAATGGATCAAAATGGCTAAAATTTCAAAAATCTTCTTCTGAATTCACAGGTTTGATAGAACAAAATACTCTTCATAGATTGAAAAGTGACATTTATAAAATCACTGACACTGACTAACTTCTAGTTTGGTTTTGTTGTTTAACGTTGGCGAAGCAAATTGGAATTTTAAGCATAAGGTTTGGTAACATAATACACTAACTATATCAAAATGAAAAACAAAAAATAGAAATTCTAATACGAAGGTTCAACTTCAAAGTTTGTTCTAATTCGTAAATACTTTTTAATACAACGCAACTAGCGTTTGTATTATTGCTATCCGGTTTACCATTATGTGTAGGACTTTGTAGGACTTGCTCTACAATGACATCTAGTGGTGACCTCTTAAACCATATCATTCATAAACTTCCATTCATTCCTTACAGATAGGTATTGATTGTAACGTCGTGTGTTTGCGAGCGTAACGTCATACTTTTCGGAGAAAACAATGTGAATTGCGTTCACAAATTAATGACATAAAAATTGATACCTTCTCGCAAGGGAGCTAACTCTGTAATATGCAATGACCGAATACAACTGTTAAGTTTATACATTAATGTCAGGTTTTGTGATCTTTGAATAAGAAAAATAAATGTTACAATTAAACATGTTTCTGTATCCTATCCCTCTACAGACGGACATGTTTGGCCTGGCCGGTACTCTACATGTGTTGTTGTTTGGGCAGTACATGAAGGTGTACAAGACGAAGGATGAATGGCGGATGAACAGCACCATCAATAGGTCAGTGCATAGGATGTGTTTAGATCATCTCAGGGCCACCATTTTTTTTATCAGTTATACCTATCAAAACGACAGTCAGGTTCTGCTTGTGTCCAGTTGTGGCAATTGAAATTCTGGAAAAGCCTTGTATTCTAAAAAGTATAGTTCTAAAAATAAATTCACTATTTCCAATTAATAGAGTTTTTGTGATAATTACTTAATAAAACATGCGAGAGATACAGGCCCCCTGGGCCTTTTATTAATTTTCAATATATTTTTTGTTCTCACAGGAGCTGGACTACTTTGTGGAAGTCGTTTTTCCACACCATGCTAAACGTCCCAAGCTGCTTTGAGTTACCTGATCTGGGTGAGATTCGACGCCAGTTTGAATCTTATTTCATAGAAAATCTTCTGAAGGGCTTCAACAAACAGCAAGGTGATTTACAAATGCTACTGCTGAACCAGGGATAAACTGGAGTAGAACTTCAGTAAAACAAGCCAAAAGGTTGCTTTTGTACAACGGATACCTTCAGGAAACATCTGCATTTATGAAAATATCGAACCAAGCACGTAAAAAAATAACTGTTTAACTCGTTCACCCCTGAAATTGAAAAATGGACTAGTCTATTTTGTGTTTCAGAAGAGCCCAAATCTGTCTTCAGGGGTGGATGAGTTAAAAAAAAAGGATTAAACTGTTATGTCATAACTATAGAGCTGAAAAAAAGACATCAAGCAAACCAGTTGACTATGAGATTATTTGACAATATCTTTAGAGTCAGATCTATCAAAGTAAGGTCTGGGCTACCTTTCATTCAACCATATTAGACTATTCTTGATTAAAGACTGGACCAGTCCATTACGAAATTTCAGGGGTGAATGAGTTAATTATATTGGTTTTCAGAACCAAACTCGTTGATTTTAAATGTTATTTTTATCCATCATGCTTACAATTAAGAGAGCTGAGTAATTTATTTTGTTAACGTAATGATCATGTTACGTTGTATTATTAAGGATTTCACAGATTAGTCTATAAAGGTTGAATAGATAAGAGAAACATTTACAAGTATTCAGAAGGAGAAAACTGAATGAATGGTGTGTGAATTGTGAGTGTGATGAATGGTAGAAATGAATGGAAAATGTTGTTCATTTAAAGTATTTTAACATGTACCTCTCTCCAAAGCTTGTATTTTAAGTTAAGTTTATATTACAAAATATTATGTTGTATGTAAACAATATTATTGAACTGGTTAATGTTGGAAGCAGATGCAACATGTTCTTGGAATTGAGTCGATCCATATATATTGACAATTACAAAATAAACCAGGTGAATAAGCATTCTGGGTATCCAGTATAGGATATCTTCTCGTTTCAGTTTATAGTAAAAATGATTAAAGTATAAGGGGAGAATACTCTTAAAACAGAATACACTTTTCCTTTCTAAATCTTTTGTCTTTCATTCTGTTTTTTCTGAATCTTCGGTCGATGTACTAGCCTTCCACTTCCCTTTATCTGTCACTGGTTTGTATAGGTACTTTTAACGTAATGTAATAAAATATAAACTGCTAACTGAATTGTTGATTGTTCTTTAGCCTCAATAGATGTCATTGAAGTCAAAGTCACAGTTGACCTAAATAACTGGACAGTCTCCCAGGACAGGCACCTTGCACTACATACAAGCTACACACCGCATACGTGGGAGGTAGACCCTTGCTGTTGATAGGGCGTTAGTCAATCAAAGAAACAAACAACATTTTGTGAAGTGTTCTGTATCGCTCGTTGTGTATTACCAGTAGATACACAGTGCATCTAGGCAAAGAAAAGTTTGAAAAAAGCCTAATATTATAGGCAGGTTTAGCAGACCACTTGGCCAGGGGATATATCTGTATACTCTATAACATGAAATGTCTGTGGTTTAGAAAACTATTGTTTTTATGGTTGCTGTAAAACTACCAATCTAGAAACCACTTATTTTGTATTACATGGTACATGTATTGTCACTAAAATTGCTTCATTTGCTAATCATGAATATTTCTGTCCATGAATTGATATCAAATCTCTGAACCACAAGAGAAAGTACATAAATATTTCATGATATACACGTACAGCATGTGTTCTTCACAAATGTGAATGCTCAACTCAAAGCTGAGATTGAATTACAATTTTAGAGTTTGTCTGGCAAATCAAAACAAGAATCATATTTTAGTACACCATCTCAGCTACAATGAGAAAGATTTAGACTCGCTTATAAGTTTGATCACAGGCTTTTGACTTTAGATAATTACAATTTAAGAGTTTGTCTGGCAAATCAAAACAAGAATAATATTTTAGGACACCATCTCAGCTACCTTGAGAAAGATTTAGACTCGCTTATAAATTTGATCACAGGCTTTGACTTTAGATATACAAATACTTCTATATATATGTGTGTGTGATTAATACCTTATTGACTTTCACATGTGCATTACGACTTTTTTTGTTCAAAACATTGTCTGATTTTAGCTTTTGTCCACATTAAGTCGCACTGGAAGGCACCATTTCCAATTTTCAAGGAATAAAGTAGCTGCTTATACTCCGAAAAATATGGTAACACTGCACAGTATTACATATATAAGGAGGTGCCTGTATATCTATAGAGTCAAAAGCCTGTGTTTAAAGCCCCACTACTTATCCGAAACAAAATTAAAATTTTCTTAAAAAGAAAAATAGCATAAAAGTATAAACATGTATATTGATAGCCTATTATAAGGATACAGCACCAAAGAAATGCAATATTTCCTGTGTAATCTATGTTACCAGTAAAGATTCATTTTGCTGTTTTGTCGTCTGACGAAGGGATTGTCAACTAACACACAGTGATTAGGATTACGGAGGGAAACATAAAATGACCCGCGGTCAGCGCCCGAAATAAACGCCTGTCCGTCTACCCATGGCTGGCAATTTTATTGTCGGGCAGACAATTTTTACAATGTAACTGGTCCTTTGACCGGAAACTTTTGGTCCAGATAGAAGATATATATTACATAAATGGCAGAAGAATCGTAGAAAGGTCGGAGATCAACCTGTACAAAACAAATTTTCGTAATATTCTGGTTTTCAGCCAATTTTATTGAAAACTTACGATACTAATCCAGATATGCAGATATATTTTGTTAGTAAAAATATTACTTTGCAAGTAAATATATAAACTACAAAGATGAATTGTAACTTTGTAAGGACCATGCCTTTTGGGGTTAGCCAGTCCTTATGACCAGCAGGAAAAAATCTTTTAAGGGAGAACACTGCCTGTGGTATAAAAATAATATTTAATTTTTAATTAATTGATCAGAAGGTGATCATGAGTGTTGTATTAATGATAAGCTCATAAAATTTGTGAACTTGATTTGCCCTCTTCTACTTCTAGAATATAACTTGTATTCTGCTATACGAGATTTGTTGCTCTTCTGCTTCAGGAAGCTCTCTTCTTAAAAGAGCACAAATCCAGTTGAGCTAGTGGGCCTTAATTCAGAAGGTCACAGTTGTACATAGCTGCAACATTGTAGCTCAAAAGACTCTTGCTGTAGGGTAGAAAATGGTGTTGTCTTTAGAGCTATAATTGGTGCCTATTACGTACTGCTAATGGAGCAAAGTAATGATTATGAAAATCATTATTAAAATGTTTGTATGCAATTTATCATACTTATTTTACATCGCTTACCTACTAGGCTGGCAATAGAATTGAACCGCATAAAATATCAAATTCTCGTCGAGGCTTAATTTTTTTACATAATACATATGAAGGTCTTTCAGAGAGAATTGATACGGTAAGTCCACAAAAATTGAATCTGACGTCTTGTGAGCGGTACGGTAGATATTAAGAATGGTAGCTATGTTTGTTTTGGACAATATTAATATGTAAATGGACATATACCCATAAAATAATTGGAGCCCCTCAAAAAAGTAAAGAAAATTGTGGCCGAGTGATTTTCGGAGGCAGTGCTCCACCATTTTGTACCTGACCGAAAGTATATTCTTCTAGTTTGTACAGATAACAACACAAAGCAATGTATTATTGTCCTATTTAATGGTGATACCGATGATATCAGATTTAGCCGAGTAGCCACAAGAACACAGATGGACAGTACCTGGTAAATATAAATAGAGCAGTATATGTATATCATCGTATTAAAAATAATCTCACAAATATTTACAAAGAATTTATACGGTACAAAATATCATCTCTTTGATAATTCTACAAAGGATTTCATAAGGTATAAGTCTATTAAACCATTATACAACCACATACCTTGAAAATTGTTAAAACTTCAAGGTAGATCTGTTAAAATGCGCAAAATATCCTCAAGTATGAATGTAAAATAACTATTTTGAACATTAATTTTTCACATTTCTTTCCGAAATGAAAGTAAACTCAACACAGCCATATAACAGAGAGTAATTAAACAGCAGTTTTCATTATGAATATCCAAAATTTATACACAGTATATATCTATTCATGATACAACATCTTCTTGATCTCCCGATCATCAGCAGAAAACTTCATTCATTCACACATAACTCCCAAAGGTCAACTACCATACAGTACAAGTAAGCACAGTAAATTTTTGTTATACCAATAACTGATGGGCTGATCCGAATCTGCAGTACAGACAATTATTATCCACATATTATAATGTATAACTATTCATGCAGTATTTTATTAATTTTTTTTTACAATTTTAGAGGGGAAAAGATTTTCAAGTATTTTCCTTTTTTTAAACATTTGCAAAAGCGTCAAAGCTGCAATATCATACAATGAAATTGACCACAAATTAAAAATTTGTGGCTATGAGAAGATGATAGGTAATTATGATAAGCTACAACGTCGGAAACCCACAAGTCACCGGTCTATTGTTTGTGATAGAGTGGTGACTTATTAGTTTCCAACGATGGGTAAGCTACGGTTATGGAATAGGATGATCTTTCGTGCATCTCTCAGTTAAATTACTTTAATTAAATTAAATTTTAATTTTTTTTAAATAAGTTTGATTTAGACAAGTCTTCTGTTTAGTATTGAGTTATCTCCCCTTGCAGAAACATTGGGACATTAATTGTATTGTCATGTGTTTACAGGTTCAACTTCATATTTTCAGTGACCATGTTTCACTCAAAAAGTAATAACATCACAGTCGACACCTTTCTGCAAGGGCAGATAACTCTGTTACAAAGACAGAATAAGATCTATTCATCAATATACCTAATATGGACCTCGATACCCAGGCCTTGACAAATAAAATAGTTGTTCCCTTTCCCTTTTGAGAAAAGTCCCAATAGGCCTGTCACAACACCTTTTTGTATGGTGACATTTATATGGTTAACTAACAATAATTCTAATATTGTTTTAAAGATGCTCCACCACCGACACAGTATAAACCATACTCATCATTTGAACAATATTTGGTGTTTAAATAATCGTGTATATGTCTAATTAACTCAAAAAATAATAAAACATAAATCATTTTGATTTAAGTGCATGCACGATCAGTTCGGGCATAGTGCCATGGACTTTTTTCAGGACACAATTCATTATCTTTGATATTTTTATCTTGAAATTAAATTAGAAGCTCAAGTTTTTCAATGGTGGTAATGGTGTAAAGTAACTTTTGTAAATGAAGAAAAATACTAATTTGTCTGCTACTGTTTTTGATAGAGAAAAAATACCATTTGTCAGTGGTGGAGCATATCTTTAAATGATATTTGTACAAAAGTCTTTTAACCCCTTTCTACACAGACACTGATTTATATGATAACTAACAATAATCCTATTAGATTTTGAAGTGATATTTGCACAAAAGAAATCTTTTAGGTATATTTACAGTATTCTTACTGTAATCAATAAATTTACAAATACAGTCAACATAATGCCCGATTGCAGTCTGTCATGTCCAACAAACATCAAAATCAACGCTTAAGATTGTTTGAATTATTAAATTGCCTTTTATCCATTGTAATGTGCTCCAAGAGCTATCATATTAAATTATTTTGGCAAACTGTATATTTAATTTTGCAATTCAATATCAAATTGGTGCACCGATTATATTTTCATTGCAAAAATACTTCTAGAAAGACTACAATTTTGGTTAAATAAATACACTTCAAAGTTTGAAGTAATATAACATATTCAATGTTTAAAAATATATGAAGCAAACAGCATTAAGTTTATATAATGTTATTTTCACAAAATTATCTTCGTTTTGCAATGAAATAGCGAGGTACATGTATATATATATGGGGAATGATATTGTCTATTTTTCACAAAACACTTGTCTAAATAAATGAGAAAAACAAGAGAGCAAAATCCTTATAAAATTTCCAAGAAATTTCAATTCTACTAAAATTGACAGAAAAATGCTTTAACTTACTTGGTATTAACTAATACCTATAATATCAAAAATAAATCCATGACAATATATTGTAATAATAAAGGTTCTTAATGTACATTTAGTATGAAATCCTCATTTGGATTGCTTACAAATTACATAATCTTCAGCCTTCTGGTATCTTCCCAATACAAAAGATCTAAGTTGGAGATAATCTTTTTCTTGATATTACGACTTTCATTCAACACTGAAAACACATTTGAACTATTCAAGTTCTATGCATGGGACATCTCATAATAAAATTTCAGAGGTGAACAAATTACTATTACAATGTAAACTTACATCTTATATTAATTTCTTTAAGTCAAATAATGGAATTAATATCTATTTTACTATTTGAGCAAATGAAATACATATTCTTTTGTAAATTAGACATAAAAAGAGACTTCTGTCTCAACACAATTCTACAGTACAAAATACATAACTACAAGGTGCCATTACTCAAAACACAAACTGAAGAAAAAAAAATGTAACTAAAAATAGTTTTCCTGACCTTTACCATATTTGCCGTACTTAGCGCCCCTCCCCCCCCCCTTTAATCATCCCTTTCCCTAAAAGTACCACTCCCTTCTCTTGAAGGAAAGAAGGCTATTTTTACTGTGACACATTAATGAATTCAGAAAGAGTTAAGAATGGCTGACTTTTAAGAGGTTTTTCGTCCACAACTAAATCCCAAATAAGCGTCCCCTTTTGTTACAATTTTTTAAGCGTCCTGGGCGATAATTATTTGAATATGGTATGTACCTACACCATATATAAACACACACATATAACATTACATACAAGCTGTGTGTCGTAACAGCTATAAAACAATTAACAAATGAGTAGTCCAATCAACATATGAAAAGTTATTTGTAGATTCGTTCATAATTATCCTTAAAGCTCTCTGTTTTATTGTGTCATATACTCTGACTAATTGTCATTGGAATTCTTATCATTGAAAGTAACGACTATTTCAGAAATGAATATAGAATCATTTTCCTTCCAATTAATTCAATGAAGAATTTGTGATGGTAATTCAAAGTTTCGCCCTTCTCTTATCGAAATGGTAATAACTTCATTTGTTTGCACATTTCTCATTTGTGAAATTCCTCAAATTGACCAAAGTGACTTAAAAAAAAACCATACACTGCGTACGACAATGGTTTTTTGAATCCAATTTTAAATCTTGGTAAATGTGTATTTCAGACAATCATCCGAATTTGGACCTATAATCAATATGTAAAATGATACAAAAACAATAATTATTTAAACGAAAACAAATGATACGACTACGGTAATTTAAAGCTAAAAATCCAGCAGAGATCAGATTTGAAGTAAGTCATATTACACCTAATTAGTTTACTGATGAAGTCTTGTACAGTCAAACCTGTCTTGACCGTCACCTCTACATAAAGATCACCTGCATCATAGGACCATTTTATACATCATTCACCCCTGATGACGCATTTAGACTCTTCTAAATCAAAGATTACATTTGTCCATTGTGAAATTTCAGGGATGTCCCATTCACCCCTGAAGATAAATTTAGACTCTTCTCAATCAAAGACTATACCAGTCCATTGCGAAGTTTCAGGGGTAAATGAGTTCAGGTTAGCAAATTTCAACACCATTTGACCTGTATACCAAGACCACTTGGTGATACATGTATAGTTTTTAAAACTGGGTTGACTGTATTTATTTTTCATATTTCAAGAATTATGATAACAAAATAAATAAAAAAAATGATAGAAGAATAAAATGATTCTTATTTATAAATATTTAAATAATCACATAATGGATTCTACCACTTAATAATCACAGAAGAGTTATCCATTCTTGAACACTATTGGAATGTGCAGAATCCAACCTCAAGATGGCATATCCAATAGACACTGGAAATGTTTAATTAAGTTTTGTAAACCAAACAAGTAATTACTGTCCTCTTCTTGCGAGGGAAAGACGTGAGTGAAATCTATCATTCTTATCTCTACCAAAGGATTTTCACTGTCCTCGTTTCGTTTTAAAGGAATTTTGGCACCTATATCTCCGTTCACTATGTGCAAAGAGTCTATAGATTTGGTAGTATCTTCAGCTTCATTTTCCGTGAGAGGAGAGTTCGATCTGAGAGTGTTTTCTCTGTTTTTCTCCGAACTTGTTTGGTCAGCTTTGACACTGGTAGTGCTGTCTGGTTTGTGTCGGACCTCGCCTTCATACACTATCAGAATTGAGCTCGCATAAAATGCATAAATCCGTTGTTCTAAAAACCAGGTTTCGAGTCCTTTAAGCTTTTCCACGACAACTTTCAGAACATCCTTTCTCATTCCCTTGTCAATCAAGAAAAACTTGCCTAGCCCTGAAAATAAATGATATTGTTATATAGTGTATGAAGATGTACAGGAGGGGGCGGTGGTTGGTTCAAGATCCCAAAACGACGTGGGTAAGGTACAATTTACAGTCAATTAGTCCCACCTTCCGGTGATTCCGACGTCACAATCCATAAATTGTTCTTTACTCACATCATTTTGGGATCTCAAAACCCCCTTATTTATTTTTCGATTGGTCCTAAAATACAAAATGCACAAAGGGACCGAATTAAAGGTTACTTTAGAGATTTCTAAGAAAGATTGGAAATCAAAAATTGTGATGGCTATAAAACCAAGAGGCCCATGAGCCTTGGTAGTCACCTGAGATCTGATACAGAGTGTAACAGGGATGTGTAAACGTTATATCATGGCCTTTTGCATATTTAGGTCAAGTCTGCATGAATACAAAATAAAACTTATTCAAAAGTCTCTTCAAACTAAACTAAATTCAAACAAATTAATTTGGTTTCGAATTATAATAAAATGTGTATCTCAACAGCAGTAATATTTCGGATAAAATATCATGACCTTGGCCAATCAAGACCTTGATCAATAACAACTATGACCTTGAACTTTGCAGTTACTTCAATGTGACCTTGACACTTACCCTGTGTAACCATGGTGTCCTCAAACAGCTTCTTACAGTAGTATTTGTCATACTTTACAGTCTTATTTAATACCGGGTCAAACACCTGAGATAAGATAAGAATATAAATATACCCGAGTAAATAGATCAATCTTTGTATAATCATCATTGCTCATTTTATCTAGATGTTCCAATTATCAATTAGTCAAGAATTCTTTTTGTTACTAAGTTACATTATTTATAAAACAGTCAAGTTGCACCAGTTATAGTTTTGTTTTTTGTTTTGAAAATAAAACATGATTGACATATCACAAACAGAAATGTATTAAAAACCCTCTACCTCTTGGTTTGTATTTTCTACTAGATAATATACAAGAAAGAAATTACAATACTAAGTAAACAAATTCTCCAAAAGGTAATGTCAATCACATAATAAATGGTGCCCATTAATGTTCCATACCGTATGTTCGGTAAATTTCATTTTTTATCAATTGTTTTTTGCTCAGATATGGGCTTTTAATTTAAAGCTTTATAAATGAATCTAAATCAGTAAGACTACATGTAACTTATTCACATCTGGGCTCATTTACATACAAGAGATCCCAGAGGGACTTTGGCGCCCACCAAAGAATGATCTATGTCTGACAAATGAAAGAGGGATCTTTTCTCTGCTATTCAAACTTAAACTTCTTTTCTCTGCTTTTTAAATTAAACTTCTTCTCTATGCATTTTCAAACTAAAAAAGATGTTGGCCGGTCAGCCATCTTGTTGACTGATCGGTCCCAAAATGCAATAGGCAGAACTTAGGGGCCCTAGAAGAACCTACAGGAAAATATTTGATAAAAATAACTCCTTCTGAGAAATAGGGGTAACAAACTGGTATCAAAATCCAGGATTGTGGCCTGTCAGCTATCTTGTTGAGGGATTGAACCCAAAATGCAATATGCACAACTAGGGCCTTAGGGAAACCTACATGTGAAATTTGAGAATGATCCCTTCAGTATATCCTGAGAAATAGCGGTAAATAGAATTGTTAACGGACGGAAGGATGGGCGGACAGACCACAGACCATGGACGAAAGGCACAAAATACACCTTTTAAAATATATCATGTACCACAGTACTAATGTTTCTGAAAATCTAACATTATACTCACAAACATATAACACAACAAACAACCTACAAGGGCAGACAACTCCGTAATAAACAAAAAACAAAATGCTTGGATTACCTATTCAAAATTTAATTTCTTTTAATTCCCTTACACAAGTTCAAGCTTCCTACCTGCATGCCTGAGAGTTGATATCCCAGTTTCATAACTGGAGGAAACTTCGCAACTTCTAGGGCGATTTTTTCCGGAGGTGCCTCTGGATCGTATGTTCTTTGTCCCATCTTGATGTCAAGGACGCTCGGCTTACTGAGGCGATGCATCAGATTCTCTAACTTCAGGTAACTCACTAGAAAATAAGTCACATGATATTTAAATAAGGAAGTAAATTTTACTGTAGATTACAGTATATCTTAATACCTCAGATGCATATAGAAATATCTACGATCTTAATTGTCGGAGTTTTCATTTCAAATCATGAAGTTTTATTAAACAAGTTTTCATTTTTTCAAGCTTTTGCTTACAAAAATATTGATTTATTGTTTCTGTCATAATTTCACAATGGATTTCCTGGCTAGCACAGTAAAGTGGCTATGATATTCACCCCGGAATGCTGAAAATCAAATTCATTTAATGATGCTACATCGCAGATGAGTGGTATTTTTTCTCTATCAAAAAAAGGAGCAGATGAATGAATATTTTCTTCAGTTACAAAAGTTACATACTTTACATCATAACTACCATTGAAAAGTTTGAGCTTCTCTTTCTAATTCAAGATACAGATATTAAAAATAATTCATTGCGTCCCGAAAATAATCCATGGCAGCTGTGCCCTATATGGAATGAAGTACTAATTGTGCATGTAACAAAAGCAAAATAAATTATTTTATATATATTTTTGTGTTAATATATATACATGATTGCACATCATTTAATGTTCAGATGATGGGTATCGTTTATGCTCAGTTGGCGGTGGAACATCTTTAAGGTACATTTTGTATTATGATTGTAAACGTTAATGAGAAAATGAAGCGAAGCTGCGTATTATATGTCATGTTTACATACAAACAGATCCGCAATGTCTGCAAGGCGGAAAAAACAACACAAAGAGCCTGTCATGTCCCACCCCTGTGATTAACTAGAGTGACTAAACTGCAGAGGTGAAAAGTTAAACAGAACGGTGACAAGAGCGTGATCACCCGGGGGAATTTGGTAGCTTTCACAACTACACTACAAAGACTGGACACTATACTGTTCCTTTAGGGCAGAAAACATTGCAGGTTTACAATACTCCACCCTAACTCACTTATAAGGCCAGAAAATGTCTCCCTTCATAGGGCCAGAAAATATCTCACTTTATAAGGTCAGAAAATATCTCACTTCATAAGGTCAGAAAATATCTCACTTCATAAAGTCAGAAAATATCTCACTTCATAAGGTCAGAAAAATATCTCACTTCATAAGGTCAGAAAATATCTCACTTCATAAGGTCAGAAAATATCTAAGTGGTCTTAAAGTTAATATGTAGTTGCACAAAATCTTCTTTAAACTGTACGTGTCTCTGTCTTGTTTCATATCCATGATATAAACCTTAATAAATACCGCAGAAGACAGATCCTAGGATTACAATTTGTGTCTTATCCCAATTGTAGGTAAAATATGTTTAAATCAATAAATAATGTAAATCTTTTTCTAATTACGAGCTCAACATGGTACTCATACACCAACTTACTTTTGCGAGCAATTCACTTTCATGAATTTTGCATTACACGTAAATATCGAAAGTTTACTTCTGCGAATTACCCAATTACAGTATATTTATTGATAGGAATTTCCATTCAATTTTTCAATCTGTGAATTTTAATCTTTACTAAATTGTTTTGAAATGAAAATCATGAAATTCAGTAGCCGTTAAAGAAAGCTATGTGCATGATGGAAAGAAGGGCTTACAGAAAGACAAGAATTAAGATCTCTCTAGACACAACAAATTGTTTCCACATTAGACCTACCATTTGGATTGTCAGAACACTGCACTATGCCAGAGAATTTGGGGACGAACTGTCGTAGGTTAATTAAGGTTTTGTTGGAGCAGTTCTCATCGAAGGCTGTAGTATAGAAGTCCATCTCTCTCTGGCCGCGAGGCGGACCCTGGACCGGCTTGAGGACTGTCCCATCTTCATGTTGTAGACAACCTGTAACATAGAAAACATGACGCTATCAACTGTACTGTGAAACGCTCTGTATTCATTAGGATCCTCCTGACGACCAGAAGATGAACCACAACACACATGAACTTGTAGCAGGACGTTGGTTCTTAAGAATTTCTCCTTTTGGAGTTTTTCTTTTTGTTCACCTAAAGCATGATAAAGTTTGGTCCATTACTGCACACTTGCTAATATTCGCAGGGTTTTCAATTTCGCTAAATTCACAGATTCATCCGAATTCTCAAAATTTGATACCTCACAAAACTGATCAAATTAAAATCATGGTTTACATATTATTTCCTATCGTATGATTGACAATTTCAAAGGCTATATTAAGATGATTCATGAAAAATAAACTCCAGTGAATAAGCTCAAACAGAAAATCTCCAAAATTTGCGGCTGCAAAATTTTACACCTATATGGTACCTCATAACATGATGTTGTACAATGCAGCTGATAAGAGGGGAAGCTGCATTAGCCATTGTTCTTCAATTCTAATTTTTTTTTTTCAAATTATGTTTTTAAACAATAACAATGGAAAAGGCTGAATCATATATGTCTTCAGTTTAAATTCATGTAGCCTAAAGTATATGTTAACGATGTTAAATAGTATCCAATGTCTGAATGTAGCCTTGAATTACTGTTTATGAAATTGTTATCTGCTTTTTGTTTTTAACTGACAAAAGAGTTGGCCTGTGAAATAAAGCCATGAATCGGCATTTGATTGTAATATATGTTCCAGTTCTGTGTACAGTCAAACCTGTTCATAAAGTGATAGTCCACCCATAAGTGACAAAGAAGAAATGAATTTTATAGCCATTAAAAGGACAATTCAGTCTAAGAGAACATTAAAATTTGTACATATATCGAAAAAAACCCAGTTCTAATGGAAATTAGATCAGTCGATTTTACTGTGATATGCCAGAAACACCCATGGTGGTGAAATGCGTGTGAAATGTTCATACTCGCTCACTGTCCGCCATTTAACATTGTGGTCGAACATCTCGTATGCCGAACCCTGTCCCTTGCTCATAGAGTAATGCAATTTTTGTCTAGAACTGCTCAAATTGCTCTGACAGTAGTGTGTTTACCTAAATAGGTGAATTGTCTTGTCTAAAAAGTCATTTTATCACCTCCTCAGTGGTTATGTAGTTCATTTGTTTAACGTGCGCAACTTTAGCTCGGGTATGGGTACAGCGTACATATATTGTGCCTGCTTAATCATATTGATCAACGATTTGTAATTACAACGGTATCAATTAAAATACTTAACAATGACGTGGAATTTGTCAATATTTTGTGTTATATATGTTTCATAAGAAATGTAGAACAATACATTTATGCCATATTTTGCTTCTTGGTTATGTAAAAGAATTAGCCTGAGTGAGTTTTCCCTTTAAGTCTTTATGAGGAAACTTGAGTTGATATTCACCATTTTGAACCCATTTTGTTCCTTTTAAGAAGGTTACGAGTGCTAATATACAGAGATGATCACTTAAAACAGATGTTACAGTATGGATATTGCAATAATTGTACAAACAACTATTTCACCAAATTATATGAATAAGTTAACTCAATAACCCCCGAAAATTCATAATGAACTGTTCCAACCTTTGTAACAGAAGAGTCCAAATGTGTATACAGGGGTCAATAAGTTAATGACACTTTTTAGTAACCTTGTTAATGTCACAATAACTAATGATGCTAGTGAAAACTAGAACACTGACACGTCAGAAAGGGCCCCGCTATGTGTCTGACGTGCTTAAGTGGAAAAGTAGTATTTTGACAACGAATTCTTCCGTGTTAGCTATATGTTGCTAATAAATAATTAATGTCAACATTAATTGGGAAACCGATGATGGTACATTATTATAATTCTTTGGAAAAAGTCTTCCAAGTATTTAACTTGAATCCTGATTCCAAGCTAACATTACATTAAGAGCATACAATTAACTCAAATAAATTTGACCTTGACCTTTGACTTAGTAACCTTGGCCCATGACCTTACCTTTGGACAGTCAACTCCTTGTTTAATTCTGAACAACTTTGCATCATAATGTTATAACAAATGTTTATCAGTTAAGAGCAACAACATTGTGATTTTTTTAAATGTTAAAATCCAAGATGGCCGATTTTTTAATTTAATTTCAGCCTGAAAAATTACCAAGCAGATCTAGGATGGATGGGGAATCATCATGTAAAATATGGGGAAAATACTCCACTCCCTTCCATCATTAATGTGCAAAAGAAAAAAAACGGACAGACGGACGGACGGACAGACAGACAGACGGACGGACGGACGGACGGACAACCTGATTACTATAGGGCACCCACATCTCGATGCGGGGCCCTAATTAAGAAAGGGGAAAAATCGTCTAAGAATAGAAACTAGATATGAACTTGTTTTGCTTACGTTTTCATAAAATCAGTTTCAGAAAAGTATATATGTAACAGGAGAGAAGAAAATGTAGCGACCAGATCCGGACTCAAACTCAGGACCTCTGAACACTAGTCAGATTCTCTACCAATTATAAGAATTAGATGATTATAGATTTCAATTTCAACGGGATTTTATTGATATTATACACATCAAATGGATAGGAGATCAGTCTACATGACATTAATAAATGATATATGTATCACGAGGTATGTGACCATACGAAACGTATCACTATATTTTGATAGACACTTCGAATTTTGTCGTTGTAAATGTGTTGTTAGTTTGATTGTATTAATGGAATATTTTTACTTTTGCTTCCACTCATTACAAAAGATGGCTACTTTTATTCATATCCCATGTTCCATTACTAGATTTAGTAGACAGAAACTTGAAATAAGACCAGCAAGTGACCTTATAAGCAACAGGCGCTGACACAAGTTTAGCATTTTGCTCTTCATGGGATTCCGCCATTTTGTTACTAACCAACATTCGGCCGACGTTGACCAAGAGTATCTAGATAATCCAGTGCTCAATTTTTGTTTTTAGGTATTGATACTAAATTGCACACGTTGCATCGATGCACCACCAAGCCATGTAATACATTGATGCATCTGTGAAATATTACACCTCTACATATTTATAATGAGTCTAGTAATATAATAAATGGTTTATGTAAATCATCTGAACTGCTCTATTAATAGATAACACTACAATGAGTCAGACAAGCTGAAACTTATTTATGACCCGATATTGATAGGATATGTACCTCATATTTGGACAACACATACACGGTTATAAAGCCGTATACAAATATTGTACCCCAGGTATGAATTAAACCAATAACTAAACAAGAATTGATCAAACATCCAAATATATATGACACAGCACACCAAGAAACACATATAGGTCATGGATTCAAATTTACCACACCAGGCAAATTACCTTATGTGAAATCAATATAAACGATCAGAAACCTTTCTGCTCGGATGAATACATTAAGACTTGGAGTTATAGCTGAAGAATCTATTCATGCTAACTTTCTATAAGGCACAGAGCTATACTAACAGGAATGTAAGAACAGAATCATAATTAAGTTGGTTTATACCAGTTTTTTATGTGAAGTAGTTCCTAGTTTGATATAGTGTATAATAAAGGCAGCTAATATTGATTCCCTATAACGATTTAAGTGATCTGTGAAAAACCTTCGGCTTGAAGGTAACAATGTCAGCAAGGCTTTAGGTATAGCATCCAGAGTAATTTCAGGCAAACCTAATTGTTGCTTCATATTATATAGTTAAAAACATTTTGGATTGATAATCAGGGATTCTTAATATTTGACAAATAGGCATCCTTATCCCAATAAGCGTCACTATTCCAATAAGCAAAAACCTTCATTTATAAAGCCTAAGTTTCACTGATCTCGAATTAAATGCAGACTGAAAATATGAAAACCTTACATTGAATGTATATATTTAATTTCTTTTGCGAATTAATTATGGCTTTCTTTGTGCCATGTTTTCTAAAAGGCTAATCCAAATTTGGTTCTATCAAATGCCCCCTTATTTTTTCAATGTTTGAAGCACCCTCTGCGCTTATTGTGTCAAACATGTTGATGGTAAAATATCATTTCATCCTTCGGAATGAATTTCACCCCCGGAGTTTAATAATGGACTGTTCCAGTCCTTAAAATTAAGTCTTAAAATGAGTCCAAATATGTCTCCAGGGGTGAATCAGGTTGACAGTTGACTAGCACCAAAGAAATTTAATTTCCATTAAATTAAAGTTAATGTAGGGCCATATAATAAGATCCAAATGGATGTTTAATTTGACCTGTGCGTTAATTCTAAAATTATGTTTGTATTATTTCATCAAAACGTATGGGATCAGTCTGTGAATTTTCACAATTTACGTACGTATTATCAATCAAATTGTCACTCAACATTGATTTTTAAAAATTTAGCAAAGAGATAAAATCGCACATTCGCAATTATATAATAGCTTAATATAAAGCAACATACAGAAATTGCAATTAATGCCATTTAAATTTCAGCACAAAATTTCTGATTAAAATAATTACGATACAATCATATAACATGATTGTCATTAAATTGATATGTACATTTAGAGTACTTCAAAATCATACCTATGATTTAAAAAATATTCCATCTTTCCTCGGCCGTGAATTTATTATATAATCTAAAACCTGTGTCAAACTTTTAAAGTCACATCTAAGTGTTAAAATTAAGCCAAAGTATTCGATCTCCGTTGTTGGAACATTCGGTTTGAAATCTGGACTCCAGGGAATCAACCTGTGTTAATTTAAGTTAATTCAATGGTAGTTAAACCTGTCTATAAAGACTACTCGAGAGACAAAGAAAGAAAGGTCTTAATAACAGAATGGTCCTTGTACAAAGGTCAAATTGTGTTGAAATTGAACATTTGGTACCATCTGTGAGTAAAGCAGTCTTTATGTTTATAAAGTGGTCTTTATACAGAGGTGGTCTCTAAGCTATAAAGCATTCAAGGGACAGAGGACAAAATGGTCTTATTAGCCAGGCGGTCTTTATACAGAGTTCAAATTGTGTTGAAATTGGTAATTGGGGTCCTATAAAAGTAGTCTTATTAAGCAGGTCATCTTTATACAGAGGTTGTCAATAAGCTAAAAGACATCCAAGGGACAGAGGACAAAATGGTTTTATTAGCCAGGTGGTCTCTATACAGAGGTCAAATTGTGTTAAGTTGGTAATTCCCAGAGATCCCAGAAAAGTGGTCTTATTAAGCAGGTGGTCCTGTGCAACAGTCTGGTTTCCAATGTCCAAGAAAGACAGAATACAATAACCCTCTAAAACATCAAACGCTGCGCCACAAGTCTAGTCCCTGAACTAAGAGATAAGATATATGAAGAACGTCTCAAAAGCCTCGGTTTATCATCTTTGGAGTATAGACATGATAGAGCTAACATGATAAATATATACAAGATCTGTAATGGAGCAGTTGCCACTACACCAGATAAACTCACTATCATGTTAGGTTAAAATGACCAATCTACTTGAGAGCACAGTAGTAAACGATACAAAAAGCGGTTCAGAACAAAGCTTGGTGAAAACTCCTTCTCCAACCTTGTCACATACAACTGGAATAAATTATCAGCAACAGTTGTAACTACCAAGACCCTGAACACTTTTCAAATCACATCTGAATACAGACTAGAAACAACACTCTTCAAAATGAGCCCATCATGCTATAATGCAGGAACCATCCGAGCAGCCATACCGGTTTAGTATAGTATTTTGACCCCCATGGTAGAATGACCCTGTGGTCAAAATACCATTATGGGTCAATATACCTTGATCCAAAATACCATGCTACACTGGTACAACCAGTAGTAGAAGATACGTCAATAGTAATCTCAGACTAATGGTATGACCTTAACAAAGGTGAGTTAACGGTGAGTTTTATACAGAGGTGGTCACTAAAGTTTAGGTTTTATTAGTTTAATGTCCTATTATAACAGCCTGGTTCCTGTAAGAACATGCAAAATTTGTTGGTGGAGGAAAGCCGGAGTATCCAGAGAAAAACCACTGACCAGCAGTCAGTACCTTGCGAATGCCCCACATGGGATTCGAACTCAGCGACGCAGCGGTGAAAGGCTTGTGGTAATATGTTGAGACATTTTGTCAAAGTCAAAGGGCAGGTTTAACCCTAAAATGGTAAGTATTTTACATTTACCTGTACAGCCAAGCAAAACCTACTGTGTAATTTTTAGCGGCGCATTTTGATTGTCAGCTGATAACGGGGTCTGTTTGTATAATGATTCACCTTTCCCACCCTGCGCTGCACCTTTTGTCACATAAAGTACCCATGAATGGCTTATTACACTACACAAGTCATGGAAAATCAATGGCACAATCTTTAAGAAGTGAACTTTTCTCTGCTGCGTATACTTTCATTCCATTAGCCTATAAGTTTACAATTGTGCAATCAAAATGAATCATTCTGTTCATCTAGATTACACATACTACATTATACAAGGAAAATTTCATCCATGTTTCATTGTAATTCTTCTGGCATTTCTAATAGGAGTAGCTTAAGGTTTTGTTGAAATCCCTCGAGTACATTATAGGAATAGTAGTTGGTTTATCATTGATAGACAACCTAAATCCAGTACAACCCCCCCCCCTTCCTAACTTCATTGTTGGGGGTGGGGGTATATAATTACCTAACAGCTCTTGATCACAAATTCATGTATTTGCAGGGATACCTACTATGTTGAAATTAACAAAGAAGTGAAATATAAACTACAGTCTGTCTGATATGCAAACATGGCCCTGAAAACTGTTGAAAGCATAATATCTATATAGAAGAATTAAGGTTTTTTTAAAAGCTTCACAATTTAACATAGACATGAATGAAGAATTTTCAAAAGAACATTAGATAGCACTGTAAGGCGTGGGTAATAATCATGGTAATTGTAAAGATATGTGAAATAATAAGATGTCATAATTTACTACTGACAGTAAAATAATGACAACACTACTCGACCTTCTCCCGATAATCAACAGGTATTCTGTAACGCTTATGCTTATGCCTCTAATGTAACCTACTTTTATTGTCATTCCGCCATACTTGAAAATAGCGTTCTCCAAATTCACCTCAGTTAACTGCTCACCGACTGACAACCTCGAGTTGACCTCCTGGAAATCCTTTCATATCTTTTTGCGAACATAAAAGCTAAATGAATTGGATAAGTCTTTCCCATAATTGAAAAAAATAATGTACAAGGAAGTGGCATTTACTTAGCTCAGTCACCCCAGAAAACACATTTAGACTCTTCTAAATCAAAGAATAGAATGTTCAGTTCCTTGTGAAATTTTAGAGAAAAGTAAGTCCTGAATTATATACCTTATCTACAAAAATCGTTTCTAAATATTTCTTTTAATAAACTTCTGTGAATCACGTTTCACTTATTAGCATCAATTATATACAAGCACGTCTAGTCTAATTATAGAATATCAATACATTTTTCTTTGACTGCATGTCATTGGATCTAAATACGCTGATAAAACATACGTGACTACGAAGGTATATTGATTACAAAGGAAGTTTTAGAAATCCATTATACCATATAGAGATGATGTATTAATATATATAATGAACAAAAACAGTCTTTAATGAGCTTACATTTCTTCCTGTACTATTAGTACAGGTATACAGTCGAGACTGTCTGAGCGACCCCCTGTATGTAGCGACTCCCTGTCTTATGTGACCTTACTTGAGACCCCCTACGTATTACACATTAAAAGTCTGTCTTGAGCGACTTTTCATTCGCCTTGGGCCATAATTATGATCAAGACAGAGGCATACACTATCATTATACCACAAGCAATTTTCTATCAAATTTTGTCTTCCATTTGAACTCCAACAGTACCTTGAGGTCAATACCCGGCCACTACAGACGTCAAACTCATTAATTCCTCATCTCGTGCAATTTCTGCATATAGGTATAACCTGTGATGAAATGATGATTTTCTGACAAATACATTAATCATACCTTCCTGGCATGACCAGATAATATAAAACCTGCTCCCACACAGAAAACCAATTACATGTCAGCTAGTAACTTGAATACGTCAGTAATGAAACTTGTAATTCCGACAGATAAGATGATGTAGAACTCGACCAAGACTAAGAACCGATTCATGCCTTTCTTACTTACAATTAGCAAGCAGAAATCCTGCTTTAACTGTTTTTTGTTGGGTTTTTTTAAACAAATTTCTGACTTTGAACTTTGGAGGGTAAGGAATCTTCCCTCACTTCATAGCAGGGGTGTTAATAGCATGCCTATGATATAGGTAGCTTAGGGCCCAGTTTCACGAAGATTCCTTAAATTATAGGAATCCCTTAATTTAAAATTCTCTATAGGAAAGCATTACAGATTTCAAGGATGGCTACTTTTTTCCTTAACAGTAATGCTTTTCTAAGGGGAAATTTAAGATAAGGAATTCCTTAAAGTTAAGGAATGATCATGAAACTGGACTTAGCTGGGATCAAATAACCAACCCCACTCGAAATAGAAAATACCCAGAATTTAAATTCTGTCTAAAAATTTCCATTTGATAACTATAGTTGGTCTTCAAACACTTCCTGAAAGGATCAATTATATACATTATGATAATTTTTAATGAGACAATTTATGCGTGGTAAAGTTGTTTTTGATAGACAAAATTATACAATTTCACTCAGGCAGATTTGGCAAAATTGCTGGGAAAAAACCCTTACCAAAATCCCAAAATCAATCCACTCAATACCCCAGACAAAACTTTAAAAGCATTGTTCATAGGATGGTTTCTATTCTAATATTTGATGCTCATACTGTACATCATTCGCAGGCGATGGTGAACGGCATTAAACTGATTAAATAATAATAAATAATAAATTGTTTGTGCAACAATCCCAAGTGGTTATGATGTCCTGACATATTATTACCACAAGCCCACCACCTCTGGGTCGCGAGTTCAAATCCCATGCATGGGATTTACTAAGCTGCTGGTTTTTTCTCGGGGTACTCTGGCTTTCCTCTATCTATATATAAAGCTAGCATGTCTTTAATGACTATATATATATACATATATGGCTATGGGTTAAGGAAGTAATATCAACGGTTGTTTTCCATATAACACTAGATTCGTATAGACATTTGTCTGTAGGATGCGGATTACTTAAAGAAGTAAATGTAGGGCAAAGAAGAAATCTAACAGTGTGGGGTATATATATATATATATATGGCTAGTTATAGAACATTCAACCGAACAAACCAAATAATCAAATACATACACATATATTTATCCTTAACAAATAGCCAGGTTTTTATCACTAGAAAATGATCTTTCTTAAAAGCTCAGTTGTGTCGAATGACTCTGCTTATGAATTACATAATAAATTTGGTAAACCAGGTAGAATTGTTTCGGAGAGCAGAGACACACCTCTATAGTCGACTTTAAATAGCCTTGACTCTAGACAATGATACCCTATTGTCTCATAAGTGCCACAATCAAGTCAACCGTACATTAAATTGACTTATTTACAGACTTAAGCAGGAACCTAACTACTTCACCCTGTTAGATTGACACAGAAATTTTGTAAACTGTCACTTAGATAATTACAAACAATTTTAAAATAATTTTGTTTTCAACCCTTAAAACAGTTAATTACTGCAATGTGTTCATTATCATAAAGATTACGCTTTATAAGATTAAATCAAAAGAGCTCTTCTAAATCATTCATACGTTCATGTAACTTGTAAGATTTTATTCTACACCGAGTGCATATTTTCATATCTATGAAACTTTTACCAACAAAAGTTATCTAACTACACTGGAACATAAATCCTAATTAGAAAACAAGTAAATCGAATTAAGAATAAAATTTTTCAATTTGATATTTTCATCATTAAAGAAATTGTAGGCTCTGACTTGCCTTCCTTCCTCCAAACGTAAGATAACAATACTGAAATCTTGGCCAAATATTAAGTACAGCAAATTCAAGTACAACTATACTACAGTTCTAGGGAGACTATCAGATTATCAATAAAACTATAAATTAAACCTTGTGTTAGGCCTTTTGAGATTCCATTGATGGTATTGTTTTTTATCATTAAATAAATCACATTTATTAGGTCAATCAGGGCCATTACAAGCCGAGTATTCATAGTAAATATGATTCACAACTGATTCATATCAGTGACATAATTACTACAGGGTTTTTAAATGTTGAGGGAGAGGGGGGGGGGTTTTTAAAATATTCATTTATTTACCAGTATTTATTTTTATCTATTTATTATTATTTACTAGAGATATCAGTATTTATTTATTGATTTGTTATGTTTGATTCAGTTGCATTGATGTTAGAAGCAGTCAATTTCAACATTTTTTTAACATTGAGGGGGAGGAGACAGGGGTTAAATTATCTATTTATTTATCTACTTACTGGTATTTATTTATTTATTTATTCATTTTTATTTATCTTTATTTATTTGTCATGATTGGTTTGAGTCAGTTACATCATATTATAGGAACAATCAAAATTTTTAAAAAAAATCTTGATTTACAGTGAAATCTGCCTTAGTGACTACCTTTATATGAGTACCACCTGATTATTAAGACGACTTTCTTAAGATATCTATATAATGGTCATTTATAACACAATATGACCTGTGTATAAAAAGCCACTTGGCTATAGTGACCACTTTTCCCTTGTCCTTTCACTGGTAGTCTTTATAGACAGGTTTGACTGGATTTATGGAATCTGTTATTTAATGTTCAATCTTTGCCTCTTTTTGTGCTTTAACCCCTGAAATCATAATGGACTGGTCTAGTCTTTGATTTAGAAGAGCCTAATAGTGTCTTCAGGGTGGAGGAGGGGATAAGTGAAGGGGCAAACTTTAATACTGTCTTTTTCAGTGAAATACATCCAAGTATGGTGGTCTAATGAAATAGTATTGAATATTTGACCTTACCTAGCTTTGTCTTGCCCTCCCCATACTTGTGTCCAGCCACCTGATTGGCTAAGGGTTTCGTCCCCGGGGGTAGCGGCGGAATAGCCACAGAAGCTGACATTCTTGTTCCTTTATCTGGAATAAAAAATACAGAAGTTTGATTTATCAATATATGTAATTATGAACGGATTTCTTTGACCAAAACCTCTCAAATATAAATCAGATTTATAATATGACACTACTGATCGAGCCCATATTCTATTAATTCAGCAGATTACATTGCATTATGACAACTGTTCATTCTACTTTAAGTTTGAATTATCAAATATATATTAGTATTTCTATCATTAATCTCTAAAAAAACTTCGCTCTACTTTTCCAGCTACACAAATCACTTCAAAGTACTTCACAATATTCTGTAGCTAAGAAATTAACAATATAGCCTTTCTTCCGAACTTTGGTACACAAATTCATTTGATATTTCCAACCCTGATATCTGCGATATTAGTAATTTCATTGACACCTGTTCTTTTTAATCTAATCATATTATCTATGCCTGGTCTGAGTTCTTTTCAGTTTTATAATATGATTTTATATTACATAAAGGCAAAGTGATATCTAATGCCAAGATAAACTTAAACTTCTATACACCCCTGATGACACATTAGACTCTTCCGTTTTTAAGACTGGAACAGTTCATAATGAAAACTTAGGGGTGCAGAATGGGTTAGATAATGCAAAACAATCTAATCAATACTTTGAATTTAACTTGTACAATTATCAGTATCTCCAAACCAATCAATAATTGATTATAATCAATTATCAAATTTTAAATGCAAGACTGCGGTTAAGCTCATATTGTGTCTCCATTCCAATATTTATATTAGTTTATTAATTATAGTGCTATCTTACAGAAGCATACTTATATGAACTGCCTAATCAGACTTTTTTTTTCAAAATGCCCCCACCTGGTCAAATTATATACTGAAAATGAACATGTTGATGGAACATAGAGGTATTCTTAATAAGCTTGTATGCAGACATATTTTAAAGAAATGAAAACTTTACATGACAAAAGTTTCTATGCTAAACAGAAGCTGCATTCAGGTGCCATAATACACATACAGTCATGAACTTGGATTGAGTGTACTGTGTATATATCAATATTGATAATTGCTGCATCTATTCTAACTAAAATGCTTGATTGATTATCTGTGTTCATACATTTCCACCCGTGAAGGTATACAAATTTCTTATATTCACAACTGAAACTCGATATAAAGATTTTCTATCAAATTACCGGTAATTTAATATATAATTTAATTCATATTTTTAATATGGAACCTAACTTGAAATATTGGTGTTCTGTTTGTTCCAATGATTTTAAAAAGAATGTACACCTTTCAGACCATATCAATATAATTTGACTATAATGACATTTCATGAAATTTAAAAGCAAGATAAGGACTATGTATGGTTTGTGCCTTATTTGGTGCATTTGCATATCTTTATGGTTACCATGGCACTTAAAACGGTAAAATTAGAAAACTTTCATTACAACTGAATCAGGGATGTTCTAATTAAATATTTCAAAAACAACAATTTAATGTACTTTCTAACACTTAGTTTTAAAAATCAATGAAAAATACCCAAACCATACATTAGTCATTTAAATGATGAAATATGAAAGTCTTTTGGTATCTACCTTAGCTGTTGTAAACAAGCCACTCATTACCATACCATATATCATTGGTTGAAGGATATCATTCTTCAAACAAAATTTCAATACATCATGTAGACTATCCCCTAATACCTTAAACAAATACGCTCTATATACTGCAGCAAAGCAAACCCTTAAATGTAGGGGCGTGTCTCAGCTATACTTCAAGTGTGTAGACTAAAATACATAATGCATGTCAAATACCGTATTTTCCCTAATGAGGGCGCCGGGCGCGGGTAAATGGCCTAGGGGGGCGCCGTTATTTGAGACCATTTTTAGATGTTTTTTTCTGAAACAGACTATAGTCATCTTGCTTTTAGTTTCGTATTTTTCTGAAACTTACTATAGCCAAATTACGTTTTGAAGTCAAGTAAGTATTGAAATTACATAATTATGAAGAAATGTTTGAACCAGAAGTATTAAACATTGGTTAAATATGTATGTTTCACGGAATTTTGGCATTTTATGCTAGCCTGTTTGTTTACCATGCGTACACAAAATGGCGGACGGTGCTTTCGATCGCTACTTTCGTTTTGTGGCAGATGGGAAATACCGACAAGAGCACACAATTAAATGCTTAAAAATGATAACATGCCTGTTATTTAGTAACCTTTATCATAGACATACAGTAAGTATTCATAAAACCTGTATAGACATCGCTAAAATGTTGTTGCCAGTTAGTCTTCATCCATACACGTGTGTGGGGCATTCAAGTGACACGTTTTGTTTTGAACATGGAATTCTCGCTGTTTCTATGTGTAAACACTTGGCAAAGATGTCCTAAGTTACCCAGTGCAATACATTTATAGCTGATCGGATATCTGTTAAGCATCAGATTGATGTGAAACAGTATTTTATTAGCGTCTGCAAAGACAAATCGTCACAATCTGGCACAAAAATTGAATGAAATTAGCTGATTTTTTTCAGCAAAAAACGTGGGGGCGCCCTTATTAGAGGAGGCGCTCTTAATAGGGAAAATACGGTAATATCCAGTCATCCATTCCTTGCAGAGTAAGCAAATGGAATAAGATAGTAACTAGAACTGTCAGAAGGCCTACTTATATCCCCATCCCCACCCCCCACCCCTCATTCAGGCGGCCAATTTATGTCCCTATCCCAAACCCTTCATCCTCATCCAACATAGCTTGCCCTGTAAAGAACGGTGTTTCACTTGTTAACACATGACGTCACAATCAATATTACTACCCACAAGGGCTGATAACTATGTGATTTCGAAATTGAATACATAATAACAGCAGGAAGATAATTATAGCAGTTGTGGGCTTGTTCAATAAAGCAATAATTCATTTCATTGTGTCCAAGTTGAAATTAACTAGTAACTGACATGGATTCAATTTGACATTCATAATGGTGTAATTACCGATTATCTAACACACTTCACACTAGGAAATTACATGAACACCTTATGTTGGAATATATATCTAGAACATTAACTTCAGAAATCTGCATAGGAAAACCAACCCTTAATTTTTCAAAAATATCATAATTTTCCTAATTAGGAAAAAAAACTTTACCAAACTCATCAATGCTAAACAAACAGACAATAACAATACAGTTTGATTACAGGGGTTTGTAAAGATAAACTGAATGAAAATAACAATTATCCAGAAATCAATATATATATGTTTGAGATCAATATACCTGTGTATAACGATTACCTGTCTATAATGACCATTTCCTTGTGTTCTCAAATGTTAAATTATTGTATAATAAACCCTTACATAACAACCACTTGTACAATGCGACCAACGACTGAAACATTTATCTGTAGTAAACATAACACAAACAACAGTCATTAATCATTTGAAATCTTTTGTTGCCGACCTCGTGTCACGAACTCGCGGAACAACACCTCCAAATGATACTAATCACCTGACAGAATGTATATACAGCTCATCTCACCCTTAATAATTAAGTCTGTTGTTACACGAGACCATACAACACCGGTCTATTAAACTCTAATATCCCTCAGGAGTTTTGTCAATGACATCTCCGCGACAGGGAGTAACCTAACCTGTATCACACACAAAATGAAACAATGTAGTGCAGCACCCTGCATGCCTCCCTAAGAATTATTAATCGTTGTTAGAATCAGCAGTAGACCAGAATTAGAAATATACAATATCAACCAACAGAACAAATCAGGAAGTATATGGATGTTATATTTAATTAATTACAGTAAACATACCACTAATTATTTTAGCGCAGTCAAATATTAGTGAAAATGTGTGAAAATGTGAATCATTATTTATGAGCATGGATTGACATTATAACGCAATTCAGTGATTTAATATCGGATATACCCTTTTACAACAAATATTTAGAGCTGTACATGAATAACTGCTTCAACGACAGCGTGAAAAGTGCTGTTAATAAAACTATATATACAGTTAAAATAAACATGTTTTAAGATGCTCCACCATTGAAAATTGGTATTTTTTCACTATCAAAAACAGGAGCAGACGATTTAGTATTTTTCTTCAGTTGCAAAAGTTACTAACTATACACAATGACAACTATTGGAAAGTTTGAACTTCTAATTTTACTTCAAGTTAAAGTATTAAAAATAATAATTAATTACATCCCGAGAAAATCCAATAGGACTATGTCCTATATGGAATGAAGTACTGATTGTGCATATACCAGAAGCAAAATGCCTTATTTTATATTACTTTTTGTGTCAATAAAATATACACGATTAAACATCAATTATTGACCAAATTGATGAGTATCATTTATGCTCTGTCAGCGGTGGAGCTTCACTGCATTTTTTTGACAATATTGTTTTATCTATAACAAGAGGCCCTGCTGTACAGAGAATGAAACAAAAACATATAAATACTAGTAGAGAAGAAGATTTTTGAAATTTTAGTCAATTTTACACCTTTTGGCCCATCCCACAGCCCCCTGGGGGATGGGGACCATTTAATTCACAATTTTGATTGGTCTTATGCCTTAAAACGTTTGAGCAAAATTTCATTGAAATTGCTTCGGCAGTTTTGGAGAAGAAGTCCAAAATGTAAAAAGTTTATCGTTGCACGACGGACGATGGACGACGGACAAAAGGCGATTAGAATAGGTCACCTGCAATGAGACGAAAGAGATAATTCAGTCTGAGAGTGCATTAAACATTGTGCTTATATCTGCGATAGATCTGTTATTTTAATGGAGTTACATGTATTTTAAGTTGATATCAATGTGACTTGTCTCCAAATGTCTACAGAAACAGTTTGTATCATATAAGATATATATATAGTGATTCCAATATATTCTGTAAAATCACCAGTATATTATTTAGGAACGCTGAAAAGCATACAGTCTGTTAGAAAGCTACCAGTACATGATAATTAATTGCTCTTCAAGACCAGTTATTCATATTTCCCAGCCACAAGACAATGTATTGAATTTCTGGAAAATTGATTTATTTCTTCCTAACAGGTAGTCGACACATTGGCTCTATCGACAGAAATGAGTTGATTCGGCCCTGTAAACAGGTTTCTGTTATTGACGAACATTTCGCTATTTGACGTCAATAGCTACAACTATTCTCTAAGTTAGAAATTAGAATACATTAAGGACGCTCTCATAATGAACATGGCTTAATAAACATGCTGTCGTGATGTGTAAACATCAATAATGCTACTGGCACAAACACGTACTACACGGCATGAATGGACAGCTACAGACTTGATCTTATTCCAATTCATAGCTAGTTATCACTAAATCACAAATCCCTGTGTCTCAAAATTACAAATCCCTATGTCATTCAATCACAAATCCATGTGTTTTTGTCTTTTTGAAGATGACAGTAAAGAACATTTAAAGTTCTGAATATAGTATATTCACCCCTTAAGAAAAACCTTAACCCTTCATAATACTCAGGAGGTCAATTAGTTCATTATATTTTAGAGATTAATTAAAATAAGGCTCAATTTCCTGAGTAAAAAACGGATATAATTAAATCATTTTTTCTTTATTTTTTTTTTAATTTTTGCAACAATAATGTTCAGGGTCAAGTTTTTTCCCCTTACAAACTTAGCATTGACTACATAATAACATACATAATTCCATGCAATAATCTTTTCTTTTTCTGTGGCATCTGATTTGCAAACACAATCAATGTCGCCAAAAAAGCAAATAAACCAATGAATATGTTCCATGTTTCTTGAACATATTTTTTGTGTAAGAGTATGTAACCCTGTGGTGAATACTAGCAGTAATATATACCTCTCGGCTAGAGATATCTTCTCTTTAATTAGCTTGATCCGTTTAAAACATCTTGTGAGCCAGAGGTCATAAGTTTAATCCTTAAGCGGAAGCAGCGATTATTTGGAAATTTACATAAAACCATTTGCTTTGTTGTTACAAAAATAAAACTGTAAAAACTTACTGTATATTGATGATTTGAGCCTGCATGTCCACCAATAGAACCATGAAATGATGAAATTAACTTGAGTGTAATAAACGACAGCCTGTATATATGAGTATTATAACTCTGCTAACAGAATTCATCCAGCCTTTCTAGTTGACAGTCTTTACTGTATGTAATTTACAGCCAGTTCTGACTGGCAGAAACCTCTTTACCAATGCTTCGTTAAACAGCTGAAGTTATTGAAAGGACACTGCTTGCTGACTTCTGAGTTCTGACCAATACAAAACTAATCAATTCTACCACACATGTAAACAACACATCATCATTCAGGTATCAATTGGTTCATATTTTCATGGAATCAATGTACGCTACAAGAAAATCCTTGTGAACATCAAAAGCTAATTCTATTCTTTTATTACCTTGTGCATTTTGGTCATCATTAAATGGACCTTACATATTTTTCATAGTTTTGGCATTCAGTTCAATATTTTTTAATACATGTACCGTACTGGCAGGATGTTTTTATGGAAATATTACATACATGCATAAATGGCTGCAAAGATTTGATTCCTGAAATAGCTAATAAATGGTTGAAATATGTATAATTATATCCTTGAACCTAGATTTTATATTATTATGTGATTATCAAATTTGTTCTTGAGATTTAAGATATAATTACAATACATGCATCTCTCCTAATTACAATGACTTTCTTTTTTAATTACGATGTTTCCCTTCAAATTACAATGCATCTCTCCCATTTTGGATGTAACGCTCCTAAATAATATGTATATCTCCTAATTACGAGTATATTTCCTAATTACGACAGTTTAACATAAGGGTCATTTGATGTTAAGGATGCGCCGGGCCAGGTTTTGAAGGTGAAGGAAAGCCAGAGTACCCAGAGAAAACCCATTCACCTGCAGTCTGTAGCTGACAGGTGACTCACATGAGATTTAAACTCACGACACAGAGATGGAAGGCTTATGGCAATGTGTCATGTCATTTTAATCACTTGGTCACCACGGCCTCAACAAGGAGAATAAATTATATATTAAATATTTTATACATGCATATATATCTGGTAGTTTAAAAGGCCAAATGAAATAGTTTATCAATTGTATAAACAACAGAATTATGTTATTATTAGTAATTATCATTTTAAGCCTGTCGCAAGATAAATGAAAACAGTAGCTGATTATCAAGGTTCAGAAGCCAGGTAGTCACAAAGTAACAACATACTCCGACAAACACGATATTTCCACGTACGGTATTTCAATACACCTTAATCCGAAAAGAGGATTTGTTCTTTAATATGACATCAAGATTATGTACGTGGAAGTGAACCTGTGAATCATATCCCGAGTAAAAGCCATGTCACATTTCAAATTACACCATGTTATAAACACATTCACCCTTGAAGATGCATTTAGACTCTTCTTAATCAAAGACTAGACCAGTCCATTATGAAATGTTGGGGGTTAATGTGATAAGTTTGTGTCCTGTACATGTTCAGATTTTTTAACTTGTTATGTAAAGTTATTTGCCATTAACTAGAAGCGCCATAGTCTATAAAAGTTGTAGTTTCTGTTGGGGCAAAACTAAATCTTAAAAGAACTACTGATATTGATGTTTGATCAATATAAGGTGGGAGATTAGGTTGAATGAAAAATAATTCATTATGACAGAAACAGAGTTAACGCAGGGTAAATACGGTAATGATGAAACTCAAAAGAGTGATGATGAGTCATATGCTTTATATTACATAATATATTTCTTTTCAGAAATACATCTGAACATCATAAATCTCACAGAGTATATAAAGATGTCATTGTGTCAAGGTTTTAAATTTATAGACATTTTTTTATATTCTGTATTCATTATAAACATAATGCATTTCATTTTATCTTTCTATTACCTGGTGTTTCTAATTCCGGCGATTGTAAATTCTTGAATGGACGGATTGTTCATACACACATTTTATAACTGTAAACATATAGATGATTATGTATGTAAGGAGAAAATTTATGCCAATTCAATTACATGTACTGAAGGTATAATTAGCAGGGGGAAATCCAATCACTCCGTGTAATATTATAAACTTATGGCTATGCAAAATGTTACAGGAATATTTATTGCAAAAAGAACAACATACTTGCCAACTTTTTGAAATTCCCATGGGGGTAATTTCATGTGTTTTAAACTTTCGACCTCAAGAAAGTCTACTATGTAACCCCCTATGAAGAAATTAAAGGTTGATTTTTGCATACTTTGACCTGTTCTTTCTGATGGTATAGTCAGATTTTTTACATTTTGAATATTAAAGATTTTGGACATGCTAAAATGGCCTAAAAAGGGGGTCCAAAATCGGGAGTCTCCCTCCAAAATAGGGAGGGTTGGCAAGTATGGAACAACATCGCAAAATTAACACTCGCTAATACAGTTTCTCAGTTAACAAGGCTGCATTATTCTATGAAAGAGCTAGATCCAATGATAATTGTCATAAAAATATTTTAAAAAGAATGCAGAGCTTGGATGAACAAAATGGATGTCTGATATACATCTGCAGTAACTTGACCGTGAAGTAATTTTGATAAAACATCTTTAAAATAATGTATTATCGATTTTAAAGAAGACGGTTCTTTTGTGTTTACTTTATTATGCCTATACAATGGTGAATATAGAGAATACATGGTTAAAGTATCTTACAATACAAGGTTTATTTTGGTGCGAGACTTAGGAAAGCCGAGATGACGAGGCTTTGCCGAGTAATCTCTGCTTTCCGTGTCGAGCACCAAAATGTTTCTGGCAATCTGGCCAAATTTGGTTACAATCCATGCAGAACTCTAAAACAAGTAGCAATTTATATGATTTACCTCTATTTCCCCTATTGGGCCCCGCCCCTCCTGCCCCTGGGGGGTCGGAGCCAAAATTTATACAAGTTCTGTTCCCCTTTCCCCCCAAGGATGTTTCTGGTCAAATTTGGTTACAATCCATGCAGAACTCTATGACTAGAAATGATTTAAAGGAAATGTTGACAGACGGACGGACGGCGGACGACGACGGACGCAGCGCCATGACCATGACCTTCGAATTTAAACATAAATCTTACTTCAAATAATTTTACAAATATTTACAATATGAAACATGTTTAACTATTTTTTGGCCTACGGTATATGGAAATATTATAACAGTTACATTGATAAAATATGTTGTAAATTCACCTGTGAAATACCCCTTATGGTTATAATTATCTTGTTTAAATATTGATTCTGTTAATTCAAACTAACAAAAGATAAACTAACAAAAGACCAGCATTTATAAGAAGCACAAGGCTCCGAGGTAAACAATTAATATTAATTGTTGTTTTAATTGACAACTTTAGAAATGTGGACCCTAAGGTCAGCTTCATGAGAATTTTTGGAGTTTTTTGGAAGAAGTCGTTCAGGACCATAAGAAGCCTTATATACTAATTATATATAAGACGGTGGATAGGGATGAATTGAAAGTCAGTAGGAGGGCACGTGGTGGCCGAATAATTAAGTGGTCGCAACATATTAACCACAAGCCCTCCACCTCTGGGTCGCGAATTTGAATCCCATGTGGGATATATACCAGGTAATGACTGCTGGTTGGTGGTTTTTCTCCAGGTACTCTGGTTTTCCTCCACCAATAAACCTGGCACATCCTTACAATGACCCTGGTTGTTAGTAGGATGGTAAACTGATAAAATCCAAATTGAAAGCCTATCTTAATATGTTCACACCTGTTTGTACAAAGTGCTTGGTTAATATCATCAAAGAAACTAGCCCGTTTGAGAAGGGGTGACTTTATCTGAATCAGAGTAATTGTACTTGCACTTTTGAAGAAAAAAAAAATTGACATAAGTTTGGACCCAAATCTTACCAGAGACATATCAGAAAAATATCTATGTAATGTGGTTATTCAGCATAAAGTAATCGGTGACAAGCAAGCGTAAGTGTAAATATCTATCTGAAACAAGAGCACAGTTGATGCAGATTATTGATCATGACAAGAATTCTTCTGATTTTATTAAATTTCTTTTTATTTTATTTCTGGATTTATAAGCACTCATAATAATTTAGTTACATAATGCAAATATTGTAGGATAATTAGTACATTTTAGGGATAATTGACAATTTTCTAAGAATAATTTACCCGAGCATATGTCTAATTGAAGCACTGTGTATCTGCATGTAACAACGGCAAGGCAATTATGTATTGAATAATGAATATGAACAAAAATTGTGAAGAGCCCTGTACAATTCCTAGCCTCCAGAGAAAAACCATTGACCACACCAGGAATTTGAAGTAATCAACCTAGTTCTGCCAGGATCAAAGTATCAGATAATATAAATGACATTATCAATCATATGAACCAGCTCAGATCATAAAACTTTTTTAGGCTGCTTCATTTCTCTCCCGAAGCAAATTCTTTTATCCTATATAACATAACACTATGAAATAAAGCTGAGAAATAACCATGTTCTAAAGACTTGAAAAAAGGAGAGGGGGCTTATTGCAGAAAAGAGGCTTAATTATTGCAGAGAAGGAAGAATTGCCAAGTGGGCGCTTATAATTATGAGTGAATTAGAGTAAAACAATTATCTTTGACCATGTATAGGTCAAGTAATAACCACATCCTAAATGACTTAAAAGGGGGAGTAGGCTTATTGCAATGAAATGGCTTATTGCTGATAAAAGGCTTATTGCAATTGAGGATTGGAAGAGTATTACAATAATACAATTATCTTTGATCATATAAAGGTGGAGTAATAACCATATCTAAAAGATTCAGTAAAAAGGGAAATTGCTTATTAGAGAAAGGGTTTATTGTCTAGCGGGGCTTATTGCCTAAAGGGGCTTATTGCCAGTGAATTACGATGATACTTTTACATTTGACTTGATCATATAAAGTCTGACTGATAACCAAGTGAAACTAAAGACCTTGAGTAGCTATATAGGGTACACCTGATCTATCCATCAACCTTTCCTATTGGAGACTTCATTGGCTCAAATATCACTCAGATCTTTCTCCTACCATTCAGCTTCAAATTTCAAATATGGTAACAACTACCACTGAACAGTCACCCCTAAAGACACATTTAGGCTCTTCTAAATCAAAGCCTAGACCAGTCTATTATGAAATTTTGGGGGTGAATGAGTCAAAGCTGGATTAAAGTCAATGCCACATTGTTAAGAGTGATTATAACTAGGTCAAGTAGTAATTGAAAAGAAATGTTTTAATCTTTTTATCAAAGTGAAGAAATATAATGTTACACATAGAGTCGGCAAAATTCAACCTTTCTTCTTAGTGTGCTCTTCTAAATCAAAGACAAGACCAGACCAATATGAAATTTCAGGGGTGAATGAGTATATATTTTTGAATCAAGATTTGATTGGTTTAAAGTCCTATTTAAGAGTCAGGGTCATTTCAGGATGTGCCAGCTAGGTTAAGGAGGTAGAGGAAAGTCGGAGTACACAGAGAAAAACCATCAACCCTCAGTCAGTACCTGAAAACAGCCCACATGGGATTCTAACTCCAACCCAAAGGTGGAGGGCTTGTGGTAATAAATATGTCAGGAGATTATAACTAAACTTGAACTAAATAAATTATTTATATATCGGTAACCCATAAACATATCATAAATGCTTGGAAATGATTGACTGCATTCATTAGATAGTACAGCACACATGTTAATTAGTTGATTCATTAGCAATCTGTAATGATTGGTGTCTATATGGTAGATGGGTAGGTATTAAGATGTTTCAGTAAATCGCCACTAGCCCTCCTTCTAGCTTGCAGTTGTCAGGTACTGACTGGAGATTGTTGGATTTTCTCCAGGAACTGTTTTCTTTTAAACCTGGCAAAACATTTTGAACTTGATTGCTAATGATCTGACACCAACATCCCCACCCTACACCGCCACACCCCTACCTCCACATGTAACTGAGCAGCGTGAGGTGTATAGGCTTACAAATATTAAGCTCAACACAGTATTGAAAAGAAAACCTTTAAAAACATATCCAGGTACTTACATAGCCAAAATGAAATTGATCTTGCTTTTTAAATATTGAACAGGTAATCAAAGCCTACACATGCATGATGTCACAGACAAGTTCATAATGGGACGCACATAAGTGCTTAAAATATATTTTCTAAAGGTAGGGCCCAAGTATTTAGTTAATTACTACCTAAACTCAGGTGAAAATGATTTTACCTACGAAGTTTTTGCTTATACTTTTTACTGGTGATATTTAATTTGTATTAGGTTACTTTAATGATTTTGTGATTAATTATTGGGTTATCACAAAGATAACGAGATGATTCGTTTATCAATTTATCGCTGATCACATTACAAACCATGAAAATCATAACAAAGGTTGGAAAACACTTATTATGTTATCAAAGAGTACTTTGAAAATTATTCATTTACCGTAGAGAGTAAGAAAATTTATAGTGAAACACTACACAAGGTATTCCACAGAGCTATCTCGTAACTTATTGTTATTCAATCTGAAGACAAATAAGTTCAGAGTCAAAACTTATAACAGGCGTGACACTTATCAAACAAGATAAACATTCACAAACACAGGACAATTGAGGTTTACTGAAGTGTTATGAGAAAAATTAAAAGGAAACAAGCAAGAAATGATAATAAAAAGATTTTTTTTTGTTACAATATCCTACACCATTTAATTTCACCATGTTTTTGGTACGCCTAAAAATGATTTTATAATATAAAAACTTTTACATTAATATGAAGTGTTAATACTGTATTGCGTATTCTATATTAGACAGTGGTCAAGGACTCAAGATCAGTGGTCAAAACATTTCATTCTTTTGTGGTTTGTATATTTCAAATCCTTGAGTCAGTGGGCAGTATATATACCATATTTTTTTTATAAAATGGTGTTATATATACACAGTGGAACTCGGTTAATACGAACTCGAAGGGACCGAGATAAAACTATGAGTTATCCAAGTGTTTGAATTAAGCGAGTTCTCATGTCTAATTACGATCTCTTTACTTGGTATATATAGACTAGTTCCATGTCTTAAAATGATGTGAACAAGAGAGATGTCAAAATCGCCGATTGTAGTTGCAAAATTATAACAATAAAACCGAGATATATATTTTGAAATGCTGTTCTACAGAAGATTTATGGGGAAAAATCAGCATTTTCGGCGAACTCGTTGTCCACAAAATCTCATTTCGAGTTATAAGAACATTTTATGTATGATTTTTGTAATTCGGACCCACAATTTACTGCGTATTATCCGAGTTTTTCGAGTTTTCTGAATTCGAATTATCCGAGTTCTTTAAACAAAGATAAAGAGGGAATTCGGCCGGGACTGGCAAAGTACTTCGTATTAAGCCGGGTTGTCGAATTATCCGAGTTCGTATCAACCAAGTTCCACTGTATAATTATATTATAACAGTGATCAAGTACCCATGATCAATGGTCAAAACATTTCATTCTTTTGTGGTTCATGTGTTTCAAATCCTTGATTTAGAGGCATTATATATTCATCATCATATTTGCTCATATAGTGCATATTATATATATATATATAGATATTAACGAATTTTGAATTTTAAAACATATAACAGAAATTCAAAAATGTAAATAAATAAACACTGGAAATGATGTTTGATATTCATAGAACATACCACATGACATAGTTTATTAAAGTGTAGAAGTATTAAAAGATTTAGCTAGCTGATGAAAAATAACATTTGAAACTTGTGTGTATACATACCTTCGTGTTGAGTTTAATTTTTTCTGTAAAGCCTTTTAGAATGAACTTGAACACACAGTGATAATATATATACTGTATTTCCAAAGTGAAGTATTCAAGTGGTCAAGTGGATGACCGACCCTTTGAACACATGACACCACTTAAAATTTTTATGAAATCCAGCCGAACATTATTTGTCCACCCTCACGACCGCGACGACAGAGTTGGTGGAGTGTTGTGTGTATATGTCCCCGAAGAGAACTGTGACACTGTAGTATAGGTGTGCTATATTGTAGGTGTATATTAACTCCCTCTGAGTCCCTATAACACAACAAACCCGGCGCTATTCATAATCTCTTTCTTCATACATCAAGTATGTCCCTTCCAGTATTTACATGAAATACTAACAAACATAATAAGCCATTATACTTAGCTAGCTACTTTAACATGATGACTTCATAATGCATAAGTCCACGAAAGCTATAAACATATGACAGTCTGGCTTCCTTCAGATAAATAAATATTCCAAAATGCTGTTGAATTTATTTCTATTTCCTATGATTTTTTATGGAAAATTAGAAAAACTGGTTTAAATTTTGGCTGTTTTTATATCATATACATTTAGTAAAGTGTAAAATAAGTTCAGAACTTAATTCCTTAATAGAAGATGACAATGCTTAAAATATTTTATAGGATGACTATTTAAAAGAATAAACTTATATACAGTATATAGGTGACATACATGTACTAATGTACCTGCAATTTGATACAAGGTAAAACGAAAGAGAACTGTTCTACATATTGTCTATAATCTTCAATTAAAGTTTGTCTATAATCTTCAAATAAAGTAACTCAATTGAATTCATTGACATTTTTGTCTATTAGTTCAAATCTTAAATCAAGAGGATGATAAAAAAGTAGGCAGATGAATGAATTTCAGGTTAAAATATGTTAAGGAGGCCCACTACCTTTCCGGAACAAAATTTAAAGGTTTCTTAAAAACATTAATAAAAAAAGAAAATATATATCGATGGCTTAAGATGAGGTTACAACACCAAACATATGCGAGATTTCCTGTCTAATGTACGATAACAGTGGAGATTCATTTCGCTGTTTTGTCGTCTGGCGCAGTGATAATCAACTACCGCGCTGCATTTAGGACGACGGCGAGAAACATAAAACGACCAGCGTTATGAAAATTAACATTTTATTTATTCTAATTAAACAGTTCTGAAGGTGATAAGTGTGCTAGTAAACATATGGTTAATAACTTCTGCGATTCTACAAAATTATTGATCTTGTTTTACATTCCTATTTTAAAAATGAAAAGCCGTTTCGGAAAAGTAGTGGCCCTTTAAGTTTCCTTTTAATATTTCCCTGAACTATTCTTAAACAAGCCAAAGTCTAAACTTAAAGGCGATCATTTTGATCCTAATTTCTTCTGTTTGATATCTCATGATTTCAGGGTCATCTTCATGTAAATACTAATAACATTTAATTAACAATTATCATAATGATGAAACAATCCAAATGAGGACAAATATTGCATTCTTCTATAGATGTTCTTTGAAAAATAATGATTTAATTAAAGATGCTCCACCGCTGACAAATGACATTTTTTCGCTATGAACAACAGGAGCAGACGAATAAGTATTTTTCTTCAGTTAAAAAAGTTACTTACTTTACACTATTACCACCATTGAAAAGTTTGAGTTGCTCATTTTACTCATTTTCAAGTTAAAAATATGAAAAAATAATTAATTGCATCCCAAAAAAATTCTGTGACACTATGTCCTATATGGAATGCAGTATTGATTGCGCATGCACCAAAAGCAAAATAAATTATCTCATATTATTTTTTGTGTTAATTAGACATATATATCCACAATTAAACACCAATCATTGTTCAATTGATGAGTATCATTTATGCCTTGTCAGCGGTAGAGCATCTTTAACGGGCACCTGAACATTTTATTACTTAACACTCAATGCCGAAGGGTATTTGTTTTCTCTTTGAAAACAGGAGCAGACGAATAAGTGTTTTTCTTTTTCTTCAGTTACAAAAGTTACTTACTTTACATCATTATTTAATACTACAAATGAAAAGTCTGTGCTTCTTATTTTACTTTTTAATTGCTTCACGAATAAAATTCTGTTGCACTATGTTCTGTTATGGAAGGAGTAATAATTGTGCATGTACCAAAAGCAAAGCAAATTATTTAATATATATTTTTGTGTTAATTTGACATATATATATATACATGATTTAACACCAATTTTTGTTCAAATGATGAGTATTGTGAATGCTCTGTTTGGCTGTGGAACATTTTTATATATATATAATCATGTTCTATTCGAAAATAAAATTATAAAAAAAGCATATATATATATATATACAACACCAGTATATAGACCACATGTTCCATATATTTTATAGACTTAGTCAATACTCTTTGTAAATAAAATATGGTATATCTGCATGCCTTATCATTTCCTAAATGCAGATAATAATATTGAATCAATAAACCCCTTTATTTTGTTCTTTGATGAATACATATTGCTTCAAATAATTCAAAGAATGAATTTGACAAATATGCAACCACAAACTAATAGTAAAATATCCATATTTAGATATATCCATTGTATATAATGTAGTGTACATGTGTACATACCGGTATATGTTTGTCATACATGTAATACAGGTAGAAAATAGCATGGGTTTCATTATCTTCCAGGAGAGGCGGTACAAGTGCAATTTCAGGGGGTACATTTCTATACCATCTGTATGCTATCTAATGTAATTTAGCCCAAATCAGATGTTACCACAGCTAGGTTTAACCAGCAAAAAGTACTGGTGTCATATCAAATTTGTATCCCCCATCAAAAAAGCATCCGGATACTTTTTTGATTGGGGATACTTTTTTTATATGACACCGGGTATCGCCTGATATTGAAACCCCTGAAACAGAAATGTGCATGTTCATTGTATGTATAAGATATTACATTTCTTTTTATACTAGCCTCAATCACATTCCTTTTTCATGTACAATTTGCATGTCTCTATAACAACAAGTATCATTATGTGTAGAGGCCCTCACCCTGTCACACGTACATGTTCCGATTTGCAATTAATTACAATGCACATTGTAGGTACAGACGTGTTTTCCAGTGCTTGAAAGAAAAAAATGTCATAATCGGTGCAAAATCATCTTTTATTTCCACCATCCAGTCTTCAATATGGTCTAAGGTCGTCAATGAACTTTCAATCAACGATCCTGTGCATTGTTATTTTGCATGGAACATAGATGAGCCTATATAACGGTGATACAAAAAACCCACACAGAAGTCCAATCATGACTGCCGGCGCCATCTTTGAAATGTTGGTTATTTAGTGTAAACATTTTCTGTCTGGATATGGGTTGTGGGGATTGTCAACCATCTACTGTAAGTAGAAAACCTTCTTTATCTTGTTCAGTTTTTTCGTTGTAGTATGTACAAATGAGTTTGTCAAAATTAGATAAAACTATCGAGAAACTCGGGAGAGAACTTTTGACGGACGGTGGAGACACCAACATCAAACCAATCCTTATATCTGATAGTAAAGGGTTTTCCCTGAGAAATTCTTATATTGGGGCACGCTTTCCGCTCGAGCTTTGGTGTATCCCGGGCGCTAGGACCAAGGACCTCGTCGACCTGATAAGCGAGAGACTTTCCAAAGCTGTGTGTAGGCACAAATCAATAATATTGTATTTATGGTCAGGAACATGTGACATTGGCTAAATATGGCAAATACATTTGTCTACGTGAACCAAACTCTGACATAGTCGTAAATACAAATAGTGGACGAGTACCATAGGGCAATTTCCCTAACAGAAACATACGGTAACAAAGTGTCATTATGTCTAATAGATTGCCCCACTTTTAGTGCCGCGACATGGAATCTATCCAAGGGACTACCAAATGATCCCGATGATTTATCGACAGATGACAAAGAAATAACCAGACAAGTTCGGCTATTAAATACGTACATCGAACAAATTAATCTTAGTAATAACCAAACGAACCTGTTCCTGTACAGTCATATGGTTAATAGTCGAAAATCATCAAAACGGCAAAAAACCAGGTACTCGATAAATATAAAACTCCTGCGAGATGGTGTTCACCCGGGCGTGAAGTTGGCGACTGTTTGGACCAACAAGATTTTGTGTCACGCTCTTAATATCAAACAAGACAAGCTCTCAATGAGCAATCCGTCACATGTATAATACCTACAAAGCCAGAAGATGTACTTGTTCTTGGTGTGAGCTCGGAGGAGGACTGTGACTTTTAACTAACGTCCACTGATAGGAGTTGATGACAGTAGTTTTGTTTTTTCTGTACACACTGCAATCCATAACTGGAAAGTTTTGAGTAGGTGGGTAATACCCGCCACCATTATATTGCATTATATTACATTATATTATATTATATTATATTGAAAACTGAAATTAATACTTTTGTGAGTGCATTATTTGTCAAACTAACCAGTCATTACTCTATATGTCTAACTATGTACCAGCTTTAGATAAATCCAGATAAAGGATTGTGACCTTATTTAACTCTATACATCTATATATTGTATATTATTCGTGTGTAGGTGGGTTTACCTGTCACCACGTTACTCCCTGCTTGTTGTATATATATAACTGACTTGGATACCTTAAGTCACTTTCTATTCCTCTCTATTAAATAATAAGGTAAATGAGTGTACTACATAAATAGCACATTGATAATCGATACTCTTGCATAAGGAATATTTTGACATATACTAATCTGTAAACATGGTGACACCCAAAATGAGTTAATAATGTACATGTTCCACTAAGTAGGTGGGAAATACCCGCCACTCACTGATTACGACCTATTTTTGTATTCTTGTATTTGCTTGTTTATAGTTTACATAAATATTTTACAAGTATACACAAATTTATACATACTAGGACTGTGCTGTATCAGTATCTGTGTAGGTGGGGTTACCTGCCACCCCTTACTGTGACCAGATCTCTGTATGGATTTTTGTACTATCAGTAACCATAGTTAATGTCCAATGTTTTTGGAGACCATTACACATGAAGTGTAGGTAGGTTTCGACCTGCCACAATCAAGTGCTAATTACTAATTACTACTTTATTTAAATCTGTAATATTCGACATCCTGATCAACATATTTGTGGTTTTTTGTCTCTCATCAGTCCAACAACAGTACCTGTTTGTCAATATCTATATAATAGCCTAAAACATGAGTTGGTGAGATTTAACTCGTCACTCTGCTAGTCAAATACAGTTAATATTAATACTTACATTCACAAACATGACGGACAAACAATCAGCTTTACCAGTGAGACCGGTGGACACAAAAACAGATAAACAAAATCCCAAAAGGGCACGACAAGGCTCTGAGAATGAAATATGTGGGCGCTGTGATTCAAGGCTTGATACCAACTCAAAAGCTCTTCGCTGTTATCTATGTGAACAGTATTTTTGTCAGCGTTGTTCGGGTATCTCAGATAATATGTACAGTTGTATAGTAAATGGTGAACTTGAAAATTTCCTTTGGACGTGCTCAACATGTGCCAGGTTACAACCAACATTGATAGGGATGGGTTCAGACCTAAGGAAACTCTGTGACAATACCAATCACCGTTTCAACAAAATTGAGTCTCGTTTGGATAAACTTGAAATAGACCGTAAGGATCAATTTGAATCTGGAATGAATAGTATCAAAGAAACTGTGACATCAGACATTACAAGAGATTTCAAAACACAGATACAAGAGTTAGTTGATGAACGTCACAAAGAGTTAGAGGAGCGCAAGAACAAGAGACTAAATATCATACTGTTCAATGTCCCGGAAAAGACTGACCAGAACAACATGGACAGGAAAACCAATGACCAGAAGGATATAGACGATCTGACACAAAGCCTAATCGGTAAAAACATCAAAATTACCACTCAATTCAGAATGGGAAAGTACAATTCTGCCAAGACCCGACCTCTTCTTATAGTAATGATAGAAAAGTCAGAGAAGAAGGCACTCCTTGAAAATGCTCGACATATATCGGATAAGGCTCCGACTCGTTTGAAAAAGGTTATCCTGAAAAGTGACCAAACTAAAACACAGCGAGAAGAAAGAAAGAAAAAGAGAGAAGAAATAGGAGCACCTAAACACCCTCCCTCTAATAGTGCTGAAACAATACCAAAAGATATAGAACTGTTTACACCGAGACGTCAATCTAAAGGCACTCAAGGTAGAGAAAGACTAAACCTACAGTCAAGCAACACAACAAAGGGGCCCAGGACTACACTTCCAAATATACCTCATCTCCCTAAAGGAGTTATTACCAAAGAATCCTTAGATACTATATCCATCAGCCCTATAGATCCAACTATGGCGACAAGTCTCTCTAACCATGATACCTCAATGTCAGATGATCTATACTCGCAAGAGACACTACTAGATCATAGAGATGACGTAACCTTCCCATATATGGAAACATCAACCTTCGGGGACACAACAGGAAACACTACAGTAACTGAGGTCACAGATGATGAACCAACATCACCAACAGTAGAGAGGGCATAGGAAACAGATTTTACCCATTTTAACCGCTACCAAGGATTGGCAAACCTTAAAGTTTTATACAGTAATGTGGACACGTTAACACTATCAAAGAAAACTGAACTGGAAGTAGCAATTAAAGAAAAAAAACCGGACATAATATGTGTAACGGAAATATATCCAAAATATTCCCTTGATGTCGTCAACAACCAGTCATATTCTATCGATAACTACAGTGTTCATTTTGGAAAATCTTCAAACAAGAGAGGTGTGGCCATTTATATTAGATCATCTATTACCCATGACGCAGTAGACATTAATACCACCTTCGACGAATATGTTATTTGTAGAATAAACCTAAGAAGAGGAGATAATTTAGCCATATGTTGTATTTATAGAAGCCCTAGCAGTAATGAAGATAACAACAATAAACTAGTAAATCTACTGGAAAGCATCTCTAATGGTAACTTCTCTCACATATTACTGGTGGGTGATTTCAACTGTAAAGAAATCGACTGGAATACCAACACAACCTCTGTAGGTGATGCACATATCGCCACGAGGTTGTTGGAGGTAACAAGGGACTGCTTTTACACCCAACATGTCAAAAGACCGACAAGAATTAGGGAGAACCAGATTCCATCTTTACTCGACCTCATCCTAACAAATGAAGAAGGAATGATTACAAACATCAAGTTCAATCCAGGTCTAGGCAAAAGTGATCACCTAATGTTAGAATTTGACATTTTATGCTATGCTGAAATCCTGGAACAAAACATCGATAAACGCAACTTTCTTAAAGGTAATTACGTATCTATTAACAAAGAGTTGGCTGAACACGCATCAGAAGATACTACAAATATGGATGCGAATGAAAATTGGACACACCTTATGAATATTTTATCTACCAGTATTGAAAAACATGTACCATTATACAAGAGGCGATCCAATGATATCCGCAAACCATATATCAATAAAGATGCAATATCTGCTGTAAAGAAGAAACACCAAGAATGGACAAAGTATCTCCACTGCAAAAACAGAAAACAACTATCAATCATACAAAATTGCCAGGAACAAAGCCACAAGACTGTTGCGATTATCACAAAGATCTTACGAAAAATCCATAGCTGAAAACATAAAGGATAGCCCAAAACTCTTCTGGAACTATGTCAGATCAAAAACTAAGACAAAATCTACCATCACCAGAGTCAATTATCCAAATGGAGACCTAACAAAAACAGATAAAGAAACAGCCGAAGTTATGAACGATTTTTTTGTCAGTGTATTTGTGGAAGACGGGAATACCAATTTACCCCCGTTACCCAGGAGGAATATAACGAGTCCACTGATAGATTTTGAAATCACGGAGGAAATAGTACTAAAGGCACTATCTAAGCAAAAACCAAATAAATCACCTGGTCCGGACGGAATTCACCCGAAACTTCTACTAGAAACAAAGGACATCATAGTAAAGCCTTTAACCTCACTTTTCAAAAAATCAATTGAAGAAAGTGTAGTGCCAAAACAATGGACCACAGCAAATGTTTGCCCAATACACAAGAAAGGATCAACAAAGGATCCAAATAACTATCGTCCTATAAGTCTGTTACCTGTACCCTGTAAAATCTTGCAGAGGATATTACGTGACAATATCATGGAACACCTAAAGATCAACAATCTACTGTCACCAGAACAACATGGATTTACGCCAGGCAAGTCTTGCACGACACAGCTCCTGGAGGTATTAGAACACTGGACACAGGCCCTTGACAACAACAACAACGTCGATGTTATTTATTTGGATTTTAGTAAAGCCTTTGACAAAGTGTCCCATAGACTCCTCATATACAAATTAAAATCCTATGGAATTGGAGGCAAAATCCTGTCATGGATTCAACAATTTCTGTCAGGACTACAACAAAAGGTTATTATAAATGGAACAAGCTCCAAAACCAAAAAAGTAAAAAGCGGTGTACCTCAAGGAAGTGTACTCGGGCCCATACTATTTCTAATTTATGTCAATGACATCCCAGAGATAGTGAATTGTGTTACCAAACTATTCGCGGATGATACCAAATTGTATTCAAAAATCAACAACACATTACAGGACTGTGAAGAGCTACAGACAAATATTGACAGGATCTCCGATTGGACGGACCTCTGGTTAATGAAACTAAATAAAGAAAAATGCAAGCATATGGAAATTGGGAATATCCCCATTAACAGACAATACACCATAAAGGACGGCGACAGCAGAATACGACTTGGGAAAACCAACAGTGAAAAAAAAGATCTGGGAGTCACAATAGATAATACCCTGAAGTTTACAAATCAAGTGAATAAAGCTTCAACAAAGGGAAACCAAATCATGGGTATCATTTTTAGAACTTTCACTTATCTAGACAACCAAACTTTTAAAACACTGTATAAGACTCTGGTTAGACCTCATTTGGAATACTGTTCTGTCGTTTGGTCTCCCTGGATTAAAAAAGATATAAAAACCATCGAAAACGTCCAACGAAGAGGCACAAAAAGACTAGTAAACCTCAAAGATCTCTCCTATCCGGACCCGACTGAAGACCCTGGGTATCCCAACACTGGAATATAGAAGACTGAGGGCCGATATGGTGGAGACCTTCAAAATTATCAACAAAATCGATATTGTTACTAGTGAGAACATGTGTACTGCAATGAGACACACAGGTACAAGAGGTCATAATAAAAAACTCTACAAGAAACCCTTTCGTCTCAACTCGGCAAGAAATGTTTTCAGTAACAGGATAGTGGAGTCCTGGAATTCTCTCCCTGTTGATGTGGTCAATGCTGAAAACCTGAATATTTTCAAAAATAGGCTAAACAAGCACTGGAAAAACCACGTCACGAAGTTTTCACCATCAACCTAGGAAAGACATTATATTATACTTAAACCTAGGACATGCTATTAAGGATTTAAGCAATCTTTTTAATATTTTACCATTATTGTAAATATCACTATACATCTTTACAAGCCGCTTGTGGCTTTCCAATGATGTTGGACTGATGATGAGAAATGAGAAACACATTTAAAAAGCTTGTGACATATATATTGTTCATCAACTTAGTTATAGAACTTCTGCAAATATTAATAGTCTGCGGCCTTATTTATAAGACATTACTTAAACATTACATTTTAACCGATTTACCACTGAAATGTCATAATGGAATGGTGACTGGTCTAGACTTTGATTTAGAAGAGTCTAAATGTGTCTTCAGCCAAGTTCAGGGGTGAATGAGTGAACGCACATCTGCATGCACACACGTCCGTGTTCTATTTATGTATCTTTTGTTTATCTGGAGTCATACATTGTACATAAATATACAACATGTCTCTATCGGATATACTGAAAATGAGACAATGTTGCACATTCAAAATTTCCAACTGCACAGCAGGCCAAACAATGGACCTACAGTGATTTGTGTTGACAGACGACATGCTTGTCAAAAGTCAGATGATAAAACCTCAAAATGGTGATTCAATCATGTGAATCAGAATAAATAGGACGAATACGTGTGTAGCGGAACCACGAAATATTCTGGTTAACCGATGGATGTCAAAGTATTGTTAATTGACATACACATGCGTGTGGTCGTTGCCAAGAGCTGTGACACAAATAGTTTTTAACTTCAAGTCTATATTTAGAAATCTAAATCAAAATCACGACAAAACTGTTTCGTTTCATATTTCATATGTCCATTGTAAAATGCAAAGTCGGTGTTAATTTTTAATTAGAAATAAGTGTGACTTACCTGTATGTTTTATTCCATTATATCTTAACCGACGATTAACGCAGTGAGTGGAACAAAAGCTGTCCAAACAAGTTTATCGGAAAGTGTCCATGATGTTTACGTCAGGTATACTTCCGGGAAGATAACTCTATGCAATCTACACATTGAACCGAAAATTCCACTTTCACTTTCCATACTGTATATATTACAACTGAAGACTAAACATTAATATATGTCTTATCTAATTCTATATAAATTATCAATATTCAACTATATTTATCACTTTGAAGAATATTTTTTGATTGAATAAAGCTTTTGAAATCCAGGATTACTATGTTTTGAATATATATACTGCAAAGCTTAAGGTTGACAGAGTTTTCGCGCTTGATCAACAATTACTACTCTCTCTCAGTAGCCCGAGATAATCTGGCCCTGACACCAGACTTTGACACTATGACAGACTAATAAGAATGGTATCAGGACCAGAGTATCTCAGTCTACTTTTTCATGTATGCATTTAAAAGATTAAGTCCATTAAAGACTCAATACTTTTGTCCGAAATGGGAATGTAAAAAAAAAAAAGATTGATAATTCTGTAGAATCGCAAAAATTATGAACACATCGTAAACATCACACTAATCATCGCCTTATGAATTTTTTCAAAAGTTTATTTTCATAACGCGGGTCGTCTTATGATTTGCCGCCGTCGTCCTAATTACTGCGCATTAGCGTTCTGTGCCTAACGGCAAAAACAGCAAATTGAATCATAACTGTTACATGTAACATAGGTTACACAGGAAATCTCGCAATCTTATTTTAGGACATCGATATATATTTTTTGATCTGCCACCGAATTGCCGACTTACGACTTAATGATGTCGACATAATTAAGGCATTATGTCGACATCATATAGGAAGATGTCGACATAAACAGAAGAATATGTCGACTTACCACATGTACCTGTCCACGTAATGATTCCAAGATAATTATGTAGAAAGTCGGTAACTCGGCGATTAATCGTGTTTATGCTCGGGTGTGACACCGACTTGTCAGTTATTGATGTCGACATCTAAACTAAAAGATGTCGACATCTGTCTTGAAAGTGGAAATCAAAGGCCACTCTTTCATGACGCACTGTGTATATGCAGCAAGGCACCATACAGCAGAGATCGACGTTGATTTTGTTAATTCAGGTTTTTATTTATTTGATTTCAAAATTAAAAATTGTGATCCTGCACATCCCGGCCATGCAGCTGTAATTAACATACGTGTACGTAGCTGTTAGTCCGAGCTGAGGAAGTTAGAGTGCAAGAGGACTCTGCTTTGTACAACGAATTTCCATCCTCTTGACCATAATAATTTATTAATATAGGGGTACATTGTATATAACCGTGGGTTGGAAATTCGTTTAAAATCTGTGTGTGTGTTTGTTGATTGGCATTCGTACCAAGTCCATGTAGTACATACCGTACTATACTATATTAAAAGAATGAATGAAAATTTAAAAAAAAAATGCAAAACAATGATTTTTTTCTTTTTTTTGTTTTCTTGCGAAGAAACCAGCTTTACTTGTTAACTTGCCCTGTCTATATATAAATACATAAATATTTACATCCCTCGATACACTTATATAAAGGCACAACGAATTTTCCTTACGGTCAACCTTTCGACTAAAAATCCTCCCGGAACGCAGTTTTATTAGGATTTATTAGGACAATTGATGGATGCAGGCTGGAAGCCTCTATATCCATATCAACAATATATACATTCATAAAATAAGTAAATAAATTCCAGTATATCAATGGCTATGATCCGACAATATAGACTATTAGATTTTAAAACAAATGTTTTTCCAGTGTTCATCTAACATTACTTCAAAGTTGTTTACAGTATCTGCATCTATAATATGTTGCGGCAATTTATTCCATATGTCTACTATTCTGTTACTGAAGATATTTCTTTCTTAATTCTAAATTGCAACGTTTCTTAAAAATTTTCTCAGAGTGACCTGTCGTTCTGCCTGTACTGTCCATTTGCAAAAAGTTCTCAGTTACTCTACGATCATATTATGTTTTTTTATTTTAAAAACATTTATAATGTCCCCTCTAGTTCTCCGATGTTGTAAAGTTGGAAGATTTAGTCTTTCTAAGCGTTCCTCGTATGTTAGGTTTTTGAGCTTTTAAGCTCCAAACTCGGGATACATAGATCTGCATCTATTTTTCGTTGTAAAAACACGCGTTCATTGTAGTCAAACGTAGTAAAAAAAGTCACGTGCTTATACTTCATTCAGGCCATTGGCCAGAGTATACAATTGTATTATGGGTAACTAGTGATCACGTGATTGTGTGTTTACTTCCAAATATGGTGATAGTTTGCTTGCCATTTCTTCGGAAAAATTGATCTATTTGAAAACATTTGAACTCCAAAATGTTATTAATATTGCATGCATATCATTTTGACTTGCACATATGCACTGTTTACTATAAATAATGAACTGAAATGAGTTATAAAACTGACATTTCCTCGTTTTGTAAATAAATGATATAATGCGAATTGACCAATTCAATAGGTCTAACCGTCTAATCTAGGATCAGCGAAGATCGGCTACTCCCGGCTAAATTCGTAGAATTATAAATTTATATGAAGATATATAATTACCTGCTTTAGGTTTCAGAACAGATACATATAACACAGAGAAAATAAGATTACTAAATACCAGGTCAGAGAAATCACTCTATTTGGAAGTAAACACAATCATGTGATCACTAGTTACCCGTATTACAATTCCATATTTATTTCGGCCAATGGCATGAATGAGGTATAAGCACGTGACTTGTTTTTCTACGTTTGACTACAAAGAACACGTGTTTTGTGCCATTATTCGGCAAATCCCCCGCGGATCGTGGTTTCATTTACACCATTTGAAATTGCTAAGCAATACTATCATTTCATAGTTTAATTTCCAAATTCTTTCCAAACAAATGGTTAGCTTCCGCGTAGCCCACTTAGCTTTTTGGGAATCTAATACATGTACTTGTACACATGCTAAGGAAAATGATGTGCATGCACGGGCTAATGTGCTAAATTGGGACCTACATTATGCTTCGGTAGGTTCCGTACGAAAATACTAGATACTACAGGTTATTAGTATATCATTTTGTTTGTCAGAATTACTCTTCATAGATTGAAAGGTCTCAAGGCCCTCTACCAATTTTATGAATTTCATGGCCCTGCATGGGGTCTCGGAATTTTCCCCAGGGGAGAGGGTCAAATTTACCATAGTTTATATATGGAAACACATTTACGAGCATTATTTGCTCGATTTTCATAGGAAATGTAGCAGATGTAATGGAATCAACATAATGGCAACAGAATTGTCCGTCTGACTGTGTTTTGAGCTACACAAGCGCGTGGGAGCAGTAGACAGGTAAGTCAAATAGTCAGACTAAATTGAATACAGATAAACACTTTGTTGATAGATCAATAATATGAGAGCCATTAAAATTTAATCTGTTGAAAAAGATTTGGTTACATTGTAAATACTATATCACCAATGCTAGGAGATGCGCACGTCAGTAAATGAGTTTATTTTTATTTCAAATTCTTTAAAGCAATGTTGGTTTTTCCTAAGTTGGACATTGAAATGGTGGAAGAAGTTTTTTTCATGTCCTTGACATTGCAGTCTTTACAAAGAAATGAGTCAACGCCCAGTGCTTCAAAGCAGAAATATATATAATATTAAGTATATGTGTTTCTGTTCAAAGGGTATCAAGGTGATGAAATACAAGTACAAACACATAACGTCAGCTGATGAAGCATATGTAGTATAGAAAAGAAAATATATCTGTCTTAATTCTTAAGGATTCAATAATTTGGGCTTTGAAGTTGCATTTTAATGCTAAAAAAAACCAATAAAGAATCCGGAACTTTGATCAAGTACATATGAATGTTTTAAAGATGCTCCATCGCCGATAGAACATAAATGATACACATCATTTGAACAATAATTGGTGTTTAATCGTGTGTATATATGTCTAATTAACACACAAAAAAAAAAAATAATTAATTACTCTGCAACCAGTACTTCATTTCATATAGGACATAGTGCGACGGATTTTTTTCGGGATGCAATTAATCATTTTTAATATTTTTATCTTCAAGTAAAATGAAAAGCTGAAACTTTTCAATGGCGGTAATGATGTAAAGTCAGTAACTTTTGTAACTGAAGAAAAATTCGAAATCGTCTGCTTTTGTTTTTGATAGATAAAAAAATTAATCATTTGTCAGCGGTGGATCATCTTTAAATGGGAGCATAAAATATTTACATCAAAAGCTTTTTGTGTGAAGTCATAAAAGTTAACATTCTCATAATCTATTAATTTCACAATTTCAAAATAGAAATTATCTGCGATCTTTTCATGGAGGCTGATGTTAAAGGACCAGAATCTTAAGGTAGGAAGAAGGGAGACAACCTTCAGCGCCTGTCAACGAGACATTTCTTAGGACACCTTCCATCCAACTAGGCCATGGGCTAGGAGGGTCCCACATGCACCCCCCCCCCAAACCTCCGAACCAATATTTTTCTGAACCCTTATGACCCACTGATCACAAATCAAAATGTTAACATTGCATAAGTTGGGATGAACTTCCGGTTATGACGTCATCAAGATGGCCGCCATCTCGAATTTCACTAAAAATTGAAAAATAGTCATAACATTAACATTTTTCAACCGAAGTAGACAAATGAGGTATCAAAATGACCACAATAGAACAACAAATACATATCAGGACCAAAAAATCCAATATATGTAGTGATTTCTACGCAGGAAATGAAAAAATCGGATTTAAAGCTCAAAAATGGTGATTTTTCAGAAATTTTTCATATTTTGTTTGACGCAGCAAAAATGTTTCCCAACAACAATCTATTATTTCTAATAAGTTTTTTGACCACTTACCAATCAGTTTAAACAACAACAACAACAAAAACCAATGTTAACATTGTATAGGTTCCGGTTATGACGTCATCAAGATGGCCACCATCTCGAATTTCACTAAAAATGGAGAATAGTCATAACACTGATATTTTTCAATTAAAGTAGACAAATGTGGTATCAAAATGACCACAATAGAACGACAAATACATATCAGGACCAAATAATCCAAAATGTGCAGTGATTTGTACGGAAGAAATAAAAAATAAGCTTTTAAGCTCAAAAATGGTGATTTTTGAGCAAATTTTTCATACTTGGCTTGACGCAGCAGAAATGTTTCCCAACTACAAATTATTACTCGTAATCAGTTATATAAACTCCTATCCATCATTAAAAACAAAAACAACAACAAAAATATATAGAAATGCAAAAAAAAGAGAATTATTGTTATACCCTCAATTTTGTAGATTAGCAGCGTCTCAAAAATAACACAACACCTACTGATAGCGTAACAAAAAATAACACAACACCTACTGATAGCGTAACAAATGTAACCTAAGGTAAGCCTGTATTTCCGTTAATATCATTAACAGTTTCCAAAGCGTTTGTGTCTTTAAAAATGAGCACATTCATTGTTTATTTCCTATGCATAGCATAAGCAAAATGTCAGATGGTTACTACAATGTCACTAATATGTCTTTCACTGGTTCTCAATGATAACCATTATCGTTGTGCGTGCTTTCTCGCCTCACTGACCTATCCACTGAAGAGACTCGGCATATCTGGTAGCTGGTACATGCAGTCCAAATCAGAGTACTCGATATATCAGTATCCAATTCGTCGAAAGCCAGATCGACGTCTTCGATGTCGATGAGCTCATGTGACACTGCATTACCAGTGTTGTTCTAGCCTTTTATGACCCATCTATGGCCAGAGTTCATATCAAGAAAAACAGGTTCAGGGATGTGGGATCTCTTTCAGATTCTAACATATCGTACGTATATGCTGTTTCAGACTTCTCCGGCACAATGGAAATTACACCAGATGCACATTCTTCCAATGGTGGAATTGGTTCTCCTTAGCACATAACTCCATAATTCGTATGAAGTACTATTCATCAATCTTGTGGACCCTCGTGCAACCATAAATGGCACAGGTGATATCATCGAGGTCATTAATGAGGGTATACATGTTAAATGTTTTTCATTGGTCTGACTTTTCCCACTCTCTTGAAGGTGCTGGTTGTGTCACATCTGGTGTATGCGCAAAGAGACCATTGAAGACTCTCCAGTAAAAAGTTCTCTAAAGTGCTTTCCAGACTTGGCAAAGAGTGATACTTCACTGCAGACCTCATTTATGACCTCAAAGAATCCACCTGTGCCACCTATGGTCACTGAGGTTCACAAGAATGAGGAATTGTGCTTCATATGAATTAAGGAGAACCAACTCAATCCTCCGCAGAATGTT